>NC_042618.1:42825799-43141287 GCF_901001135.1 Rhinatrema bivittatum | reverse complement strand
TTCTAGAAGAAGCTATGATTTGGGGGTCCCTGGCTGAGGACCATTGCTGCTATGGCTGGGCTGCTGAGAGGCAAAAGCAGGGAGGGGAAGGAATATAAAACGGGAGGGAAATGCCCAAGTAGCTGTAAATGGAAGGCTCATGCACCAGAGTCCAACAGAAGCCAGTACTAATTTAGCCAGTAGCCCTAAAGGAGCAGAAAGAATAAGCAGAGTCAAAAAAAAATTAGTCAAGAGGAGAATAATGTTTACTAAAAATCAGAACAGCTTTGCAGTTTCAATTTGACAACACATTTCAATATACCAATATTTATGAATAAGAAATATTCATAAACTTACACTAAGTCTTCATATAGGTCTCACTTGTGAAAGCAAAGAACCTCTCATACCTGAGCATTTCTTCTAATTATATAGAAGACAAAATCCTAAGGATGCCTATGGCAGTTTATTTAAATTCAAGAATCAAATTGATTAATTGCTAAAAAAAAATAGCTGTAGTTTTATTTGGCCACTACATGATGATTTGTGGCAAAGCTGTTTTCGTACTAAGAAATTATATTTTAATACCTCATACATTCTATACAGATTGCATACATTGTTTGAAACACATCACTACTAACCCTCGTGAGGCAGACTGTACAGTTGGAGTTTATTACAAATTTACCACCCACTACCTTTCCATCTGTTCAGGTTCACCCAAAAAGAATGTTAGTAGGACTGATGAATGCAATGTAACCATTCAATTCAAATTAAAAACAAGCAGGGTAATGAGGCTGATAACTAAACCAGTTTATTGGAGCTGTGACTTCATCAAGCAACAAATTATTTTGTTACTGTATCTGTTTTAACTTAGAGCATTACCTCAGAAAAAAAACCCATCAAACCAAATTCACACAGAACCTCACAGAATTGGGCAGATGAATTCTTTCAGGAAGACACATGTTATACTACACTAGCAACTGGGCATTTATCTACTGAAGAATTAAAAAAAAAAAAAAAAAGCCCCTGGCCATGCCTCCAGGTTCCCTCTCTGTTGTAAATCTGAGCCCTTGGCAGGGAAAAATCCCACTAGGCAGTTGGGAGTGTAAGAAAATGGGTGGGGGATCAGAAGGGATAGAAAAAGGGGGTAAAGTTTTCTTCTCTTCCTTCCAGCAGTAGGATCACCCTCATGGCATCTAGTAATGCTCCCCAGTTCCACCTCCGTGGTCTATAATTAGGAGCAGAGTTTGAGCAGCGCTCAAAGAACACATCAGCCACTGTTTCCTATCCTCTCACCTGCTTCCACTTTGTGGCATGGATAAAAGCATTCACGCTGCGAGACAGAGAATGGGGTGTGTATGCAACACTCTCTGCAATCTATGCTAAAAGGACCTCCTTCACCTGGCAGCTAGGCTTCACGGTACAGTAATATGATGGTTAGATATTATACCTCATCACTCTCACCTTCTGAGATCTCAAGAAGGTGAGCAGACAGATCCGCTTGTGGGTCTTGCACCTTGGCAGCAGGCACCATACACCAAGACTTGGCCTCTGCTGATGGCATAAGGCTCTACCAAAGATCACCTTGGTGACATGGGGCAGATTTATTCAACAACTCTTTTCAAGAGACCTTAGAAGCAGGTTTGTTTTTGTTACTTTAAAGGGTCAGGCCACAGTTTGGAGGCTTGCCAAAAACCTAGGACTGCCCAATTCTTGTGGCAGGGTACTTGAGTCAATGGTATGGATGGGGGCCAATGTCAGCAATCTTTAGGATATCAGTCCTGAAGACTGAACAATTGAGAATGGAGGCCGAATTCAACCTAGAAGTGTGAATCTTCAGACTTAAAGATTCTTGATTGGATCTTTAGTGACTGACACAAAGCTGTTTTAGCATGGGAGGCTGAGCTCACCTTGAGGCAAGGCCACTTTGGATAATGCGGAGTACACTGTGCTTCCCATGTTCTTGGAGCCAGGTGCCGAAGTGATATGCCAATGTTTCACAGCCTCTGCTTCTGCTGGCCATCTCAAGCCCCATGCACGAGTGCTCAGAGCTCTTCTCTCAGCTTGAATGGGTGAGCCACACTTATCTCAGCAACTAGGCCTATCCTCCAATCAAGGAGCTGCTACAGCCTCAAGAACATTGCTGGGTGTAGCTCCTTGACCTGCCTATCAAGCCATTCATGCCAGCTTCATGAAGTCAGACTTCTCCTTTTCAGAAAGGTGGGCAAGGAGTCTGATCTTCAAGGCCCAAACCAAACCATTCAGGGCAATATCCTAGCACAGGTACTGAAGCCCAAGATGTCAAGACTTTACCCCAAACATTTGCAGCAAGCCTCATGATGGACAACTTCTGTTTCAACTTGGGGCACAACTTGAAGCAGCTAAACTGCTTCTCACATATTAAGAAAAAACAAAGCAAATTAAACAAAGTCATTTTTAAAAGAAAGAATAGCAGATAACTTAAAAAAAATACCTGTTGAATTGGTGTATTTGCACATGACAAAGAAAGAAAAAAATAATAAAAGAAAAAAATATATATACACACACATATATATATATATATATATATATATATATACACACACACACACACACACACACACACACACATACATACATACACACACACACCTCAAGCTGGCTACCAGAATACAAAAAGTAATAACATTTAATGCCAAAACAAAAAAAAAACCTGCATAAGAAAGCAAAAGGATTTTTTTTTAAGAAACATAGAAATATGATGGCAGAAAAAGAATGTATGGTCCATCCAGTCTGCCCATCCATCCAATTAATTTAGCATTAGAATTCTAAAACTGATGCATTCAACATCCGCAGTGGATGAAAATGAATTGAGGGGATCAGCAGGTTTGCATCAATAAGAGAGTTCCTGCGCATATTCAGTACAGACCTTCAGGCATTTCCAGATGTCTGTTTGATGCTGGGTGCTATCAAGTGACCCACTTATGCGACTCTGGTGACTTACTGGTCTTCAGAAAATGTCTAGTTCCTAGTGGGCACTGATTATTTTTTTGGCTTTTGTGTTCCAATACATTTGCATATAATTACAGATCAAATTAGAAGCAAGTGTAGCCATAAAAGCAAAGCTGTCAAGTGTTCTGGATGGAGACTTTAAACCAATCCTTGCTTTCTGATACCTTCTACTAATAATTCATTTTTGTACAGATGACACAAATTTGAATTATAATGGACTACAAATACCACAATGCACTAGGACTTGAATTCAAAAACTAGGAATAGTCAAGTCTCCCTCCAAAAATGTCACGTGGTAATCATCAGTCATGTTCACTGCTCAAATTAGCTCTCCCCTTTTCATGCTTTCATTTCCATGAATTCCACTAATTTGATGATCACTTTTCCCTTGTTTTCATGTTTCATGTTTTCATGTTTCTGACCAGCTACATGACATTATTGCTCAAAGGTTAACTGACTGGTAAAATGGTTTCTTCAGCAAGGAGGAAAACACAGATTATATTTTCAATGGTGCAGAAGAAAATATATCAAAATGAGGCTAAATACACAGTACTTCAATTCTATCTATGGTATAAGTTGAAAAACTCCCCCTTAAAAATAAGCAATTTTGATGGCAATTTTAATGTAGCAAACCTACAGTGTCAGTAGTGATTCCAGGGAAGATGCGTAACAGACCAACATTCCTGTTCATGTTAGTGTGCACTAAAAACCTCTTTGTCGTATTGTCTCTCCACACGGTGTCCCAGTTAACTGTGAAACAAAGAGGAAGAAATTAAAGCTAGAATTAATCAGATGTATGGGGAAAGCCACCTGTTTCACCACTTGTGCAATGCTTAAGCCAAACTGTAGCTGATACCGAGGCTTTGTGAGTTTTACCCATATTTACTCAGCAATACACAAACAGAAACCTTGGATGCAGATACTCTTTCCAACAGATGTTTTTTGTCCAGTTAAGTTAGGGACTTAGCCAGACAAATCAGTGGGTTTCAATTTCCCGCTGCTCTCAGCATCTCCAATTTACCTGGCTAACTGTTTAGCTGGATTAAAGTTAGCTGGATAACTTGGAGCTGTTCTGGGGTGAAGTTAAATTGCAGAATAACTTATCCAGCTAACTCCAATATTCAGATTTAGCTGGATAACTTATCTGGCTAACTCTGGTTGTGCTGGACAGTAGTCCTAAAGTTAGCCAGATAAGTTTATGTAGCCAGCTAGGATTTTTTTTTTTTAATTAACTCTTTATTGTTATCAGAAGAGTAAATACGAGTTAAGCATCCAAACGTAACAATAACTTTGCAAAATTATCCCCCCTACCCCCCAAACTATTTATATTTATACACAAGTGCTGCAATCCCTTGTAACATTATATGGCGAAGTAGGACATTGAAACAGATAGTGAACAATTCAAAAAGAGAACTGTCAAAGTTCATTCCCTCCAGAATATATAAGGATTCCATATGGTATGAAACTTCAGCAAATTATTCATTTAACAGCGGTGAGTTTGCTCAACGTACACATTGTATCACATTTAGACAAGATCTTATGTAAGGGAGGAGCATGTCTCTGCCTCCAATGACTCCTAATTTCAATCCTAGCCGCAATGCAAACCTGTTGTTCCAAGAGTTGAGAGGCGGCTTCCAAACTGTCATAGGGATGGTTTGATAGTGCAGTCGCTGCTGACAGTGTGATAGTATCACACAGTACTTTTGAAAGGAGAGACATCATCTGCCCCCAAAATAATTAAGGGGGCAGATGATGCAGGTCCACCAAACTCTGGAATTTGTTGCCAGAGGATGTGGTTAGTGCAGTTAGTATAGCTGTGTTTAAAAAAGGATTGGATATGTTCTTGGAGGAGAAGTCCATTACCTGCTATTAATTAAGTTGACTTATATAATAACCACCGCTATTATTAGCAACGGTAACATGGAATAGACTTAGTTTTTAGGTACTTGCCAGGTTCTTATGGCCTGGATTGGCCACTGTTGGAAACAGGATGCTGGACTTGATGGACCCTTGGTCTGACCCAGTATGGCATGTGCTTATATTCTTATGTAAACATGAAAAAAGAATCCTACCAAGTCATAACTTCGCCAACACAAGTTGCTAACATTTGGGTAGACCTATGTACCATATCAGGCGTGTAATACCAATGATACAGTAGCTTATAGCTATTTTCCACAATTAAGGAAAAAAAGAGACGCTTTATGAATATTAAGAAAGATAACGTCCCATTCCTCCCCTGAAAGAGAACACCCCAGATCTGCCTCCCATTTTTAAAGATGCACAGGTTTACCATCCGGTTGTGCATTCAACAGCCCATACATTTTTTAAATGAGACCCTTCATTAAGTCCCCCTTAATGCAATAACCCTTAAAAAGGAATTTACCAGACAGTAACTGAGATTTAATTTGGGTACCATGCAAGAAATGAGAAAGTTGTAGGTAGGACAAAAACTCTGAAAAAGGAAGATTGTATTGCACACACAGTGTATCAAAAGAGACCATGCGACCCATAATCCACAATGTTCCACCAAGTAAATGCCATGCTCCTTCCAGGGTTTAAAGGCCTGCAAGGTTAAGCAAGGGGGAAAAGAAGCATTTTGAAACAAATGTGAGGAAAGAAAACACTCTCGAGAGCCCACTAAGCAGCAACTTCATCTCTTGCGGATAGTTGGTGCCATATCAAGGACTTCCATGCCAAGTACGGCGGGGCTGCCAAAGGGTAGCCATCAGGGGTATAGAGGCCATCCAATATTGCTCAATCAAACCCAATGTTTAGGATGATTGGCATAATGCCAATCAACCACCGATCGAAGCTGAGCAGGCACATAATATTCTGTCTGTTCTCATGTTTAGATTTATACAAGATACTACGATGAACCCTGGAAGGACTTCTTTTCCAGATAAAACTAAATATTTTCTGCTGCCAGGATTTTAATAAACTATTGGACACAGATATTGACAGAATCTGGAACAAACAGAGTAGCCATGGTAGGACATTCATTTTTATAACAGATATCCTACCTAACCACGAGAGAGATAAACATTCCCATTTTTCCAGATCTCGCCAAATATGTTCAAGCAGAGGGGGGTAATTCAAATCAAAAAAAGTTTTAAGGTGTTTACCCAGATAGACTCCTTGCTCGAAGCCCATTTAAATGGATGAAGAAGACATAGGGAGGATTTGGTGTCAGGGTTACATGAGATGTTGAGGATCTCAGATTTCTCCCAATTAACCTTAAAGCCGGACACTCTGTCAAAATCACACAAGACCCTTTCTATCGCAGTCAGAGAAGTATGGGAGTCACTAACTGTAAACATAATGTCATCAGCAAAGAGGGAGAGTTTGAATGTGTGAAAGCCCACTGAAACCCAGAAATAAGCGGATCATTATGAATTTTAATAGCAAGGGGTTCAAGCAAGATAGCAAACAAGGGTGACAGAGGGCACCCCTGTTGAGTACCTCTCCCAACCAGAAAGTAGTCAGAGTATCTCCCATTTACCGTAATACATGCTTTAGGTTGACCATACAGTTATAAATCCAAGATCGAAACAAAAGACGCCGAAACCCATTTGTTCAAGCATGTAAAATAAAAAGGGCCAATTCACTAGGTCAAAGGCTTTTTTAAGCATCTATAGAAAGTAAAATAGAGGAAATATTCTCTTTGTGGGCCCACCACATAATAGTCACCAGCTTGCGAACGTTATCCCCCACCATCCGCCCAGGGATAAACCCCACCTGGTCCTGATGGACTAGCTGACCAATATAAGTATTGAGTTGAGCTGCTAGTATTTTAGCCAGTATCTTAAGGTCAACATTTATTAAAGAAATGGGCCTATAAGACCCGCAGACCGTAGTATCATGGCCGGGCTTGGCAATGATGATAATGTTGGCAACATTGGAACCCAGGAGTAAAGATCTCCCCCGACCTCAAAAAATTACATACTTTTTGCAAGTGGGCTACTAAAAATGGGGCAAACTGTTTATAAAACCTAGCCCTCAGACCATCAGGTCCCGGTGCTCTACCCACTTTAAGACCCTTAATAGCTAGCAATATCTTTGGGCTAGAAATTTCTTTATCTAAATCCTCCATCATTTCCTCTATCAGTTTAGGAAGGGGAAGGTCCTGAAAGAAAGCCGCAACAGAAACCAGAGATATAGAAGAATCAGAACTATATAAACCCCCAAAAACTTGAGGAATCTATGCGGATATCAGTAGCATTAAACAACATTTCCCCAGTATTATCCTTAATTTTTAACACAAGATTTTGAAAAAAAACCCTTTTTTAATTTATTGGCCAACAACTTCCTAGCTTTATTGCCATCTTCAAAATAATCTTGCTTAACTAGATGGAGGGTATGAACAAGTTTTGTCACTTCAAGATGCTTCGAGCCTTAGTTAACTTCAACAGAGTGCGGGTTGAGCCACCAGAAGCGTGTTGAAGGGATAGTAAGTGGATGGTGCGCCTCAGTCTCATACTCTTTTTCCCTCTGCTCTGGAAATCAAGAGGCCCTGCACATAAGCCTTAAAGCAATCCCATATAACAATAAGAGAAGAATCTCAGTTATCATTGCGGACCAATAATACACTGATGCAATTGGCTAAAGACAAGTTAAATCCTGATCCGACAACAAGGATTCATTTAAGCGCCAAAATTTATGCCCCTGATCAGAGTTAACAAAGAGAACGTCCAACCAAATAGGGGCATGATCAGACCATACTATAGCTTCTATACCTGTGGCAGAAAACATTATTAAGAATAGATTTGTCCACCAATAGCCATTTCTCGAGAAGAATCATGAGAATTGGAATAAAAGGTATAGGAATGAGATGATGGGAAATGCAGCCTCCAAACATCTATCAAGTGCCAGTCCTCTATAAGAGCTTTCATTTTGCCCCCTGTGAAATTGCGCTAAGGAAGATACACCCTCCGAGGTATCCAGCGCTGGTGACTTGGCTACATTGACATCTCCTCCAATAATCAAATTTCCCGAACTACACATAAGCAAAACTTGATGAAGTCTCTGACAGATCATCCCTTGCTCTCTGTTGGGTATACAGAACACCATGCACATGGATCTGTAGAACTAGGTATCTACCCAGTGGATCCTTTATACAGTGTTTACAATTGTAAGTAAAGCCTTAGGAGAATATGATGCAGATACCTGTATATTTGGCACCCAGCATTCTTATTTCACTCCCTATTGTAAGGAACCTAGGGGAGCGAAGAAGGTATTCAAATCTACTCTTTAGATGTGTTTCTTGGTCAAATACAATATCAGCATGATTGCTTTCCATCTCCCTGAACAAAAGATGCCTCTTATAAAGTGAGTTAAACCCCTTAGCATTGATAGAGAGAATTGTTTGTATTTGTATTTATACACTGCCTTCCTCACCAAGAAGCTAAGGATAGACTAATGAACAGGATAATACCAAACCAAACCACCCCAAAATATAAATGAGAAAGTAGGGAATCTAATCCCTATAAAAACTGACATGAGCTTAACACCCCAATTATCCCACCCTGTAAATTTGAGAAGTATCGTATGAGAGAATAAGGAAAAGGGACGCAACAAGTCTTTACATGCAGAAAAAAAATGTCTTCCCCGCCCACCCCGCCCCCCAAAAGTTTCCCCACCCAAAGCCAATTAGCAGGCCGATACAGTATAGTGCGCTCTGGTGGAGCACACTTTTAACCCGTGGTTGGACGCGCGTTTTTGATGCGCTAGCTTTACCCCTTATTCCAACCCCCCAGAAACTAATAGCGCCCGCAACATGCAAATGCATGTTGATGGCCCTATTAGTTATTCCCGCGCGATTCAGAAAGTAAAATGTGCAGCCATGCCGCACATTTTACTTTCAGAAATTAGTTTCTACCCAAAGGTAGGCATTAATTTCTCTTGGCACCAGAAAAGTGTACAGAAAAGCAGTAAAAACTGCTTTTCTGTACACCCTCCGACTTAATATCATGGTGATAATAAGTCGGAGGTCCAAAAAGTAAAAAATAAATTAAAAAATAAAAAAATTTAAAATCAGCCCGCGGGTTGAAAACCAGATGCTCAATTTTGCCGCGTCCGGTTTCCAAACCCGTGGCTGTCAGCGAGAACAGATGCCAGCAAAATTGAGCGTCAGCTGTCAAACCCGCTGACAGCCGCCGCTCCTGTCAAAAAGGAGACGCTAGGGACGCGCTAGTGTCCCTAGCGCCTCCTTTTACCGCGGGCCCTAATTAGCATATTTTTATTTACTGGATCACGCACAGGACACTGGCCTGTGCGTGCGCCGGGAGAGCAGGCGCTCGGCTGCTAAAACCTCCTTGCAGACCATCTCCACTTGCATTGCAGGAGGAAAATCAATCATCCTCTGAGAAGGGACCTCTCCTCATCTAGAAAGAAAAACACCACCACTGCATTGCAAAGCTTAGAAAAGAAAGGCATAACATATGAAGCCTAGAATCAACACTACAAGAAGGTGAACATCACTAGACTGACGAGCGTGACCACGCTAAATACAAACAGGCCGATACAGAACGGTGGGCTCAGTCGAGCATACCATTTAGCACCCATTTGCCATGCGTTTTAGACGCACTATTATTACCCTTATACTGAAAGGGGTAATAATAGCGCGTGGAAAAAATGCGGCCAACCCCCCAGAAACTAATAGCGCTCATCACATGCAAATGCATTTTGATGAGCCTATTAGTTATTCCCCCAGAATACTGAACGTAAAATGTGCTGCCAAGCCGCACATTTTACTCTCAGAAATTAATGCCTGTCCTTGGGTAGGCGTTAAGATCTGAGCAACCCGGGAAACGTCGGGACCCGAGGGAGAGGCGGTGGCTCTGCTACTCATGGGGCAGGTCGGCATACTTAGGATCAGTCATGGTGGAGGAGAGAGGAAGGAGCCCTCGGGCCTGACCGGCTCTGACCAAAGATAGTCTCTCTGCCAGCTGGTACCCTGTGGCTGTAAGTTAGAGCAACTTTTCACAGCTCTCCCACATCTTCCCTCTGCACAGCACCCAATTTCACCTGCCAGCAGCTGTATTAACAAAGGGAGCCCCAGGTTGCTTGAGTAGTCAATCAGTCGTTGTTGGGTGATCTGTGTTTTGATTGGCTGCAGCGTGCTGCCCACTATCTGCCTGCCCCCCCACCATGCCACTGGCTCACCCAGTGGCATGGTGGGAGTCGTGGCCGTCAGCGAGTCGACAACAGACACGCAATTTTACCGGCGTCGGTTGTTAACCCGCTGACAGCCGCATCTTCTGCTAATAAGGAGGCGCTAGGGACTCACTACGGTCAGACAGATGATGAAATGCTAAGAGAAATCAAGGAAGCAAACCAATTTGGCAATGCAATAATAATGGGAAATTTCAATTACCCCAATATTGACTGGGTAAATGTAACATCAGGACTTGCTAGAGACAAAGTTCCTAGATGTAATAAATGATTGCTTCATGGAGCAATTGGTTCAGGAACCAACAAGAGAGGGAGCTATTTTAGATTTAATTCTTAGTGGAACGCAGGATTTGGTGAGAGAGGTAATGGTGGTGGTGCCACTTGGCAACAGTGATCATAACATGATCAAATTTAAACTAATAACTGGAAGGGGGACAGTAAGTAAATCTGCAGCTCTAACACTAAATTTTAAAAAGGGAAACTTTGATAAAATGAGGAAAATAGTAAAAAAAAAAAAAAAAAAACAAACAAACTGAAAGGTGCAGCTGCAAAGGTTAAAAGTGTTCAACAGGCTTGGACATTGTTTAAAAATACAATCCTAGAGGCGCAATCCATATGTATTCTACACATTAAGAAAGGTGGAAGGAAGGGAAAACGATTACCGTCATGGTTAAAAGGTGAGGTGAAAGAGGCTATTTTAGCCAAAAAAAAATCCTTCAAAAATTGGAAGAAAATAGGATAAAACGTAAGCATTGTCAAGTTAAGTGTAAAACATTGTCAAGACAGGCGAAAAGAGAATTTGAAATGAAGTTAGCCATAGAGGCAAAAACTCAAAATAAAAACTTTTTAAAATATATCCAAATCAAGAAACCTGTGAGGGAGTCGGTTGGATCATTAGATGACCGATGGGTTAAAGGGGCTCTTAGGGAAGATAAGGCCATTGCAGAAAGACTAAATGAATTCTTTGCCTCCGTGTTTACTAATGAGGATGTTGGGGAGATACCAGTTCCAGAGATGGTTTTCAGGGGTGATGAGTCAGACGAACTGAACAAAATCACTGTGAACCTGGAAGATGTAGTAGGCCAGATTGACAAACTAAAGAGTAGCAAATCACCTGGAGCGGATGGTATGCATCCTAGGGTACTGAAGGAACTCAAAAATGAAATTTCTGATCTATTAGTTAAAATTTGTAACCTATCATTAAAATCATCCATTGTACCTGAAGACTGGAGGGTGGCCAATGTAACCCCAATATTAAAAAAGGCTCCAGGGGCGATCCGGATAACTATAGACCAGTGAGCCTGACTTCAGTGCTGGCAAAACTAGTGGAAACTATTCTCAAGGTCAAAATAGTAGAGCATTTAGAAAGATATGATTTAATGGAACACAGTCAACAAGGATTTACCCAAGGAAAGTCTTGCCTAACAAATCTGCTTCATTTTTTTTGAAGGGGTTAATAAACATGTGGATAAAGGTGAACCGGTAGATGTAGTGTATTTGGATTTTCAGAAGGCATTTGTCAAAGTCCTTCATGAGAGGCTTCTACGAAAACTAAAAAAAGTCATGGGATAGGAGTCAATGTCCTTTCGTGGATTACAAACTGGTTAAAAGACAGGAAACAGAGAGTAGGATTAAATGGTCAATGTTCTCAGTGGAAAAGGGTAAACAGTGGAGTGCCTCAGGGATCTGTACTTGGACCGGTGCTTTTCAATATATATATATATAAATGATCTGGAAAGGAATATGACGAGTGAGGTTATCAAATTTGCGGATGATACAAAATTATTCAGAGTAGTTAAATCACAAGCAGACTGATACATTACAAGAGAACCTTGCAAGACTGGAAGATTGGGCATCCAAATGGCAGATGAAATTTAATGTCGACAAGTGCAAGGTGTTGCATATAGGGAAAAATAACCCTTGCTGTAGTTACACGATGTTAGGTTCCATATTAGGAACTACCACCCAGGAAAAAGATCTAGGCATCATAGTGGATAATACTTTAAAATCGTCAGCTCAGTGTGCTGCAGCAGTCAAAAAAGCAAATAGAATGTTAGGAATTATTAGGAAGGGAATGGTTAATAGAATGGAAAATGTCATAATGCCTCTATATCACTCCTTGGTGAGACTGCACCTTGAATACTGTGTACAATTCTGGTCGCTGCGATGGAGAAGGTACAGAGAAGGGCAACCAAAATGATAAAGGGGATGGAACAGCTCCCCTATGAGGAAAGGCTGAAGAGGTTAGGGCTGTTCAGCTTGGAGAAGAGATGGCTGAGGGGGGATATGATAGAGGTCTTTAAGATCATGAGAGTTCTTGAACGAGTAGATGTGAATCGGTTATTTACACTTTCGAATAATAGAAGGACTAGGGGGCATTCCATGAAGTTAGCAAGTAGCAAATTTAAGACTAATCGGAGAAAGTTATTTTTCACTCAGCGCACAATAAAGCTCTGGAATTTGTTGCCAGAGAATGTGGTTAGTGCAGTTAGTGTAGCTGGGTTCAAAAAAGGTTTGGATTAGTTCTTGGAGGAGAAGTCCATTAATGGCTATTAATCAAGTTTTCTTAGGGAATAGCCACTGCTATTAATTGCATCAGTAGCATGGGATCTTCTTAGTGTTTGGGTAATTGCCAGGTTCTTGTGGCCTGGTTTGGCCACTGTTGGAAACAGGATGCTGGGCTTGATGGACCCTTGGTCTGACCCAGCATGGCATGTTCTAATAAGGCTTAAGACTTCATTATTTAAGAAGGCTTTTTCTTAATATAAATCAATGAATTTGTATCATGCAAGATATACATGCAATATTCATGTGGATTATTTCTTGAAGGGCATAGTTTAAAAATAAATAAATAAATAAATAAATAAATAAAAAAGAGGAGGGGCGGTGTTGGATTTGTTAAGTTGTCCTGAATTTATTATGTCTTGTATGTTTTCATTTTTATTGTAGTTTATATTCATTTGTAATCTGCTTAGGGCTGCAAGTAGCTGCAAATTGAGATCCACCCCCTCTGTCCCTGTATTCTCCATATCAACCCCTTTCTCTAAAAGGAATTGTGCTCTTCCCCTCTCTCTCTGTATTGAATCACTCCTCTCTACCACCACATATGGAAATTGAACTCTGCCCCTCTATCTGTACTCTCCAGGTCCGCCCCTCCTCTCTCTCTCTGAATAGTCAATCTACCGTCTACTACCACACAGTACACCTGAGCTGTGTGCACTCTCTATTACGACACATATCAATTACACACTTCCTACACTTCTCAGTATATCCCCATCCTTGAACAAGTTTTTACTACTAGTAGATAAAATAAAATATGGTTACTTTGATTAAAAAGTTATAGCCTTTAAGCACAAGATGTGATCACTTCTATTTTTCAAAGTCCCCAAATATCTTTGTTTAAAATTTTTTAAGACTCTGAATTTGAGTGAATCCAGTACTAAGAAACTGATCCAGAAAAATAAACTAGGATCATAAAAACATAAGTAGTCCCATGTTGGGTAAGACCAAAGGTCAATCGAGCCCAGCATCCCATCTCCAACAGTGGCCAATCCCAGAAAGTAGATTCAATGTCTTTCTGCTCACTCCCTGTGCAACTTGTGGGTTTTCTCAAGTCACCTGATTAATAACCATTTACAAACTTTTCTTCCAGGAAATGGTCCAAACACTTTTTCTTTTAATTTTAATAATTTTCAAACCATATTTCAAGAAATCTTAAGAAGAAATCACATTACACTGTTTAAAATACAGAAGAAATAATCATAAGCAAATCAAAATGTAAGTGATCACAGTCCACAATAGAAGGAACTATCAAACACTAGCTAAGGAATTTCTATAGAGGAAATAAAGGCAATACAGCTTCATTAATAGTAGTTTAAGAACTTTGGAAGATGATACAGGAATAGGACTGGAAGGTTCACTCATACCCCGCTGAACATACTTATCACTTCAAAACAGTGTTGGCTGTGCAAGATCAAAAAATATACTGTATATGAGACATCTTTATTTTTAATGAAACTCTTGCAAGGAAGTTTGAGAAAAAAATTGGGCTCTTATTTGCAGAACCTTTGGCCTCATTAGCAAAAACTGCCTACATCTCTTCTGAGTTATATTAGAAATGTTAGGAAAAACTCCAATTTTACAATGTAGTGTGACAGAGTGCACTGTAAAAACACTCAAAACCAGAAGTCTGAGCCTAGTCCACCTTATCACAGATTGTTCTGGTTGCACGGTGTCTCCTCTGAGCAGGAATAAAGCGTAGACTCAGAGGAGAGCAAGAGGCCCTGGGGAAGACGAGGAGACAGCAGCTCCATTTGAATACTGCTTGGCTGATGTGTTTGATAAGAAGTATTGCTGAGGTAAGCTGTTTCTATGTACTATTTGAGTGCGAGGAATAAAGTAATGCAAGAGAAAACTTAAGCCCAGACTGCAATCTGTTCTCTAGCTGGCCACAGACTGCTCGTGACACATGGTGTCAGGTCAGGGATGATCTGTACGAAATGACTACACAGGCAGAAGTCCAAACTCCTAAACATCTCTGAAAAGAAAGGAGTTTGTAGAAAGTGTCTGCACTGGCAGGAACTCTACTTCAAAGTGAAGGAAGAGCAAGGGTTTGTTTGTTTTTTAGAAAGTGTTTTGCTCCAGGCAGTGCACAGAGCAACACAGGAGCAAAAAAAAGCAACACTGAAGGAAAAAGAAAAAAACACACACATATATATACACACACACACACACACACATGTATACGCACATATACAAAGGTTTGGACTCAAGAAACAAATCGGAAACCGATCCAAGATGCTGATAAGCGAAGAAACACAAGGTGATCGGTAAAAAGCAGCCTTTATTAGAATAAGCCCGACTCTGACCGAGTTTCGCTCACGCAGAAGCTGCCTCAGGGGCTGTTGGGGGCAAAAAATATGTAACTCTTAAAACTCAAAAATTAAAATTAAAAATAAAAACTCACAAATAAATGCACATACATATAATACATAATTATATGTATGTGCAACTTGTGGGTTTTCTCAAGTCACCTGATTAATAACCATTTACTAACCAGCGGCGACCCGATTAACGGCACAATTACACCAGGCGTCGCGTGCCGGGTGTGCTCCCCTTCATGCTAACCTTTGTGCTCCTTCTAATATAATTATGTTTATGTTAATAATTTAACTTTTATTAATGTTATTTAGCTTTTTGCTTTGTTTAAAATTATTTCATTATTGATGTTTAAATGTATTAGACTAAGGAATTTTACTTCCTGCTCATTCTGTTTCATTGTAAACCGGTTTGATATGCATTTTATGCAGGAAAATCGGTATAAAAAAACTTAAAATAAATAAATAAATAAATAATTAATCTTGTTAATTGAACCTCGGTATATTTATTTATTTATTTATTTATTTATTTATTTTGTATACCGACATTCGATCGAGATATCACATCGGTTTCCAGATAACTAAAGGAATAGGGTGGTAACAGCCCTATTTTACATTATAACATGGTATTAAATAGATATAAGAATATTTTACATTATAACATGGTAATAAATATAACAAGTTGTAACAGAACTAACAGGAGTACATGGAACATTAGACTATAGTATATAACATATGTACATAAATGGCTTGTTGATGAGGATAAATTATGGTAAGGAGAGCAGGGAGTGTAGAGGGGGGAGGGGAGAGGAAGGGATGTGTGGGAGGAAGGTAGTGATAGGGAGGGAAAGGGTGGTGGGAGATGCTTGTGTAGGGAGGGAAAGGTGTGGGGCGAGATGCTTGTGGAGGGGGCATGGAGTGGATGGTGCGATTGGGCGGGTTATGTGTCGGGTGGGAAAGCTTTTAAAAATAGCCATGTTTTGAGGTGTTTTTTGAAGACTTGCAGTGAAGGTTCGTTTCTGAGACAGGTGGGGAGGGTGTTCCATAAGGTGGGGCCCGCTATTGTTATGGCTCGTTTGCGGGTGACGTTGAGGTGTGCAGCTTTGAGATTGGGGATGGCTAGGAGTCCAGTGTTGGTGGATCTGAGAGTTCTTTGAGTGGGGTAAGGTTGTATTCCGTTGTTTAGCCAGTCCATTTTGTTGTTGTTTATTTTTTTGTGCATGAGGGTGAGGGTTTTATACTGGATTCTTTGTGTAATGGGTAGCCAGTGGAGTTCTTTGAGCGTGGGTGTGATGTGAGGGGATTTTTTGTTGTTAGAGATGATTCTGGCGGCAGCGTTCTGTAGAACTTGGAGGGGTTTGATGTGTATTTCTGGTAGTCCGAGGAGGAGGGAGTTGCAGTAGTCGAGTCTTGACAAGATAATTGATTGGAGGACTGTTCTGAAATCGTGCTCTTGGAGAAGGGGTTTGAGTTTTTTTAGTGTCTGCAGTTTGAAGAATCCATCTTTGATTGTATTGGAGATGTGTCGTTTAAAGTTGAGTTGGCTGTCAATTGTTACGCCTAGGTTTCTTGTGGACGGCGTGAGTGAGGTTTGTGAGATTTGTGGCACTCCCGGGTTGATTGAGTTTCCTGGGTGGTCAGAGGGGGTGCACATGAGTGGATAGGAGGGATGGTCATCGTGGATGTGAATGATTTCTGTTTTGGCTTGGTTGAGACATAGTGATAATTGAGATAGTAAATGGGATAAGTTTGAGCTGAGTTTGTTCCATTTTTCCATAGTGAGTTGAATGGAGTTGTTTATGGGGAGTAATATTTGTATGTCGTCTGCATAGACAAAGTAGGTGAGGTTTGCCTCTGATAGGTATTTGCATAGTGGGATGAGATATATGTTGAAGAGGGTTGATGATAGGGAAGAACCTTGTGGGACTCCATGAGTGAGGGGCACTTGTGAGGATTCAGATGAGTTCATCTTGACGATGTAAGATCTGTATAAAAAATCTGTATATAAAAGTTATAAATAAATAGGTGTGAACCTACAGCATGCATTCGCAATTTAATTATACACTTACACGGGTAGATCTGGATATATACAAACTAGACCTCCGAGATACAACACATTTAAACTTTTAAAGTAACTTTTCATTATTATACTTATATCAGAGAAAAAAGTAACAAAGAGAGCAGCTCTTTCAGTAACCTCTAAGCTAGAGTTTTCTAGGTAATCAGATAGATTTGTAATATCTACCCTTTCATTATTAGGAAATATTGAAATAGAGCTGTTTCTCTGTGGTAGAAATAGTATTTTCTTCACAGCAGGAACATCTTCCACTGATATTTTAAGAGTTTCTTGCACATATCTCTTAAAAGTTATTAGGGGTAGCTCACCCATTACTTTAGGGAAGTTGAGGAGTCTCAAGTTAAGATGCCTTAAATAATTCAACTGACTCCAGTCTTCTCAGTGATGAAGTCCATTCTCGAGTAACAGTAGCATTCACTTCTTGTAGGTTTTTTATATCATTGGTAATCTCTTGTATGGATTTAGCCTGCTCTTGGAGTATCTGCCGATGGTCCCGTTCGATTACATCAATCCTTTGTGTTACAGCCTCTAAGCATCGGGCCTGTTCGATGGAAGTAAGTGCAATGCCTGCAATTAAATCCCAGAGGAATTCCAATGTGACTACCGCCGGTTTTATAATCTCTGGGGGTTGAAATAGGCAGGCCCCCAATTCAGGAACATTTTTGTTCTCCTCCAATGTTCGAGGAACTGGCTCCTTCGTTCATGCCTCTCTCCTCTGGAGCTACAGCCTGAGAAGGGGCCGCCTCCCCTTCTGAACTGACCCTGGCAAAACCTCCTGAATGAGTCTGCCCGGTGATGTCATCTACCGGCGACCCAGCATTGTCAACTCCGTGCAGGGGAGAAGCTCGCGGTGGTGCCCTAGGATCTGGAAGACTCAGAGATAACTCCCCAGGCGAGAACGGGGCTCCTCTTCCCAACTCGCCAGCGGGACTCTATGCCCTCGTTCCACGGATTTGAGTCGCAAACTCAGGTATCAGTCGTTGCCCTGAAGGAATTTCCAAATCAGGAGGAAAAATTTGAATTCTCCCTTTCCTTTTATGTGGCATAGTTATTCAAATGCTTTATTCTCAATAGAAAGAAGCTTAGGCGTCAGAGTAAGTTTAGCAGCGTCCTCTCAGGCAGCCATCTTGTTTCTCTCCGGAAAAACAATATCTTGTGATATTATATCTTGAGTAAAACCTACAGATCTTCGACTGCGCACCACATCTCCAGAGGTATCCAACTCCTGAACTTACAAAAATGCCACAGCTCCAGCAGGACCTCCTTCCTGGAGGCAACAATGTGGGATCAATGATTGTAGAAATGCAGTCACCATCTCACTTCCCTCCAGCTGTGCTGACATCCACGACATTATTGGTCTGTGCCAGGGCAACTACATCCCTGGATGTGGGCTCTCTCGAAGGTTGCTGCGGCACTGCCCTAACCTTTGGGCTCAGCGTGGCATCAAGGCTAGGGACATCCGAAGGGTCACCGGCCCCAAAAAAACTGACCAATGTCAGCTTCCCGAGAATTCAGTCTTAAGCCTCCAGCTTAATGGTAAACTGATCAATCAGATCTGAAACGGAGGAGCTCCCTGAGTTGGAAAAGACAGAAGATGGCTCTTTTGCTTCACCATAAGTAAATTCAGACTGAGGCTTAGCTGGAGAGAACCTTCAGCATGCCGCCATCTTGGAATCTGCTGGGTTGATTTTAAAAACTGTTTAGTTGTTTTGTTCACATTACTTTTGTTTAATAAATTGTGTATTTTGATTTTAGTGATATTAGAACTACTTTCATCATTACTCGTCCTTGGTGTTCACCATTTGCCACCATTTATATATTACTACATTAGCGATGTGAGGTAACTGATGTTACTAAACTTGACGTTTTACTCCATAGTACATAGAAGGTGTAACTTTCATTTAAAGAGCATTCTCTATTAACAAAATTAATGCTTCAAAAATACAAAACCAGCAATTCTATTCTAGCATCATATAATTGTTAATAAAAAAAGTGTTCATTAGTAAATTATCAAGTTTACTGTACTTGGACCGGTATATATATATCAATGATCTGGAAAGGAATACGACGAGTGACGTTATCAAATTTGCGGATGATACAAAATTATTCAGAGTAGTTAAATCACAAGCAGACTGTGATACATTACAGGAGGACCTTGCAAGACTGGAAGATTGGGCATCCAAATGGCAGATGAAGTTTAATGTGGACAAGTGCAAAGTGTTGCATATAGGGAAAAATAACCCTTGCTGTAGTTACACGATGTTAGGTTCCATATTAGGAGCTACCACCCAAGAAAGAGATCTAGGCGTCATAGTAGATAATACATTGAAATAGTCGGCTCAGTGTGCTGCAGCAGTCAAAAAAGCAAATAGAATGTTAGGAATTATTAGGAAGGGAATGGTTAATAAAACGGAAAATGTCATAATGCCTCTATATCGCTCCATGGTGAGACCACACCTTGAATACTGTGTACAATTCTGGTCGCCGTATCTCAAAAAAGATATAGTTGCAATGGAGAAGGTACAGAGAAGGGCAACCAAAATGATAAAGGGGATGGAACAGCTCCCCTATGAGGAAAGGCTGAAGAGGTTAGGGCTTTTCAGCTTGGAGAAGAGACGGCTGAGGGGAGATATAATAGAGGTCTTTAAGATCATGAGAGGTCTTGAACGAGTAGATGTGACTCTGTTATTTACACTTTCGAATAATAGAAGGACTAGGGGGCATTCCATGAAGTTAGCAAGTAGCACATTTAAGACTAATCTGAGAAAATTCTTTTTCACTCAACGCACAATAAATCTCTGGAATTTGTTGCCAGAGGATGTGGTTAGTGCAGTTAGTGTAGCGGGGTTCAAAAAAGGTTTGGATAAGTTCTTGGAAGAGAAGTCCATTAACTGCTATTAATCAAATTTACTTAGGGAATAGCCACTGCTATTAATTGCATCAGTAGCATGGGATCTTCTAGGTGTTTGGGTAATTGCCAGGTTCTTGTGGCCTGGTTTGGCCTCTGTTGGAAACAGGATGCTGGGCTTGATGGACCCTTGGTCTGACCCAGCATGGCAATTTGTTATGTTCTTAAGTTTATCAATGGCACACCAAATCCAAGCAACTCGTTTTGACTTGAATGTGCCATACTTAAAAAGTACTTTTAATCATTGTAGTATACTCCCTTGAATTATGTAGATTAGAGTATAAAGTTGATCAGTTTAGAACATAAATTAAACAAAATGATTAAACACTTTCTGAGGCTGGACCAAACAGAGTCAAATGAGCTAAGCATTTGTTCAACAGAGACAAAATAGGAGAAACACCTTGGCACAACTGGCCACATATGCTTTAAGCTTCATGGATCTTTCAGATCCTAAAAGTTACATTCTGGCTGCTTTCAGGATTGAAATTTTAGAGTGTGAAAGCATGCCCCAACTGAACAACAAGTTCTAGAGCTAGCTTATCTTTACGGAGCACTGTACTGCTGTGGAAAAACTCATTTGTCCAACAACAGTGGAGCAACCAGCGAGCCCCAAGACTGTGACTCTTCAAAAATGAAGAGGGCTTTCTGACCGCTGCTGCTACCACAGCAGTAGCAGAGCACCCTTAGGTAATCTAGCTTGCAGTCCACAGATCTATTATATATATTTCAGCTAGGAGGTTTCTTTCACTTGACTGGACTATTAGCTGCATGGAATATTAGGTGGTTTTCTCCTTTAAGATGTTTATAATGTTACATTCAATCATACAGTATTATTAAAGTGTCACAATGCCTTAGATATTTGAAAAACAAAATATAAAACTGAACCAGTCACAGTGTCCCATAACTGCTGAAAACCATAATCACTCTCTCTTCCATTTCACAAAAGTGAGCTGCATTTAGCCTGCATTGCAACACAAGCATGGAAGAATGAGGCCATCCAGATGCACACAGCCATGCACAGGAGAAAACAGCTTTCCTTCACTCATCATACAAAAAAAAATGCACAAGACAAAATGGTATGTTGAAAAAAGGTGCTATATAATAAGAGAAACACTGCTTTAAAATATGGAATTAGGGTCTATTAATCTATAGCCACTTAAAATATTTTGAAAATGATTAGAGCTGGTCTTTTCTTCACACTTGGATTTCAGGTCCTTTGCTCTTACAGGGTAAGAATGCTTGAACCAAGTGAAGGTGTTTCACTTTAGGGCATTTTTGAACTATGCCAGAGTGGGAGGAGCAAAACTATAAGCCAGCTTCAACAGATCAGAAATATCAAGACACACCAGGAACACAAGGCAATAAATACTTTTATACAAATGTTTCCCTTTTTCCATCTACCCTTTACCAAAAGTTAATCAAACACATTCAAGTTGGTTCTAGAAACTGGCAAAATTCTGTTTGGTCAACAACGCAGGTTTAAACTCCTTGTATGAGAAGAGAATTTCTAAATGTGACACCTCCCTAAGGAGTGGTAGCTGTACTTTGCAAGTTATGAAATCAAACAAGAAATGCAACTTTTAATGTTAGCGAAGTTCCACACAAACAGTGCAGTCTTTTAAAGGTACAGACAAGTCATACCAGTACACCACCTGCTTTATTAGTAATCTGGCTGACAGACAAGGGGAGGAGGGCTGAGCCTACCTCTGGATGGGAAAGTAGTACAGGAAAACAAATGCAATAAGTTGCTGTTAATGAGGTTAACTGATGCACACCTTTGGAAGAGAGAGACTGTCCCATATAAATCAGAGTTGCTTACCTGTAACAGGTGTGCTCCAAGGACAGCAGGATGTTATTCCTCACACATGGGTGACATCATTAGATGGAGCCCCGATGCAGAAAAATTATGTCAGTTTCTAGAACTTTTGACTAGGCAGACTGAGCATGCCCAGCATGCCCTACACCACGCATCCATGTGGGGTCCCTCTCCAGTCTTCTATCATAGAATTATAATTAAAATAAAGAATAAGAGAAACCCAACTCTGTGGGGTGGCAGGTGGGTTTCGTGAGGACTAACATCCTGCTGTCCTTGGAGAACTCCTGTTACAGGTAAGCAACTCTGCTTTCTCAGAGGACAAGCAGAATGGTAGTCCTCACACATGGGTGAATCCATAAATACAGGCTACTCCACAACACAAAAGGGGTCCAACAGACACCCAACTAGGTGCCAACGGGCACACCACCACCAGTGCTGTTGGTAACAGAGGGGGAGACAGCCTGAACCCAAACAACAGTCCCTAGGTGGAAGAGTTGGGTTCTACATCTCAAACAAGTTCCGAAGGACAGACTGGCCAAAACTACTGTCGTGTCAGCCATCCCTATCCAGAAAGTAATGAGATGTGAAATATGTGGAAAGAACTCCATGTTGCAGCCTTGCAGATGTCCTCCATGGGAACTGCTTGCATATGGGCAACAAACACTACCATGGCTCTGACAAAATGATCCTGGACCTGACCCCCAAGTTGCAGTCCCACCTGGGCATAACAGAAGGAGATGCAGTCTGCTAGCCAATTGGATAGTGTCTATTTGGCAACAGCAACGCCCAACGCCGCCCAACCTATTCTTGTCAAAAGACATTAAAAGTTGGGTGGACTATGTATGGGATTCTGTCTGCTACAGATAGGCAGCTAACCCCTAGATTCATCAAAATTCTATAATATTGCATGGTAAGAAAAAGGACATGCGTATGGTAATTTTAGAATTACCACACCGCGCACTAACATGGCACTTCACATAGGTAGTATCGTGGGGTGTGGTAAAGTTTTCGTACCCCACGAACTACCTAGATAGGTATCGAGAGAGAGAGAGAGAGAGAGAGAGAGAGAGAGAGAGAGAGAGAGACAGACTATTTATAAGGCCTTCAAAGTAGTCAACTATTTATATCTCTATAGGAGGGCTAGCTAATAGCTCGAGGTGAGGTGTTGGTGGTAGTTTAGGAGCCAGTTTTACATGCAGAGTGAGACATACGAACAGCAAAGTGCACCTCGGTGAAGATTTGACGTCATTTGGCGTGAGCAAAGTCTCACAAAGATGATATTTCTACAGTGTTCTCTCGCCCTAGCTTGATAGTACCCTGTTATAGAGTCCATCAAGCTAGGGCAAGAGAACACTAGAAATATCATCTTTGTGAGACTTTGCTCACTCCAAATGACATCAAATATTCACCAAGGTGCACTGTGCTGTTCGTACGTCTCACTCTGCATGTAAAACTGGCCCCAAACCCTAAACTACCACTAACACCTCACCTTGAGCTATTAGCTGGCCCTCTTATAGAGATACAAATAGTTGAATACAATGAAAGCCTCCCCATGTGCTCTCTCCCTCTCTCTCTAAGCCCAGAAATGGCCGAAATGCAATTTTCAATCTTTAACGCAAATTGCGTTATGGCCTTTTTGGGCATATCGCACAGCTTAACACCAAGAAAAAAGGTGTAGTTATTTCTGGCGTTAAAACCGTGCGATAGCATGCATTATGCTATCGCATGGTGCGATATTGCCCCTCATTTTAATTAATCCTACCCAAAACCCTCCTTGATCCCGCCCCTTCAAAAAATTTGCATTCGCACCGTGCGGTAACACAATTATCGCATGCGTTAATGTGTTATCGCATGCTTTAACGCCATAACACATTTTGATGAATAACCCTATAAGGCTCGCTTGCAGTCCAAACTGTGCAGTACTTGTTCACTTTGGTATGGAATAGGGCCTGGGAAAGAATGTTGGCAGGCCAATGGACTGGTTAAGATGGAAGTCCTTCACCACCTTAGGCAGGAACTTAGGATGCATACGCAAGACCACCCTGTCATGATAAAACTTAGTATAAGGTGGATATGTCACTAAGGCCTGGAGCTCGATGACCCTACACGCTGAAGTGACTGCCACCAAAAATATGATCTTCCAGGTCAGGTACTTCAGGTCAGAGGTGTGCAGCAGCTCAAAAGGCACTTTCATCAGCTGAGCTAACACCATGTTGAAGTCCCAAGACACAGCGGGAGGCCTTAGGAGAGGCTTCAATTGAAGCAGGCCCCACATGAAGCATACAACTATAGGCTGTACAGAGATGCGTGTACCATCTAAACCTTGGTGGTAAGCGCCAATAGCACTGAGATGAACTCTAATAGGGTTGGTCTTTAAACCAGCCTTCGAAAGATGTGGGAGATAGTCAAGCAGATTTTGCGTGGGGCAGGAGAAGAGATCTAGGGCCTTCTGTTCACACCACATGGGAAACCTCCTCCACTTCAGTCCATACAACTTTCTAGTGGAAGGCTTTCTGGAAGCTGCCAGGACCTGAGACACATCTTCTGAAAGATCTATTAGCTGTAGGATTAAACTCTCAACATCCAGGCTGTGACAGGGCCTGGATGTTGGGATGCCGCAGCCTGCCTTGATCTTGTGTGATGAGATCTGGGGAAGTCTCGAAGGAGTGGAAACCACACCTGTCTCGGCCAATGAGGGGCTATGAGGATCATAGTCCCTTGTCCTTGCGAAGCTTCAAGTGAGTCTTCGCCAATAAGTGAATCAGAGGATACTCATACAGAAGACCCATGCCTAATGACAGGCGAGAGCATTAGAGGCTGGTTTGCCATCTGATCTGTGCAGGGAGCAAAACAGAGGCACCTTCCTGTTGTAGGGAGACATGAAAAGATCTACGTCCGGGCTCCCCCAGAGGTAGAATATCTGATTCGCTACCCCTCAGTCCAGGGACCACTCGTGTGGTCTGATGGCTCGACTCAGCCTATCTGCTACCTCGGTCTCTGTCCCGGCCAGGTTCATGGCCCTGAGCACCATACCATGGGACAGAGCCCACGCCCTGCTTCCTGACACAGGAGGTAATCCCATGCCTCCATGCTTGACAACATACCATATAGCTACTTAGTTGTTGGTGCTATGGGAGGGCACCAAGAGGGACTTGGTGATGGAACAACGATGAAAAAACGTGAAAAATGCGAGAAAAAAATACGTTTTCCACGAGGTCAAAAATAGTCAAAGTGAGTTCACTCACATCGAGAAGCTTACAGTGCCACAGAAAAAAAGAGAGACTAGAGAGGGACCCTGCATGGACAGAAGGTGCAGGGCATGTTGGGCCTACTCAGTGTGCCTAGTCAAAGTTCTAGAAAATTTTGATATAAGTTTTCTGCATTGGTGCTCCATCAAGTGGTGATTGTTGGAGATTTTAATCTACCAGATGTAAACTGGAGAATCCCTTCTGCGGAATCTAACTGTAGTAGAGAAATAGTGGATGCCCTGCAAGTGGCTCTGTTCAAACAAATGGTAATGGAGCCTACGAGGAAGGGAGCTATACTTGATTTAGTGCTCATTAATGGAGATAATGTCTCTAATGTCCCGGTGGGTGCCCACCTCAGCACCAGTGATCATCAAATGGTATGGTTTCATATCACTAATACAATACAGAGAAGTCACACAAAGACCAGGGTTTTGTGTTTCAAAAACACGGACTTTGTTGAAATAGGGAAGTACCTGGAGGAAGAACTAGAAGAATGGGAGAAAACGAGAGATGTGGAACAACAGTGGGCCAAACTAAAAGGTGCAATTACTGAAGCGACTAATATACATGTAAGAAAAGTAAAGAAAAGCATGAAACCTATCTAGTTCACAAAGGAGGTGGCTGATAAAATAAGATTTATTTATTTAAGGATTTATATACCGGAAGTTCCTGTATAATATACATATCACCCCGGTTTACAGGGAACAGTAACTATCGCTTCAATTAGCGGTTTACAATGAACATAATTAATCCAAGTAACAGAATAGTATATAATATTGCTAAACAGTTAATAAATAACATGCAAGTTAATAAGTAAATAACATGGTTATCTGTTTGTCAACATGATTATATGTTTAAGTACAGTTCAATATTGATCTATTCAGGAAGATATATGCTGGGGGAAAAACGGATAATATGAGAATGTCTTTCTTCCTGCTCTTAGCTCTAAGGGAATGCTTGTTTGAACAACCAAGTCTTAAGTTTCTTTTTAAATGTCGCGTGGCATGGTTCAAGGCGAAGGTCTGGAGGAAGCGAGTTCCAGAGTGAAGGGCCCGCTGTGGATAGAGCGCGTTTCCTCAGAGATGATTTCGCCGGTTGTGTGATTAGTCTGTTCTGATATGCGCTTCTAGTCGGTTTCATGGATGTGTGTAGCTGAATTTGAAACGTTAACTTGAGCGGAGCGATGTTATATAAGGCCTTATGTATCATCATTAAGGACTTGAATTGGATCCTGTATTTAATCGGAAGCCAGTGGAGATGATGAAGGATTGGGGTGATATGGTCTCTTTTTTTGGCATTAGAGAGAATTCTTGCCGAGGCATTCAGGACCATCTGAAGTGGTTTTGTGGTGCATGCTGGTAGGCCTAGAAGGAGAGAGTTACAGTAGTCCAGTTTTGGGAGTATGATGGCTTGTAGCACCATGCGGAAGTCTCTGTATAGAAGGAGTGGTTTTAGTTTCTTTAAGGTTTGTAGTTTAAAGAAACATTCTTTTGTTGTGTTATTAACGAATTTGTTGAGGCTGAATCCGCTGTCGATGACGACTCCCAGGTCTTTTACTTGTTGCAAAGAGGTATCCGGACTTTGGCTAGTGTTAGGAGGTGTGGGTGGGACATAGTTTTCCGGTGCTATAATGAGGATTTCGGTTTTGTTTGTGTTTAAGACTAGGTTGAGGCTGGTGAGTAGGTTGTTGATAGCTGAGAGACATTTACTCCAGTGTGACATGGCTTTGTGTAGTGAGTCTTCTATAGGGATGAGGATTTGTATGTCATCCGCATATAGGAAGTGAATTAGCTTGAGGTTGGTGAGTAATTGACAGAGCGGGAGAAGATATATATTGAAGAGAGTTGGAGAGAGGGATGATCCTTGCGGTACTCCCCCCTCTTGGATTCGATGGCGTGAGACTCTTTGTTATTTATCTTGACCTTGTATGATCTGTTTTCCAAAAATGATTTGAACCAGTTGAATGCTGCTCCTGTAATGCCAATGTCCGATAGGTGTTGCAGGAGGCACGGGTGGTTTACGGTATCAAACGCTGATGAGAGATCCAGGAGAGCGAGGAGGCAAGGTTGGCCTTTTTCTAGATTAAAGATAATAGTGTCTGATAGTGAGGCTAATAGCGATTCGGTATTCCTAGTCTTACGAAAACGAAATTGGTTTGGGGTGAGGATGTTGTTTTCTTCAAGAATAAAAGAACAGCATTTAAGAAATATAAAAGGATCCCAAAGGGAAGTCACAAGGAAGAATATCTGATAAAACTGAGGGAGATGAAGAAAGTAATCAAGAAAGCGAAAAGTCAAGCGGAAGAAAGGATTGCCAAAGAGGTAAAGTGACGTGACAAAACATTTTTCAGATACATCAGCGAAAGGAGAAAAGTCCAAAGTGGTATAGTGAAATTGAAAGGTGAAAAGGATTAATGGGTGGAGACAGATAAAGAAATGGCAGAAATATTAAACGAATACTTCAGTTCGGTGTTCACTAAAGAAGACCCCGGAGAAGGACCGTCGCTAATTAACAAGAAATTGGAGGAAAGTGGAATGGATGAAACTCCGTTTACGGAAGAGAATGTATGGGAAGAGATAGGAAAACTGAAAGTGGACAAAGCCATGGGGCCTGATGAGGTTCATCCCAGGATACTGAGGGAGCTCAGAGATGTGCTGGCGGCTCCGTTGCGTGACCTGTTCAATAGATCCCTGGAAATGGGAGTGGTGATGAGTGATTGGAGAAGAGTGACAGTGGTCCCTCTTCACAAGAGTGGGAGCAGAGAGGAGGCTGGTAACTACAGGTCGGTTAGCCTCACCTCAGTGGAGGGAAAAGTATTAGAGTTGCTGCTGAAGGAAAGAATAGTGAACTATCTACAAGCAGCAAAATTGCTGGACCACAGGCAGCATGGTTTCACCATGGGAAGGTCCTGTCAGACGAATCTGATAGATTTTTTTTGATTGGGTGACTAAGGAATTGGATCAAGGAAGAGCACTTGATGTCATCTACTTGGATTTTAGCAATGCTTTTGATACGGTCCCACACAGGAGGCTTTTGAATAAAACGAGAAGCTTGGGAGTGAGTCCCAAGGTGGTGGCATGGATAACAAACTGGTTGAAGGACAGAAGATGTGTGATGGTAAATGGAACTTACTTGGAAGAGAGAGCGGTGATGAGCAGAGTGCTGCCAGGGTCGGTGTTGGGACCAGGCCTGTTCAATATCTTCGTGAGTGACATCACAGAGGGGATAGAAGGTAAGGTTTGTCTATTTGCGGATGATATAAGATCTGCAACAGAGTGGACACGCCGGAAGAAGTGGAGAGAATGAGACGGGATTTAAGGAAGCTGGAAGACTGGTCAAAGATATGGCAGCTGAGATTCAATGCCAAGAAGTGCAGAGTCATGCATATGGGGTGTGGAAATCTGAAAGAAATGTATTCGATAGGGGGTGAAGGGCTGATGTGCACGGAGCAGGAGAGACACCTTGGAGTGATAATGTCTAACGACGTGAAGTCGGCGAAACAATGCAACAAGGCGAGAGCTAAAGCCAGAAGAATGCTGGGCTGCATAGAGAGGGGAATAACAAGTAAGAAAAGAGAAGTGATTACCCCTTGTACAGGTCCTTGGTGAGGCCTCACCTGGAGTACTGTGTTCAGTTCTGGAGACCATATCTCAGAAGGGACAGAGACAGGATGGTGGAGGTCCAGAGAAGGGCGACCAAAAAGGTGGAGGGTCTTTATCAAATGACTTATGAGGAGATTGAAGAATCTAAATATGTATACCCTGGAGGAAAGGAGGAACAGGGGTGATATGATACAGACTTTCAGATACTTGAAAGGTTTTAATGATCCATGGTCAACAACAAACCTTTTCAGTTGGAAAAAAATCAGCAGAACCAGGGGTCATGACTTAAAACTCCAGGGAGGAAGACTCAGAACCAATGTCAGGAAGTATTTCTTCATGGAGAGGGTTGTGGATGCCTGGAACGCCCTTCCGGAGGAAGTGGTGAGGACCAAATCTGTGAAGGATTTCAAAACGGTGTGGGACAAACGCTGTGGGATCCATAAAGTCTTGAGGATGTGAATGGAATGAAATGAAGAGAAGAGGCATGGGGGTGGCTTGTGGGAATGATGGCTACTACCCTTATACAATAAACATACACAAGGTTAATGTGACTCCAACATTGCTCTATGCTTCAACAGCAAGAGGATATGTGGGAAAAAATATCTGCATTCACAAATAAGCGTGGGAGTAGCTTGCTTGTTGCGGTGGTTACTACCTCAAACCAAATTAGCCTGATGCTTCCCCTTCATTGCATATCCAATCAGCTATCTGCTTCAATGACAGGGGGAATGAAGAAAAGAGAATTTATATTCAGACAACCAACAAGGACTAAATTGCACAGGCTGGGTAAACAAATAAACGTGGGAGTAGCTTGCTTATTGCGGCGGTTACTACCCCTAACCATTTAGGCTTGATACTTCACATTGATGCAGCTCCAGCACTGCTCTCTACATCAATGGCGGGGGTGGAAGGAAATTAGAACCAAAAAGTTACCAATAAGGGCCCTGACCTCAGCGGTCAGAGTAACAGATAAGTATGAGAAAAATAAGTACGAAAGCTTGCTGGGCAGACTGGATGGGCCATTTGGTCTTCTTCTGCCGTCATTTCTATGTTTCTATCAGATGATGTCATCCATGTGTGAGGACTAACATCCTGCTTCTCCTCAGAGAAAAATGCAATACATGGAAAAAAAAACCCCAAACATCTGACCCTATGGATTTTGATTCTGATTACCAATTAAAGAAGCATGAAGTCAAAAAGTCAGTGTTGTTGAAATGCACCAAGACTGCATTGTGTGATTCAGTATTTCTGTGGCCTCCTCCTTAGAAAGCTGAAAGAATTCAGTACATAAAACTTACATTTACCACATTTTAAACTGAAATATAAAGAAGAAAATTAGGTCTTACCTTAGTTAATTTTCGTTCCTGTAGTACCACGGATCAGTCCAGACTCCTGGGTTTTGCCCCCCCTCTAGCAGATGGAGACAGAAGTTTACAAACAAAAACTCCGCCTATATCTAGGCTGGTGCCACCTACAGTCTGGCAGTCTTACTTAATGTCAAAGCAGATGAAGCCCCCAAAATCACTACAAACGAACTATATACAGGAACCTACCAACCAAACTAACTGCTCAACTATCCCCCAAATGGGACCAGAACCAGAGCCATCGATAACGAAGAAAAGAGACAACAGAGACAGAATGGACAGAAAGAAACCATACCGTCCACAGACCGGATTCTCATACCGAACAGTAGACTCGCCGGGCGGGATTCTGGACTGATCCGTGGTACTACAGGAACGAAAATTAACTAAGGTAAGACCTAATTTTCTTTTCCCTGTACGTACCCGGATCAGTCCAGACTCCTGGGATGTACCAGAGCTACCTTAACTAGGGTGGGATCCGGAGAGTCCCGCTCTGAGCACCCCTGCCCCGAAACCGCCGGTACCCGGTGCACGCACATCAAGGCGATAATGACGAGCAAAGGTATGCAACGACTTCCAGGTTGCCGCTTTACAAATGTCTTCCGCCGAAACCTGACTGCACTCCACCCAGGAGGCAGCCTGAGAACGCGTAGAATGAGCCTTAAGCCCCACCGGAACAGACTTGCCCTGCAGCAGATATGCGGAACCAATGGCCTCCTTCAACCAGCGCGCAATGGTAGTCTTGGAAGCCGCCTGACCGCGTCGAGGACCGCCCCACAAGACAAAAAGATGATCCGATCTCCGAAAGGGGTTCGTCACCTCTAGATAACCTAAAAGGGCTCTCCTCACGTCTAGCCGCCGCAAATCTCGATAATTCGGAAGCGACTTATCGGCCTCAGAAAACGCAGGCAACTCCACAGACTGGTTGAGATGAAAAGCCGAGACCACCTTAGGCAAGAAGGAAGGCACCGTACGAAGCGACACCCCCGAATCCGTAATCCTCAAGAAAGGTTCCCGACAAGACAAGGCTTGAAGCTCCGACACCCTCCTTGCCGACGCCACAGCCACCAGAAAAACCACCTTCAGTGTCAAGTCTTTCACTGTAGCTCCGCGGATAGGCTCGAAGGGAGCGGAACATAAGGCCTTCAGCACCAGATTCAAACTCCACGAAGGACACGGAGAACGGAACGGAGGACGTAAAAGCTTAGCGCCCCGGAGGAAACGAACGACGTCCGGGTGCGCAGACAATGCCACCCCGTGGACCTGCCCGCGCAGCAAGGCAAGTGCCGCTACTTGCACCCTAAGCGAACTGCAAGACAAGCCTTTCGCCAAACCATCCTGGAGGAAAAGCAACACCTCTGGCACCGAGGCCCGCGTAGGCCGAATAGCCTGTGCCAGGCACCATGTCTCAAAGATCGTCCATACTCGCACATACGCCAGAGATGTGGAAGGCTTGCGCGACCGTAACAGCGTTGTGACCACCGCATCAGAATAACCCCGTTTCTTCAATCTACGCCTCTCAAAAGCCATGCCGCTAGACAGAAGCATTCGACCTGGTCGAAACAAACGGGCCCCTGATGTAGCAGGTCCGGCACATACGGAAACCGCAGGGGAGGCCCCAGCGCCAAGTTCTGAAGATCCGCGAACCACGGCCGCCGCGGCCACTCGGGTGCAACTAGAATCACGGGCGACGGGTGAAGTTCGATGCGCCTCAGCGTCCGACCGATGAGGGGCCACGGAGGAAACACATAGAGGAGCACCCCTGTCAGCCAAGGCAACGCGAGGGCGTCGACTCCCTCCGCCCCCGTCTCCCGGCGACGGGCAAAAAACCGCGGCGCTTTGGCATTTTTGAACGTCGCCATCAGATCTAGCACAGGTGTTCCCCACCTGGCACAAATGCTTCGAAACGCCACGTCCGCGAGTTCCCATTCGCCTGGATCCAGCCGATGTCGACTCAGAAAGTCCGCCTGGACGTTTTCCACGCCCGCAATATGCGACGCCGCAATGCATTGCAGATGCCGCTCGGCCAAGCCATCAACTGCCTCGCCTCGGCGGCCACCGGCAGGCTTCTGGTGCCGCCCTGCCGGTTGATGTACGCTACCGTTGTCGCATTGTCCGACAGAATCCTGACGCCTGACCGCGAACCAATGGCAGGAACTCCCGCAGGGCGAACCTCACCGCCCTGGTCTCCAGCCGATTGATGGACCACGCCGCCTCCGTCGAGGACCATACGCCCTGCACCGAGCTCCGGAGACACACCGCGCCCCAGCCGTACAGACTGGCGTCCGTGGTGACCACCGTCCACGAGGGCAGAGCCAGCGAAATGCCCTTGGTCAAGTTGTTGTGACAGAGCCACCAGGCCATGCTGGCACGGGCCGAACGTGGCAGCGGTAACGGCAGCTGAAACTGTTCCGACACCGGGTTCCAGCGGGAGAGTAAGGCCAATTGTAACGGTCGCATATGCGCGAACGCCCAAGGAACCAATTCCCGCGTGGACGTCATAGACCCTACCATTTGTAGATAGTCCCAGACAACCGGCATGGGCTTGTCCAACAAACGCCTGGCTTGACACTGCAGCTTGATTCTGCGCTCCTGCGTCAAATAAACCATGCCCTGACGCGTGTCGAACAAAGCCCCCAAAAACTCCAGGGATTGCGACGGTTCTAGCCGGCTCTTGGCTCGATTGATCACCCAGCCGAGACTCTCCAACAACTCGATCACTCGTCGAACCGCCAACCGACAGACGCTCGGACTTCGCCCGAATCAACCAATCGTCCAGATACGGATGAACCAGACACCCCTCCTTGCGAAGATGAGCAGCCACCACAACCATGATCTTTGTAAAGGTCCGCGGGGCTGTCGCCAGCCCGAATGGTAGTGCTTGAAACTGAAAATGCTGTCCCAACACCGCAAATCGAAGGTAGCGCTGGTGATCCGCGCAGATCCCGATGTGAAGATACGCCTCCGTGAGATCCAGAGAAGCGAGGAACTCCCCTTGCCTCACGGACGCGATGACCGACCGTAGAGTCTCCATGCGAAACCTGGGGATCCGCAAGCACCTGTTGACGCCCTTGAGGTCGAGAATCGGACGAAACGTGCCCTCTTTTTTTGGTACCAGAAAGTAAATGGAATACCTGCCGGTGCGTAGCTCGTGGAACGGTACGGGTACGATCGCGCCCAGGGCTAACAGATGTCGGATCGTGCCCCGCAACGCCAGCCGCTTCTCGGAAAAACCGCCGGGCGACACCATGAAACAAGGCGGGGGCCACCGTGCAAAATCTAATGCGTAGCCGCGATTTATCACGTCCAGCACCCACTGATCCGACGTGATTTTGGCCCACTCCCCTGCAAACTGCATCAGCCTGCCGCCGATCACCGGCACCGGGGCGTGGGCCGGCAGCCCATCATTGTGGCAGTTTCCCGCCCGGCGTTCCGGACCCGGTCCCGGGTCTACCGAACCGGCGCCCTCGAAAGGACTGCGTGTATGCCTGCTGCCTAGCCGCATTGTGGCGAAAAGACGAGACCGCCCCTCGCGCATTACGGGGCCGCCGACCCCCACGGAATCTACCCCGCGTGGCCGGCATCCCCCGACGCGGCCTGTCCTCCGGCAAACGATGGATCTTGTTCTCGCCCAAAGACTCAATCAAATCCTCCAGCTCCTTACCAAAGAGTAACTTCCCCTTAAATGGCAGTGAGCCTAACCGAGCCTTTGACGAAACGTCCGCCGCCCAATGGCGGAGCCATAACAAACGCCGAGCCGAAACCGCCGAGACCATCGCCCGTGCCGAAGAACGGAGCAAATCATGAAAGGCATCCGCGCTATAGGCAATCACTGCCTCCAAACGAGCCGCCTGCTGCGCTTCCTCCGGCGACAAACCTTCGTTAGCAGAAAGCTGCTGGGCCCACCTGAGCCCCGCACGGAGAGAGAAACCGCTACAGATCGCTGCTCGTACTCCAAGCGCGGAGACTTCAAAAATTTTCTTAAGCTGCACCTCCAGCTTACGATCCTGCAAATCCTTGAGTGCCGTCCCTCCCGTTACCGGGATGGTAGTCCTCTTGGTGACCGCCGCCACCGCAGAGTCCAGCTTCGGAATCTTAAGGAGCTCGAGCGCGTCCTCCGTCAGGGGATAAAGCTTGTCCATGGCCTTAGCCACCTTCAACCCCAAATCAGGAGTGTCCCACTCCTTAAAAAGCAAATTGGACACCGAAAAATGCAATGGAAAAGCCGTCTGTGGTCCCCTCAGCCCCAACACGACGGGGTCTGTGCGTCCGAGGCGCGACTCCGGTCGTGGCAAGTCTATCGTCAACTCACCGAGGATCGCCGGGATCAGCGGCGCTAATTCGTCGCGCCTAAATAAACGCACCACCTTAGGGTCATCGCCATCCGACGCGCGGAGACCACTCGACTCACTAGCTCCCTGATCCCCCTCCCCGTCAACGCCACGCGGTTGCGCTTGTGGATCCGGCTCCTCCGGATCCCCAAATTCGGAGTCCGTCTCTGCATCCCCCCGCGGAGCCCCCAAACGGAGCGGGCGTGCTCCCCCCGGGGGATCCGAGACAGGAGAGGGCCTGGTGCTCCGTTTAGGCTCCGGCCCCCGCCCCGAATCCGGCGCTCCCCGCAATCTTTTTCTGGCCTGCCTGCTTGCTTTAAAAGCCCTATGCATTACCAGAACAAACTCCGAGGAGAAGGAGTCAGAAGAGCTGCGATCCGGATCCTCCTCCGGATCGCTCACCGCCGGAGACTGGTCCCCCTCGGAAACCCTCCGCTGTGGGGTCAGTGCAGGAGGAGCGTCCTCCGCTCCCCCCGGTGACGGTGGCGCCGCGCAGCCAGGCCCCGCCGAGCCCAAGATGGCGGATTTTCCCGCCGAAATCGCTGCCTCCAAAATGGCGCCCGTTCCCGCGCTCCGCGGGAACGGACCTACTGCCCCCGATCTGTGTCCCGAAGCCTCCGGCTGCCGCGAACCGGGTCCCGCCGAAACGCCCTCGCCGCCCGAGACACAGCCGGAACAAAGGCTGTCCCGGGAAAGGCGACGGGCCGCCCCGCAGGCCCTGCACACTGGACGCCGCGGCATGCTCCACAGAGGAGCCGAAACAAGACAGAAAAAAAAAAATCAATCCCCACCCGCGGCGCCGCTCCCCCTCCCCCGCACGCAAATGAACCCGAACCGGGAGAGAAAAGAGAGACAGGCAAGAAGAGACAAACAAAAGTTGTTTTTTTTTGTTTTTTTTACCGTTCGCCGCCGGTTCCGGGACCACCTGGGGGGAGTGAACCGAGCTCCCCGGTTTCACCCCCAGGCTAGAACGCTGGCAAGGGCCCTCAGCCCACCCTCAGCGCTCTCCACTCCCCGGAGGAAAAGCCCCTGCGGGACCTCACCCCCCAGGAGGAGACAGGCTCGGACCTGCAGGCACCCCACTGCGGTCCCAGCGTCAAGGAAAGAACAACCTAAAAACACCCTATCTAACCAATCACTTTTTTTTTTTTTTTTAACTAGGCCTCAGCTCAGACTGCAGGTTTTGCACCCTCTCCACCTGCTAGGAGACAGAAGAAGACTGCCAGACTGTAGGTGGCACCAGCCTAGATATAGGCGGAGTTTTTGTTTGTAAACTTCTGTCTCCATCTGCTAGAGGGGGGGGCAAAACCCAGGAGTCTGGACTGATCCGGGTACGTACAGGGAACTATGGTTTCAAGCTCAGATTCACTGACTTTGTATTTTTGTTTTTGATTCAGTATTGTTCTTCCTCTTTTTTTGGAACTAAGGCTCAGATCTGTCATAAGCCTTCATTTGCAACTAATTGGGAATTTTGCCCCTTTTATTATATCCCCTTCCCAAATTACTTTAGTTTAATTATTGCCAAGACAGTCCTCGGCCAAAAAACCTGCAATCATGAGCCCTAAATCTTACTTGGGATCATGACTCTACGATGACTACAACCTCCTCAGTCCTCCCTCCTTTCCTCCCCTCATGCTCACATAGGGGCTGTGTGAATGCTGCCTCTGCAGCATCTTCAGCCCTGGCTGACTCAGAAACCGGAAGACCCGTGCCAAGAATCAAACCCATGTCCCTCTAAACTAGCCTACTTTTTATATTTTAATCTGTGGATCCTTAACTTAAATTGCTCTTAAAAAATACACCATGCATACAACAAAACAATGAAAAAACATTATAAAAAATTAGGTTAAAACAAAGACTGGGGGTAAAGAAAGTTTGTAGAATACCATAGAAGGCCCAAACCTAACTGCCTGTGGGCATACATCTCCTGCAGAAAGGAAATATGCTTCAGCGAAGGCCAAACCAATCAGCAAGTCTGTTTTTTTCCAGTGTACATCTGTGTGTGTGGGTGATCATGGACAAGTTTTGAATCTGGTTAGAATGTACAAGATAGTGCATGCACTTAAATTCAGTTGCCACAATAAAAGGCGTGCATCTCCTTTGCATCATCTTCCAGTTAATGTCCTGAACAAATTATGCTAATACCATAATTCACAGGCTGACTGCAGGAATCCTGTAGCAGCCTGTTAGCATTTGAGATCTTATATCTGCATACTTACCAAAAACAAGTAAAGAAATCCTGAATTTAAACACAAATGTTCCAAAAGCACACCTTGGCAGCGTGTCATAATGCTTAACCTGACAAATTCTGATTTTTATCTAATGTAAGACCATATATAGATGAAGCCAAAAAGTTTTAAACTGCATGAGAACCAACATTAGCACTTTTTTCAATTCTTAAGATAGTTAATATAATCTTACTTGTGGCATAAATTACAGGGCTGCAACTTACTTGTAATATCAACCTCAGCATTTGCAAGTGGAGGCAGGTTGGGCGAGTTGAATGCATTGAAACTCTCAGCATCAACCTTAGTCACCCTGTTTCCCCTGTAGAGTTTATGGTGAAAATACAGGCACACCTGAAAGCCAAGTAAAGAAACTTGTCTATGTTCAACCCAATAATTATAAATTCGCAAACACACAAACTATTATCCACCCCTTCCAATATTCCTTGGCAGTCTTAGAAGGAATTTAAGAAGAATACTAAAGAAATAGGTAGAGAAGTTGAACTGTTGCACTTTATACAAGGGTAAATGTATTATTCTAATGTTAACAACATTAATCTATATAGGTCCAATGCATTTACCATTTACTAAACTATTACACGTGAACCCTTTTGTGCCATTGTTAACAATACAATATTAACTATTTAGGCATGTCTTTACTTTTCTCCAGATTATCTTTGCGCATTGCATTTATTTTAATGGTTTATACAAATAAAACAGAGAAAATGCTTGCATTTCAAATATTTATAAAAGCTAAAAGCACTATAAATACCGACCTCAGGAATGACAAAGTTCCCAGCAATTAGAAGTGCTCCAAGCAGATTATCACGGCCATCATTCCGTATCTCGTATATAGGTACCTATGGAAAAGGATGAAATTACGGGTGAATCTCTGTAGAAAAGCTTCTTTAAAATGTGACTTACTGAAACAAAATACAGATAATAAAAATGAGAACGTGCACTAGATTTCATTATTTTTATGCCCTTATATTTTTTACATGCACAAAACTCAATTAATGAGCATAAATTATCAAAATGAATGAAAAACTGAAAAAAATGTGCCCCCAAAAAAGCAAAAAGAATGATCTGAATAAAAAATTCAGTGCACACATCCTTATAAAATAATAACTATTATACAGAGCAACTCAAAATTTATGCAGACAGATTCGTATCATGGAATTTATTTTTGTTATCAAATGTTGCACACAAATCCTGTAAGCTATAAAAAAAAAGCTGATAATATTTTCCTCTGAATACAAATATGTAATAGACTTAAGAAAGAACATCTTAAAGAAATCACACAATTTTAATTTGTGACCCTTTTATATCATCTCATTTCTGGTCTCATAAAGAATGTGTGTATGTGGGGGGGGGGGGGGGGGAGCTAAATATAAGCAGGTGGTTTCATCTTCCTTTGGCAATAGACGTTATATTCAGACAGGGTCAGTAGACAGGGTGTTAACTATCCTCTGCTCATAGCTTAGACCCTACTCTCAGATCTTAGCTCAGCACTCATCTTTTTGCTAAGTCCAATAGTGCTACTCGAACACTCCCAATCACAAAAGATCAGTAAGAAGACTCGCTGTCCATGCTGCCATAGAAACTCATGTTTGTTCACAACCTTGAGATTTACATTTTCTGAGCTAGCAGAGTCTAGGGCACTTAGCAAGAGGTAGGTTTTTCACTGCTGAAGAAAAGATCCCAGCCAGCCAACATATGACACTATTCCATCTCTTTCTCCTTCTTCCATTCCCAACTACACACTGGGGATGCACTATGACCAGTCCTCAAAGGCCACAAATAGGCCTGGTTTTCAGGATAACCAAATATGAATATTAACCTGGTTCTTAGATTAAATATATGCAAAGATATCATAAACATTCACTGTGGATATCATGAAAAGCAGACTCGTTTGTGTCCTTAAATGTTGTAGCTACAGTTTATAGAAAACTACATGTAAGGGAGACACAGTCTCTTCATGGAGGCCAAAACAGGATTTACGTTCTGATAAATAAGCCATGCCTAGGGTGTCCATACACTTCACATCCAGAGAACAAGCTGAGCCACTCCTTGTTGTACCTCATTGCATGCAGAAAGATGCAATTCTGATCTTCTTAGTGAATAGGAAAATCAGAACTACATCTCCCTAATGCCACGGCATAAAAAAAACAGGATTGGTCCAACTTATGTCTATGGACATGGAGCTATGTACTCAGCCTAGCCATGTCTCCATCTAGAACTACCTCCACCAATGTGCCCTTTAATATGAACAATAGGTCACTGCGGTCTAGAGCAGTGATTCTCAACCCAGTCCTTGGGCACCACCCAGCCAGTGCAGTTTTTAGGATATCCACAATGAATTTATATGAAAGATATATCTGTACACAATAGAGGCATTGCATGCAAATAGATGTCATATAGATTCATTGTGGATATTCTGAAAACCAGACTGGCTGGGTGAAGGATTATATTAAAAATCATTGCTATAGATCAGTGGTTCCCAAACCTTTTTGTTTCTTGGCACACCTGGCACAGGGGTCACTTTGTTGTGGCACATCACTCACTTCCCCACCCCACGGCATCATTAACTCCTCCCTTCTGTCTTCTCCAAACATCATAATCACGCCTCTCACCTGGCATCATTATCTTCTTCCCTTTCCTATCCCCCCATGCCCCTGGCATCATCATCATCTTTCCTCTTCCACCATCTCATCACCTTCCCTCTCCCTCACTCCCTGGCATCATCACCTTATCTCTCCACCTCCTAACCCCCGGAATCATCACCACCACCTTCCTCTTTCCTTCTACCTCTCTCCCCCAACCCCTTTCCTTCTACCTCTCTCCCCCAATCACCTTCCCTCTCCCACCACCCCATCATCACCATCCCTATCCTTTCATTCCCCATTATCACCTTCCCTCTCCCTATGACATCATCTCCTTCCCTCTTCCTCCACCCCTCTCCCTCACTCCCAGCATCATCAATTTCCCTCTCTCACCATCCCCTTGCATCGTTCTCTTCCTCCACTTCCCATGCCAATCACCTTCTCTTCCCCCCCTTGCATCACTTGCCCTCTCTCCCTCATTTCCTGACATCATAATCATCTTCCCTCTCCCTCTGGCATCATCACCTTACTCCACTCCTCTACCCCACTGACATCATTAATCTTCCATCTCTCCCACCCCATGGCATCACCTTCCCTCAACCTCACTCCCTGGTATCATCATCTTCTCTCACCTTCTATCTTTTCTCCCCACCCCTTGGATCATCTTCCCTCTCCCCCCCTCCCATCCTGTGGCACCTTCATCTGTTGCTTTCCCTACTCCATCCCCAATCCTTGAACAGCAAAAGTCTGGGAGTGGGCTTATCAAGTGCTCCTTCTTCCTCCTTTGCCAGCTTCCTTCTGCACTCTGAACTGCACAGGGCCAGCAAGTTTCACAAGCCTACAGAGCCCCGTTTAGTTTCTATTGCAAGGAAGAGCCAGCAGAGGAGAAAGCATGAGCAGCTGCCCATAAGTGCTGCTCTCCCATGCTCCCTGCTGGCGGGAGGACAACCTGCAGGCCAGGAGTGAAAGAGAAAATGCAGCCGCTAAACACCTGCACAACAGCAGCACACTGGTTGGGAAATGCTGCTATAGATTACGATATTCCAGGAGAAATTTTGCATGATTCATTTTGGAAGGTGAGCAGATGCCACATTATTTTCATAAACCTTTCTGCCCAGTCCCACAAGCAGAGGGCAGTGTTGCCATATAGAAGTTATGTATTGCATCCCCCAGTCAGCAAAAGAGTGGTAAGATAGTGGGGGAAGAAACTAAGAATACAAAAACAGAGTCCTTATGAGAGGTGATTTACTCTGGACTCTCTACTAAAGCTCATCTAAATAATAGTAAATAAGAAAACATGGTAGATATTAACAGCCATAGGCATCAGGTACTGGCCCGACCAAATTTTATGTTGCAGCATCCCAGAAGTGCTGCTGCCAGCACACACGACTCTCTGCATTCTTACGCTGATCTTGTAAGATATGTAGATCATAGCAAGAACACGGGTAGTCACATGAGTGCTTATATTCTTGTGTGGCTCTGCATGTCTTGCAAGACCAGCAAGAAAATGCAGACAGCTACATGGTACCAAAAGCAACACTTCCTGGACAGTGTAAGAAAACCTGCAGGTGAGTAAGGAACTAGCTTACTGGGGTGGAGGGAAGCTGGCTATGGTGATGCAAAGTTGGATCCTGTTTGGTGGGGACAAGGTCAAAGCTGGCTAGTGTGGGGAGGGAAATCAAGGCTTCCTATGAAAAAGGGTGAGGGTTGAGGCTGGAGGCTGACTGAGGATGGTTGAGGCTGATTGGCTGTAGAATCAGTTTGAACTGGAGGTTAACTGGCTGGCTACTAATCATAGGGCAAAGAGAGGGAATCAGGGGATACTGGTGCTAGGGAGGGAAGGCCACAGGAGGTGTCAAGTTGAAGACACAAAGTCCCTGTTGTTCTTCTGGTTGGTGAGGGTGGGAGTTATATGACAAAAACACCCCCAATTCTCAACAAGAACAATGACAGAAGGTCAGCAGCTTCAAATTAACATACCCCACTTCCCACAAAAAGAGTATGGGGGCTTGGCTGAAGTGTAGGAGGAGATGTATATTGGTTTCTAGTTTTCCAGTTTTATAATGCATACAAAGTCTTGCTTCTTGGTATTTCCATTTCAGTTTTATCTGCACATTTGTAATTTGTGGTCAACTATTCTGGTTGGGTGAATGACTGTGTTCTGCAGCTGTGACAGAGCTGAGGTATTCTGCTAGCATGCAGAGATCTGTAGTAGTCTTGTTCATTGTATTTTCCCAACAGGAGGTGTATAGCTGTTGTGGGGTTCACTATAATATTTGCAGTGCTGCCTTTTCATAAGTAAAATTGTTGCAGATGGAGTGCTGTGAATTAGTGCTATGGTACAACAAGGTTTGCAACATAAACAGAGTTTTTGCAGGATTTTGCGCCTTTCATAACATGCTTGGAAGTGGAGGGAGTTTGTGCTACTGTTTCTTAGATCAGTGGCTCTCAACCAGCCTGTTGTGTCAAAGTCCCTGCTGAGCCACAGCAATAGCTGCAGTGCCTCAGTGCTCCCCCCACCACCAACATGATCCTCCCCATCCCTCCTGGGGTGCTCCTCCACACCACTTGCCACAACTCTGAAGTAAAAAGCTAGCTTGAGATAGCAAACAGACTCCTCTCTCCAGCCAGCATAGTGAAGCAGATGTGCAACATTTCAGCCAGCAGTTACCACAAACATTTTGAAAACTCGCAGACTGAGGGGCTCTACTAATCTTGAGAGAGTAGCATGGCTTGTGGTGACTGCTGGCTTAAATGCTGCACATGCACGTCTCTCTGCTTGCTGGAGGGATAGAGTTTTCCTGCCACCTCACCAGCTTTTCATTTCCATGGGGGGCATGAAGAGCATCTTTTTAAAACTTCTGCAGTCTGCACTGTCCTCAGTTCTAAGCGAATCACATTTAAAAACATCCATAAATTACAAAAAACTAGCAGTACAAACTCTGCAGCCATAATCACAGCAGAGCAGGATGGGATTCGCGAATCAGGCCTGGGGGAATAGAGGGAGGCACTGGACCTGAGAAAAGCAGCCACTGCTGCGAGCCCTCGTAAACTTCCTGACACTCCTGCTGGCTCCCCTCAAGAGGAGATGCCATCAGTACTGCAGCATCTGGAAGAAGAGGAGGTGAGGCGAGAAAGAGAGAGAGAGGGAAAAAGGTGAGAAACAGGTTTTAGGGAGAAACCAAGGGGAGAAGGCAGCTCTGAGGGGTGAGTGAGGCACTGATGGTTAAGGAGGAGGAGATGGGAACACTGGGAAGCTGAATTATTTTTTGGGGGTAGGCTAGTGAATGAAGAGATCAGTCGCTAAGAAGAGGAGGTGCTAGGAGTGGGAGAGAGAAGAAATGGGGAAGAAAGTCACTGGGAGGATGAAAAGGAGCATTAGGATGAGGACAGGTGACACTGGGAAGAGGAGAAAGAAGAGGCCTTGCTATGAACATCTGAATTATGGCTGAATGGCATACTTAGACATTAAAATTTATGTTGACATCTTTCCCCACAATTATATGTACCACTATAAACAATTTATTGTATTTATCAGCATTTCTTAAATTGCTTTACAGATTAAAAATACTGTAATGCAATAAACACACACCAATAAGTTAATTGCAATGGATATTTTGTGGGTTTACCTTACTGAATCACAGTAAACAAAAAAAGTCACGAGTGGGAACTTTTAAATTCAAATTTCTTAAAAATTCTTAAAACTCAGTAATTCAAAACACAGATTTTCAAGATTGGCTAAGTTATAACCTTTTATAAAATCTGCATATAAAATTCAATAGATTTTTGAGCTAGACAATTTGCATGACAAACTTTTTTTTTTTTTTTTTTAACCTTGCCTCTCTCAAAACCACTGAACTAAATTTTATAAAAATTTGTCATGGAGTGATTTGTGAAGCTAACATGCAAGGAAATAAACCTTACTGGTAATATTGTTAGTGACTGAATACCATAATTGAACATTATTGAATTATGGTGGCAATACTACACCACCACAGCACACCGAAGTCCTGAACCGTGGTATCATACATACAGTGCTGCAAATTAAGGAGGTCAAAGCATAAAGATTAAAAGAACCATTTCTCCAGGATTCTGAAACAAGCTCCAGGTACTAACTTGGCCTTTGACTAGTGCTAGATCCTATCATGTATGGTTAATGTTATATTGACAAAAAAGGATTATTGATATGATATTTCATAATCACCAAAGAGGCAAAACTGTCTGGTCCTCATATCTTTAGTCAAGAGAAATTCCCCTTCCTCCCAAAATAATCTACAAATTGTACATTCTTAAAATGACTTACCTGGGAACCTGTTAAAATGATGGTTTTACCCAGGTGTTCACACATAAAAGAGAGGGCTGATGCTGTGTAGGCCATTGTGTCTGTGCCATGAAGAATTACAAAGCCATGGTAGAGTTCATAAAATTTCTAGGAATGGAAAGACATTGTCAAAATTAAACTAAAAAAAACCCAAAACAAATTGGAGAACATAACCATATTTCACTAAGTTTAGTTACTCTCAAGACCTTTTCTTCAACCTATGCCAAGCTAGAAATGTCTTTTATGAAAAACAAATTGCATAATGTGCAAATGGTGTCTTTAAAACATCAGCAGTTACTAGACATGGCCATGTACACACATGCTTTGCACCAACATCAGTATATTTTATATTCTAAGCAGATAAGGAAAAAGCAAAAAAGGTAAACAAATTACAAATGTTCAAATATTTGTGCATCATTTGTAAACTTGTATAATAGTACCACTTAGAAAAAGCTTAGTGAAGGTTTTAAGAATGAGAAATTTGAGTGGGAATGCAAATCAGTCAAGTGTTTTGATTTCATGTAGTTGACTTTACATTGACTTTTGCACCATTGACTGGAAGAGATTACTCACTCTGGTGTTATACATGCATAAAATAAGAGAAATCCTGCTTGTCAAGCCTGTGTGTGGATTTCTAGTTTAAGATCGCCCTCTTGTGTGCAAAAGGATGAATTAACTTTTTATTTTTTTATTTAGATTTTTATATTCCGCTTTTCAAACTTCTTTCAGCTCTTCAAAGCGGATTAAATTCAGGTACTGTAGGTATTTCCCTATACCCAGAGGGCTTACAATCTAACTTCCCATTGATCAAACTGTTTTGTAAGAACTAAGAGGAGAGAAGTATTGGTTCCTTTACCTTATGTGAGGGAAAGAAAAACGGTTTTGTGATATCAAAGTTGTAATTAAAAAAAAAAGTTATGCATTGCCTTAGTGGGGCAATATTTAAAATCCTCATGTTGCTTGCAGATCCATGGATCTGCAAGCAAATTCAAAGGGACACTCCCAATGAGTTTCTTTTCGAAAATTCATGGAGAGGCTGATGTCATAGGCACTTCTGTACCCAAGGAGTGAAATGGGTGCAAAGTCAACACCATAAAGAATGCATGGAGATTTCAAAATGTAATTCTCACATGTTGCTTGCTGACCCCTCTCCCCCTTTACAGCCTAGTCCCACATCTTTACAGAATTGCCCGCAAGGAAGACTTCTGGGTCCAGCTGCCCGGACCCATTCCCCTCTATCATAGCTCTGTAAGTAGGCATGGTCTCTCCCCCCACCACCAGATGCTTCGGTACCAGACTACTTGTGGCACCTGTGCATTAAAAACACTAAACCATAACTTTCAGAAATGTATTATGATGGGTTGCTGCATAACAAAACATTTATTACATCACGAAACAACAGAAAATGTAGATGTGACTTACACAGTGGGCATGCACAAATGGGCAGACAAATGGACTAAATGGTCCTATCTGCCAACATCTGTATTTCTAGGTAAATTAATTTTTTAGATACATATCTTTATATTTATTTAAAACATTTGTTAATTGCCTCCCCAACCAAAACTGGCTGCCCAAAGCAATGTACCAAATTCAACCATGAAAACCTAATCTCAATGCATACAAAATAAGTTGACACAAAATTAATAAATAAATAAATAAATAAATCATTGACATCAAGGACACAAAAATAATTAAGTTCTAGTCTAACCTCTATTGGTAACCAAGTCCAGAATGATTGTGCCACCACCAAAAATGCTCTAGTCATAAACGGACATATCCCACCTCCTGAAAAAGGAAGGTGGGATATACAAGGACAGACCCTGACTGGATCTCAATTGTCATTTTGGACGATAGCAGTCCAACTTATCCTTCAAATAAACTAAGCCGCCCTCTGAAAGTATCAACATCAATGTTTTAAATTGTGCCCGTGCCTCCATCAGAAGTCAATACAAAGCCAAAGTAACTCCGTTTTGCTGGAATTCAAAATCAAATTACTCAATAGCCTGGATTGGCCACTGTTGGAAACAGGTTTCTGGACTTGATGGACCTTTGGTCTGACCCGGTATGGCAATTTAGCATGTTCAAAAATCTATTCAAACCCTCAACATGACATCTGTTTTCACCCACTGGTAAAAATAACTGAACATCATCCCTTCAAACCAAGACTATAGAATAACCTCCAGCTGAAGTCATATTCTATGTATAAAATATTCAGTCTTTAGTAGTCAGTCACAATACCTGAATATCTTTGGCAATTTTAGCCCAGTCATCTGTTGTCATGTTAGCAGAATCAAGCAGCGGCGAGTACTCCAGAACTGTGTACACAATCCTTATATTATTTTTAGAAGGACTATGCAAAACAGAGAAAAATTAAATTAGTAAAGTAGTAATACTATAATCACGAGTACTGCAATCCTTGTTGTATCTAGAAAAGAACACCCATTTTATGCAAGTTTCATACTTCAAAATACTTTCTCTCTCTAAAGAGGTTCACAAGAATAACCCAGTAATGTCAGTCAAGAATGAACTTGAAGTTATTCTGCTAATTATATTTTATGTAACTAAAAATTAAAAACAAGTGTTAAATTAATACAAATGTGGCATATCTGAAGTGGTCAGAATTGTCACACTCCTTTTAAGACTGCATTACATAATTTGCACTTGCTCATACAGGGAAAATTTGCCATTAAATAAAATTTAAAAAAATAAGAACCTTCAGAGAAAAAGGAAAGCTCAGAGTTATTTTATTATAAAAGGATTCCAACACTATTTATTAAAATCTTATATTCTGCAACTTCGTTGCACAAAGCATTCAGAGATAATCACACAGTAAAAACATAAAATATTAATACAAAAACACAGACTAAAATATACATATTTCAAACATACAAAAGCTCACAAAATTAAATGATACTGGCTCATCACTTTATCCAAATGCTTCCTTGAATAAAATTGCCTTAACACCTTTTCTGAATGCCTATAAAAGAGCAACTCTACAGTGTATGAGTGACAGAGATCAGGCCTGGAGTTTGTTTCAGAGGTGACTGAAGAATAGTTTGCATATGTAAACAGATGACAATCTGTCAAAGTGTCATCTTAATTCACAAGCTTATGCAAAGTTCATACTTCTAGCACACTCATTAAAAAAAAAATCCCAAAAGGCATTTATAAATGGGTACATTCTCATTGTGATCTTTAAGGGGCAACAAATCAAAATTGCCTGCAGTGATGTAAGCCCATGGGCAGTTTTTGCCTCCAGGGTTTGCATAAAAAATCCAAGCAAAATCTACACATACAATTTTACTTTGACTACTACTAAGGAAAATGTATCTGCAAAACTTTGCACCTACCTTTTTTGTGACTAGTTTTTCTAGCAAAAATATACATAGCTTCGAAAATGTCTATTTCTGTTTGTATTTATAGACTGCCTTCCTCACCAGAGAAGGAGACCCAAGAACATCACAGAACAATAAACTAAAACACATTACAGCAAAAATACAATAATTATTTTAAAATTCAAAATGATGCATGGTTTCCTTGCCCAATTTAACTATGCTATCAGGAATACCTCTAAACCATACAGGTAGAATTATGTACACTGGTGAACATTACACGTAATTTTACCTGCATGGAGGGTGGGCAATATTCAAAAAGCCCATTTCAAGAGTAAAATGCTGTTTTACTTGCAGAAATGGCTTTGACTCTTGCCCTCTTAATTACTTATTTCTAATGATCTATTAAGATCTCATGCTCAATCAGTTTACAGTGTAACCCATACAAAGTTTATTGCTGCTACCATGCTAACCACATAACATGACAAACTCAATACAACATATCTAGATAACAGTAATAACACATAATGGTGTATATTACTCAGGGCCTGTGCAAGAGTATTAGGCGCCCTAGGTGAAACATCAGCTATGCCGCCCCCCCCCCCTCCCTCCACACAATTAACTTACATTGTGCATTAATGTAAATAATGAAGTCTGTATTTATAACAGAACATTTATTTGACATGAAAAGGCAAATGATAATGTACAATAACTTAGCCAATCTAGCTTCAGGCAGAATACTGTAGCTATTCAACGAAATAGTGGTTCATTCTATATGATTTTTATGATTTTAGTTTTTTATGCCTTCTAGAATTTTTATATTTTGTTTTAAATTTATTTAATGTTTTATTGTGTATTTTATGTTTGGAATGTTCAATTGTTATATGAAACTCCGACTGAATTTTATGCCATGTAAACCGTCGATGGTATAGAAAATCTTATAAATAAATAAAAATAAATAAAATAAACAAACATAAACCAAGGCTATACTTGTTGCTCAAACACAACAGAACAATTTACAGTATGCAACAGTCAACAGGACAAAAAATATAGAATATTCAATCCAAATGTAAACAATTTGTGCTACACTTTATACAGGATCTGTATTAGAAAGACTGCACTTTAGAATTTTACTTTCCTTGCTTTCAGTTTAGCAAATGTAGAAATAAGTTTCTGCAAGTCAAGGTTTTGTGCAATTTCATTTTCTATTGACAATGTGGCCAACCCAACAAGTCTTTCTTGCATCATTGAAGAACGAATATATGTTTTAATCAACTTTAATTTGGAAAAGCTTCACTCACCACTGGCCACAGAAACAGGAAGGGTTAAGAGGATGCGGAGGGCAAGAAATATGTTAGGGAAATTATCTGTGAGTTTATGTCTGCATATAAAGTTCAATACATCTTGTGGTGATGAGCTCTTCTGAATTCGTCTTGCGATGGCTTGCAATTCACTGCACATATCAGAAGCAACAATATCTTTGGAATCCCCATGTTGTAAAACTTTCTCCAATTTCAAGCACTGTCCAGAATTTCTTTTGATGTACTAATCTGCAAACTGTGAATATTGTAGAGGAAGCCAAACCCAGAACTAATTTCATGCATCTGTGTGAATCTTTCCTCAACTGATTGTATTGCTGTATCAAGGACTGCAAAATAAAAGTTCACTTTGACGTTTTCCTCAGCACTCTGAATAGGGTTATCATCGGCTTCATATGTGAACTGCTTCTTTTTTTTCCTAATCCAGACTGGATCTGGTTCAAAGCTTACTGGTATCTCCAACTCCTCAGCAAGTTCACATGCATCTACCAGTGTTTTCGCAAACCGTTCATCACTCCTACAGTCTAAAAGAAATTTCTTGGTTCCACTCAGTTGCTCAATGGCATTGTGTAGGTCAAATTCCTTCATTTGAAGATGTTTGCTAGTGATATTGAACTCAAAAAGGATGTTATGCCACACAACAGGAGAAACCACAAACTTGAAGCACGAAATACTTTTTGCAAGAGCTTGTGCCTCTACCTGCGAGGTATTGCCAGATGATCCTGTTACGGTAGTGTTGACAGCAATTTCAGTTAGTGCATCATAGATATCACCTAGTTGATAGCAAAGAGGTTTCAGTGCATGAATTCGACTTTCCCATCTTGTTTCACTCAATGGTTTCACTGTAAGAGCAGGCACATGGCGCATTAGAACTTCCCAAAGACGTGTTGAAGCAGAGAAATATACATAAACATTTTGTACTAGTCTAAAGAAAGCCATTGCTTCCAAGCAACATTTAGCAGCATCACTAACAACCAAATTCAAAGAATGTGCACTGCAAGGAACAAATAAAGCCCGTGGATTAATGTCCAAAATTCTTCGTTGTACACCATTTTCTTTCCCTTTCATATTGCTTCCATTATCATAGCCTTGACCACGTAAGTTTTCAATAGGCAATGACATATCTTCTAACTGGTGAAGGACAGTGTCTGCCATTACAGCACCAGTGGTCTCCTGGAGTGGCACAAATCCCAAGAAATGGGAGTGGCTTGCGGGAATGACAGCTACTACCTGGAGATAATACCTTTATTCAATAAAAATACACATGGTTAATGCGACTCCAACATTGCTCTATGCTTCAACGGCAAGAGGAAATGTGGAAAACAGGATTTGCATTCACAAAAAAAGAGGGGAGTAGCTTGCTTGTTACGGCAGTTACTACCCCAAACCAAACAATGCCTGATACTTCACTTTCACTGCATATCCAGCGCACCTCACTGCTTCAACGGCAGGGGGGAATGAAGTAAAGTGGAATTATACTCAGACAACCAACAAGGACTGAATTGCACAGGCTGGGTAAACAAATAAGCGTGGGAGTAGCTTGCTTATTGCAGCAGTTACTACCCCTAACCAATTAAGCTAGACATTTCATTTAGATGCAGCTCCAGCACTACTCTCTATAGCAATGGCGGGGGTGGAAGTGAAATAGAACCAAAACGTTACTAAGGGCCAAGAGTAACAGATAAGTATGAGAAAAAATAAGTGTGAAAGCTTGCTGGGCAGACTGGATGGGTCGTTTGGTCTTCTTCTGCCATCATTTCTATGTTTCTTTATGCTTACAGGATGAGAATTATCAGGGTCTGAAGCAATGTCCACAAAGCGAAGGATCATGGTCATTTGTTCAACATGGCCTACATCTGGTGTACAACCTAAAATGATTGAAAAGTACTTAGCAGAATGAGCATATTTTAGGATTTCTTCTTTGATAGCATTGGATAAAAGCTGAATCAGTTCATTTTGTATATCTTTGCCAAGGTAGTGGACATGTGTCTCAACATTTCTTATCTTACGAAGATTTTCATCCATAAGTGGATCAAACAAAGCCAGATATTCTACACATTTCTGGAAGTTTCCATTACCAGATGGGTGCAATCTTTCATGTGTTCCCCGGAAGGCCAGATTTTGCACACCAAGAACTCTGACCAAAGCAATCAGCCGTTCCAAGATTTGCTGCCAATACTTTTCTTGTTGTTTAATGAGACGCAAATTTTCTTCATCAATTGTTTTCATGTTTTTCAATCGCATTTCAAGTTCCTTCCACTTCTGAAAGTTCTCCAAGTGTTCACCACTTCTCTCGTGCAAAGCTAGAATTGCAGATATGTTCTTCCAATCTTTGGAACCTTTCTTAGCAAGAGATGATGCACCAGTGTTAATGGTAAACAGCATGCAACAAAAGCAAAACACAGAATCCTCTGACACAGAGTACTGTCTCCATTGCCAAGTCTCCTTTTGTAATGAACTGTTGAGAATTTTCTTTGATTACTATCTTTAGGGAAATCAAATTGCAGAACTTGTTCTGGTCCGTGTTCCACCAAAATTTGTCACACACGATCATCGCTTTTGGATAGTAAATTGACCCAGGTAGCAAGATCACCATAGTTCAACTTCATGGCATGTTGTTCTTCAGATCCTTTCAAACCTTGATCCTTTTGGACCTCACTTGGTTCGTCTTCTATATTTTCATGTTCTTCAAATTCTACTTCAGATTGTGAAACTGTAGGCAAAACAGTCATCTCTGCTTCAGTCTCACACAGATCCCTTGAACTACCTTCTTGATACTTTTTCCCCGTCAGCCTTCCATTTATGATATTGTGCCCCTGACAATTTCTTTCTTTCTGCCATGTCACATGAACTGAAAAATCAAAATTTTGTGTTTCTAGATATTTTTTACTATGATATGCACATTACATTTAAATGCACTGACAGGATACTTAAATCCGTGTAAAATAGATACTCCAAACATATGTAGGAAAACTGCCATACCATAACAGCACTAACTCCCAGGGCTCAAACAGCAAAAATCCTATCTATGAAAAATATTACAATAGGTGCTACCGTGTTTCCCCGAAAATAAGACCTAGTAGAGGTTTTGCCAAATTGCTAAATATAAGACCTCCCCCGAAAGTAAGACCTAGCACATATTACATGTAAACGATCGAATTAGCTACGGTATTCCCTCCCATACAGTAACACGCGCCCCTGCCGTTTTGCCACGCCAAACGTCGTGACGTCACGCATTGAGCGGCCTAATCGCACGTACAGGGGCCGCTTTCGCCCGTGCAGGCATCCATCTTCGCCTCCGGGAGGCAGGGGAGCCGCGATCCGTGTCCGTCGATGTCCGCCTCCGGAGGAGGGCTGTGAAAAAAGTAAGTCACTTCGTTGCTTTACCATACACTGCCAGTCCTCTCCCCTCCTCCCGGAGCAAGGCTGCTTTTCGCGCCTTGCTTCTGGAGGAGGAGAGAGGACTGGCAATCCCGAGCGTACCGTAGGATTGCCTGTCCTCTCTCCCCTCTCTCTCTTGCAACTTTTATTTTTTTTCACTTTTTTGCTTTTTTTTTTTCCGCTTTCGTTGCTTGCTTCGGGAGGAGAGGAGAGAGGACTGGCAATCCCAAGCGTAGGAGAACGGTCCACTTCCTGGTACCTGTCATTTCAAATGTCATTTGAAATGACAGATACCGGTACCAGCATGTCCGTGAAGCGTTAGGCCAGCGCACCCAGGATACTGTATAGCGCTCTATACAGTAAAATGGGTTGCGCGGGCCTAATGCTTCACGGACGCTTCTTACCGTAGACGCAGCTTGCATTTTTTAAAATTACTGTATAAAGAGCGTCACTCTTCTTTTTCAGTCAATCTGTGATTCTGTGAGCACGCAAGCCCAAAAGGGAAGAGAATGCAAGCTTTGTTTTGTTTAGCAACTGCCCTATATATTGGTGATATAATTGGACATCTAGATTAATAAAACCTCATACAAATTGCTATAAGAAGGAAGGAATCAAATTAATCAGATTAGTCTGAGTTTCCTTTCTTCTGCATTCTCTCAAAGATCAACAAATGAATGGAGAAGAATGGATGGAAATGGACAATGTGCTCAACGTCCAGTTCTTTCAGGATTCAGTAACATCAGTGGTCATTTTCTAGGTTTGAGTCAGCAGCAGCCTCCACCTTTCAGTTTTTCCCAATGGAGAAAAGGAAGCAAGTTAAAAATAATCCCAGCAGGCAGAAGTAGTTGAATACAGGCACCGAGGCAGGGAGAGCAGGCCCTCGAGGAGCGAGTTCATTTTTTTGTTCAACAATATACCGGTATGTGAATTCTTCTTCATGGAAAAATAAGACATCCCCTGAAAATAAGGCCTAGTGCATCTTTGGTAGCAAAAATTAATATAAGACACTGTCTTATTTTCAGGGAAACAGGGTAGGTACATCAATATACCTTCTACTGGAAAACAGAACAAGCTGGATTGCTCTAGATCCCTACAGAGAAAACAATAGCAAAATACTTCACCTTGGTCTTGAATAACACAGACACAGACCCTTACCAAATGCAAAATAAGTGACCACAAATTAGAAATCAAAAACTGAAATAGAAACCACAAGTAGCCAGACTCTGCATATAGTGCAGTACTGTAGAAACTTAACACATTTCATTCCTGAGGGAATTCTGCACAACTGTGCAATGCAAAACTCCCCTTTTACACAGACTTCTAAAATTCTGTACAGAATTTGCAACTGTGGATGGGCAATAGCATAGACTGGAAGGATGTCAATGATTGTGGGAAGAAACTGGCTTAGTAACGTGTGCAGAATTTTGTTATTCCACGAGTGAAAAATACAAAATAAAAGATGCACATTCCCAAAGCTGACATATTGCTATCACTAAACAGAAAATGGTGGGTCAAAGCACAGACACACACACACACATCCTCAAACAGGCTCCCTCTCGCTTGCACACACACATACACCCTCACATAGACTCCCTTTTTCTATTGCACATACCCCTCCCCTGCACATAGGCTCTCTCTCTCTGGCAAACATGCTCACCCACTCAATACCACAATACCTGGCTCTGCTCTCTCCTTCAGATGCATCTCCAGATTTTCCTTCCTCAATCTCAGTTACTCCCTCAATCTTTCCCTATTGTCTTCTCCAACCATCTCTTTCTCCCTCCAGGCCCTATCAGAGTCCCTGTTCTTTCTCTTTCTCCCCTCAGGGCTATTCCTCCTCCTCCCCCCACCTCCGTCTAATGGCCCAACCACAACCATTATTGTCCTGAGATTCTCCCCCCCCCCCCCCCGCAGCAGAGGAAGCATTAGCTTTTTTTTTTAATGTTTTATTTTAAAGCCCAAAAAATTACCTGCAAGCTGGATCTGGTGGCTGGTACTGTTATAATAGGGTGGGTTCTCTTCGTTCCGACTGCAATGTGGAACAAGTCCACGTGGGGTGGCCTCTTCTTCGGAGGCAATGCCCTGCTGCTCTGCTCCTCCTCCAGTCGAGAGCGTCTGTGCACTGAAGGCTGGCCAATCAGATCGGGACTTGGGGGAGGAGCCAGGAGGTCAGATGGCTGGGTTTGTGCGGCTGGCGAATTGATAATTTATTAAATATCTTCGGGTGGCTTCCGGCAGCTCCGCCGGCGCCGCAGTAGCGGCTCTCTTATTTTTACTGTGGCTTTTGCTGCTGCCCCAGGCCCCCGCCCAGTGCTTCCACCGGCCCTGATATTACTCAAGTATGATACAAATACAACGGAAATGCATGTAAATAATATGACCATGTGTACAACACAGCACAGTTTACAGATATACACAAACTTTCTCTTGTAGAAAGTAGTTATTAGTTTAAACTTGGAGGCCTTGAAGATGGGGAGAGTTTCAAATTTGTACCAATCAACTATTTCTGTGTGCTACCATGTGTGTATATGTTTCTGTTTAAGATTTAGATAATTGAGGGAAATGCACATAGCTTTTATCCTTACACTGAGAAAATCAGGCTAGTAATAACCGTCTAAAAGGTTGGTAAATCTCCTGGACCCAATGGGCTTCAGTAGGAATTTTACTCTAAGTTCTTGGTACAGCTTTGCTTAGTTCTAGAGTTAGTGAAAACAGAAGCAATTGCAGTTTGCCACCTTTCTGATTCATGGAATCTCACATGGATTACATTGATGTTAAAGAAAAAATGGGGACTCTTGAACTGTGCAGCCTATTTCCATGCTCAAGGTGTTCAGTTCTGGAGACCGTATCTCAGAAGGGACAGAAACAGGATGGAGGCGGTTCAGAGAAGGGCGACCAAAAAGGTGGAGGGTCTTCATTGAATGCCTTATGAAGAGAGATTGAAGAATCTAAATATGTATACCCTGAAGGCAGCGGCGGATTCCCGAGGAAGACCAACCCGGGGATTCGCCGCCCAGGACACATCACGTGGTCTGCCGAGCACGGCTCTGTCACGGCCGCGCACGGCAGACCACGTGACTGGAGTGACCGGCCCACCAGGGGATGCCCGATCCCCCGATAGGCCAATCCGCCCCTGCCTGGAGGAAAGGAGGAGCAGGAGTGATATGATACAGGCTTTCAGATACTTGAAAGGTTTTAATGATCCAAAGTCAACGACAAACATTTTCCATTGGAAAAAAATCAGAACCAGGGGTCATGACTTAAAACTCCAGGGAGGAAGACTCAGAACCAATGTCAGGAAGTATTTCTTCATGGAGAGGGTTGTGGATGCCTGGAACGCCCTTCCGGAGGAAGTGGTGAGGACCAAATCTGTGAAGGATTTCAAAACGGCATGGGATAAACGCTGTGGATCCATAAAGTCTTGAGGATGTGAATGGAATGAAATGAAGAGAAGAGACATGAGGGTGGCTTGCGGGAATGATGGCTACTACCCTTATTCAATAAACATACACAAGGTTAATGCGACTCCAACATTGCTCTATGCTTCAACAGCAAGAGGAAATGTGGGAAAAAAGGATCTGCATTCACAAATAAGCATGGAAGTAGCTTGCTTGTTGCGGCGGTTACTACCCCAAACCAAATTAGCCTGATGCTTCACTTTCATTGCACAGGCTGGATAAACAAATAGGCGTGGGAGTAGCTTGCTTATTGCGGCGGTTACTACCCCTAACCATTTAGGCTTGATACTTCACATTGATGCAGCTCCAGCACTGCTCTCTACATCAATGGTGGGGGTGGAAGGAAATTAGAACCAAAAAGTTACCAATAAGGGCCCTGACCTCAGTGGTCAGAGTAACAGATAAGTATGAGAAAAATAAGTACGAAAGCTTGCTGGGCAGACTGGATGGGCCATTTGGTCTTCTTCTGCCGTCATTCTAGGTATCTATGTTAAACTCAAACTATTAGCAAATGTATTGGCATGTAGACTGAAAGTGGCATTACTATAGTTAGTCTATGTTGATGAAATAGGATTCTCATCATAAATTAAGGTATGTATTTCATTAAATGATTTTAGAACAGTAGCGCAAACGACTAATTTTGAATTATTTTAATTCATTGTATTCTGGTCTCCCTAATAAACAAGTTCTTTAATCCAAAATTCTACTATTCAGATGATTGAGCATGTTGGTAGAAGGCAGCACATCACCCTAGTTTTAAGGATTACTTTATTGGCTACCAACAGCCTCATAGGCAAAGGGCCTAATTTACTAAGCAATTTTCCCATCGACACAGAATGGGAAAAAGACATTAGTAAATAAGACTCTGGGAGGCTAACTTTGAAACAGCCGTGCGGGTGCATGTCTGTGCATATGCCAGCTCGCGCCCAGAGATATGACCGTTTTATAACATAAATGAACATATACACGTATGATATAGAGTTGGCTGTACATGCAATTTTATATGGATGTGCACATGAGCGCGCAAATGCCAGCTATTGGTTGGCCTTTTGCTGCTAGGGCAGGACCAATATTTGAAAATAAGCAGACTTAACAGTGCTCAGTAGTCTGGCTGTAAGGCAGCTGAATTGTGGGAGTCTCTCTGGGAGTGGGAGTGCAGCTGTGTGCTCTGTCTTACCAAGAATGAGCAAAGAAAGAGGTAACCCAGCCCTTGTTTAATCTTTTACTCCTGCTGTCTATGGGTCAAAATTAGATTCATCAAGTATAATTGAGCTTTTCCATTTAGAACATCACCCTCAGGTTCTTTGTCCTACGCTCGGGATTGCCAGTCCTCTCCCCTCCTCCCGCAGCAAGGCGCGAAAAGCAGCCTTGCTCCGGGAGGAGGGGAGAGGACTGACAGTGTACGGTAAAGCAATGAAGTGACTTACTTTTTTCACAGCCCTCCACAGCATTGGTTGTCAGAGTAATCCAAGTTTGAGCTTTGAAGTCTACCCCCGGCTCCAAATGTTCCAATATCAGTTATGAGACTCCTGGTCTGGCAATGTAATGGAAATCTTCTGAAATAATCCTGTGTCCGAGGAGACCATCTTAAACAACCAGGCCCCGCTGTAGAGTTCTCATGGAAGCTCTTATCCAAAGGACTAGTTCCAACATTGTCATCATGGAGCTTAAAATCTGCAGATGGCATCAGGCTAAAGGATTCTAAAACCATAACAAGGCTCTGATCTGAAGCTGCAGCTATCAAATATTTTCCGTCTGACTTCAAGATAAGTTGGGTGAAGCTGAAAACATTCCCAGATATTCCAGGGATTGATAAGGTACCATCTTGCTCTTGCCAAAATTGACCACCCAGTCTAACTCTTGCAACAACTGATTCATATGGAAAGCTGAGTATGTTTGGTAGAAATTGCAGATATGGAGGATAGTGGATGAAAGCCTGTAGTTCTCTAATTATTCTCACAGAGGTGACTGCAACAAGAAAAGCACTTTACAAGTCAAAAACTTTAAAGATGCAGATTCCAATGATTCGAAAGGGGGCTTCATCAACTGAGAGAGGACTGCATTGCATTCAGACAGAACAGGAGGCTTCTGTATTGGGGTTTAACTTGCCAGAGTTCTTTGATAAAGGACAGGAATGGATGAATGGAGATTGGTTTGTTGTACAACAAGGTGTGGTATGCTGTGATGGTGCTCAAATGTACTCTCACAAAGGCAATGGCAAGGCCTGAGTTAGAGAGATAAACAAGTATTGTAAAAGTTGTAGAGGCTCACATGAAAAGTGATCAGAATCATGCTATTGGCATAAGATGGAGAATCTTTTCCATTTGTTTTTTTTCTGGTCAAAGCCTTTCTAGATGAAACCATTATGCCTTCAAATCTTTGATGGAAAAAGCAAGTGTTGCTCTCCTTTAACAGGTGTTCTCACAGGACAGCAGGATGTTAGTCCTCACATATGGGTGACATCACAGGATGGAGCCCAATCACGGAACAATTTTGTCAAAGTTTCTAGAACTTTGACTGGCACCTACTGGGCATGCCCAGGATAGCACTAACCCTGCAACCAGCGGTGGTTCCCCTTCAGTCTTGTTTAAAAGCTAAAGTAAGTGCCAAAAAATAAAATAAGAAACGTAACGAACCCAACACCACGGGGTGGTGGGCGGGTTTTGTGAGGACTAACATCCTGCTGTCCTGTGAGAACACCTGTTACAAGTAAGCAACACTTGCTTTCTCACAGGTCAAGCAGGATGGTAGTCCTCACATATGGGTGAGTACCGAGCTGAGGATGTCCGAACATGCACCAAATGTACCCAAAGACATGCAACAGGCACAACAACTGGGGTGGAATTTGGTAGAGGGCATCCTGAACCCTAACGGGCAGGCAGAAGGGTGTTGGTACATCAAGTTGCAAAAAGGTTGCGCAAGACAGATTGGCCGAAGATGGAATCATGTCTTCCAGCCTTGTCTAGACAATAATGGGCTGTAAAGGTATGGAGAGAACTCCAGGTAGCAGCCCTACAAATATCAGGAAGCGGCACCGAGTGAAGGTGCACTACTGAAGTTGCCATGGCCCTGACAGAGTGTGCTTTAACACGGTCTGGAAGTGGAATGCCTGCTTGCTGATAGCAAAAAGAAATGCTGTCCGCTAGCCAGGAGGAGAGAGTCTGCTTACCCACAGGTTGACCCAATCTGATGGAAGCAAAGGAAACAAACAATTGAGTACTTTGCCTGTGGGCAGCTGTACGGTCTAGGTAGAATGCTAGAGCCCGTTTGCAGTCGAGGGTATGCAGAGCCTGCTCTCCTGGACTGGAATGGGGCCTGGGAAAGAAGGTGGGTAGTATAATGGATTGATTAATGTGAAACTCTGATACTACGTTAGGCAAGAACTTCGGGTGAGTGCGGAGTACTGCCCGGTCATGCAGAGATTCTGTGTAAGGCGGATAGGTAACTAGGGCCTGTAACTCACTAACTCTGCGGGCAGATGTTATTGCCAGAAGAAAAATCACTTTCCATGTGAGAAAGCGAAGATCACAGGATTGGAGGGGCTCGAATGGTGGTTTCATGAGCCAACCTAAAACCAGATTAAGGTCCCAAGAAGGGGCTGGAGGGCGCAGTGGAGGCTTGAGGTGGAGCAAGCCCTTCAGAAAACATGTTACAAGGGGTTGTACTGAAATAGGAACATCCCCGACACCTTTATGGAAGGCAGCCACTGCACTGACATGAATTCTGATGGAGGAAGTTTTTTTTTTGAAATTTAAGGTTTATTAGAGAAAGATAATACCGACAATACAAAACCATACAGCATCTGTGAAGCATGTACAATAACAAAATTGACAGTAGAATAGATGCAATAAAGACTTACAACAGATTCTCTGCTTTTCTCAGTTATTGTGTAAACATATCCCCCCCCTTCTGTTCCCCTCACCCCCCACCCTTCTCCCCTACCATCCCTGGGAGCTCCTGCAAAGGTAGTATGAACAAATAACATAAGAGAAAATCAGACATAAAAGGAAATCATATCTTCTTCTGTTGTTGTTGCCATGTTAGGTATAAAGACCAGGTACGCTGAAAGGCCCCTATTTGTTTCCGACGGTGCGCCGTAATCTTACTAAGGGTACAAACCTTTGCCACCCGTGACTGAACCTGCAATAATGTAGGTACACCCTGAGACTTCCAGTGTAAAGCTATCTCACATCGAGCAGAGGTGACCACCAATCTAACAAAACGCTGTAAGGCCGTGTCGAGCTGTGGATAGTCTGAGTTAAGCAGGGCAACTATGGGGGTTAGAGTAATAGAAACATGCAATATGTCTGAAAGCCACACAGCCAGTCCCTGCCAAAACTGGGAAACAGCAGCACACTCCCACCACATATGATAAAAGGAACCTCGCTCCCCACAACCCCTCCAGCACCGATCCGAGGCCGTGGAATAAATTTTATGGAGTTTAGCGGGGGTATAATGCCACCGATAAAGGAGTTTGAAACTATTTTCCAAGTAGGAGGCTGAGATAAGACCCTTACACCCCACTGTAAAGATAGTGTCCCAAAAGTCGTCACCCTGCGGGGACCCCAGATCAGCCTCCCAGGCGGACAGGAATGTTGGGCGCGTTCCCATACCCTGAAGGAGCAGCTTATAAATTTTGGACATTAAGTGCTGTACTTTGTCAGCCGCTCGGCAGAAATTCTCAAAGAGACCAATTGGCTGGAGTAAATCCCGGGAAATATGGGTCGCTCTTGCGTAACTCATTAGTTGGAGGTAGCGATAGAAATCCCCCTGAGGTAAGTCATGCCGGGCCTGGAGAGTGGAGAACGTCACCCACGAGGAGTGCTCCCAAAAGTGACTATAATTATAAAGACCCTTAGCCAACCAATCTGCAAAGACCTGCGGAGCTGTACCCCCCAAGAATGACCCAGAGTGAAAGGGGGAAAAAAGGACCGACCCCACCTTGGACCCCACCACCTGGGGCTTCCATTTATACCAAAGGCGTAAGGTACACTGAATCGTGTCCGGTAGGCCTTCCAATTTGGGCCCAGAGCTAGGAGGTTGCCAGAGGATATTAGTCAGCAGGTGTGGCCCGATAAGTTCCTGCTCCAGAATCACCCAAGGTTTGCGGGCGGTGGTTCTGTGCCAATCAACAACAGCTCGTAATTGAGCCGCAACATAGTATCGTAATAAGTTAGGCACTGCAAGGCCCCCCCGCACCCGAGGTTGAAACAATACTTTCTGGGCCACCCTGGGGTGCTTCCCCTGCCACAGGAATTTCATAATCCTGCGTTGCCACTTGAGAAGCAGTGCAGTTGGTATGACGCAAGGAATGGTCTGGAAAAGGTATCCAATCCGGGGCAGGATGTTCATTTTAAAAGTAGCAATTCGTCCCAGCCACGAAATGTGGTATCGATTCCACTCCTCCATTTCCCTGTACAATTTAGCAAGAAGAGGTGGATAGTTAAGCCTAAAAACATCAGAATGAGCCCCTATAAATATACCTAGGTATTTAATTTTCTCCTTTGCCCATTTAAAAGCAAAACGGGCTTTCAGATCCCGTGCCTGGTCCTCCGGTAACGTAATATTAAGGATTTCGGTTTTGTCCCAATTAATGGAGTAGCCAGACACTTGACTGAAGGTTTTAATAATCTCTACCACGGCTGGCAACGATTGCTGAGGGTCCGCAAGGGTCAGAATGACATCATCAGCAAACATCGCCAACTTGGAGGAATATGACCCCACACTAATGCCCATCACGTCCCTCGACAACCGGATCCGTTGGGCCAAAGGTTCTATAAATAGGGCAAATAGTAATGGAGAGAGCGGGCAACCTTGGCGGGTGCCCCGCTCAACAATAAAGAACGGGGAATAGCCCCCATTTACCTTAATGCAGGCCCTCGGTTTATCATATAATTTCTGAATCCAGGTAATGAAAAAAGGCCCAAAACCCATGGTATGCAAGACTTGAAATAAAAAAGGCCAGTGAACCAAATCAAAGGCCTTTTCCGCATCCATAGCCATAAAAAGAAAGGGGATATGATGGCGCTTAACCCACCAGAGGGAATCCAACAACTTCCGCACATTATCGGACGCCATGCGACCAGGGATAAAACCGGCCTGATCCGGGTGAATGAGTTGTGCTACATAACCGTTAAGCCTGTTAGCCAGGATTTTAGCCAGAAGCTTGAGGTCTATGTTCAGCAATGAGATGGGCCTATAAGAGCCACACTTGGTAGGGTCCCGCCCCGGCTTTGCAATGATCGTTATACCCGCCACATTAGAATTAGGATTCAAAACCCCCTCGTGTCGCAAGGCATTAAACATGGCCGTAAGTGGGGTAAGTAAATCACCGGCAAAGCATTGATAAAACCGGGCAGTAAACCCATCCAGCCCCGGGGACTTGCCAGCCTTAAGTTGCTTAATGGCAAATAACACCTCAGATTCTGAGATATCCTTGTCTAGCGTATCCCTGGCGGACTCTGATAACTGGGATAAGGGAGTGTCCTGTAAAAAGGATTGTATGTCCCTGAACTCTATAGAGTGGTTATGGGAATACAGTGCAGAATAAAATTGTAAAAAGCAGTCACGGATCGCATCATTGGAGGTAAGTGGTGCACCATGAGCACCTACAATTTTAGTAATAGTGTTTTGTAAGCGTTTGGCTCTCAACTTATGCGCAAGCAACTTCCCCGCTTTATTGCCCCCTTCAAAGTATACTTGTTCCGTTTGCTCCAGCTCATGCGCAATTTTGGCCGCATCCAGCGCCCCAAGTTGCGATCGGTAGTCAGCTAAGGCCAAACGGAGCACTTCAGTGGGGGTTTGCTTGTGGCGCTGTTCTAAGTCCAATAATTTGGCAGTCAGGAGCGAACGTTCCCGCTGGGTCTCCTTTTTAACCCAAGAGGCCCGAGCTATAAAAGTCCCCCTAAGCACTGCCTTTAAACAGTCCCAGTAAGTGATGGGCGAGATGTCAGGGTGAAGGTTATGAGAACTGTAATCTGTAAGTACCCGCCGACATTGATCCACAAAGGAGTCACTGTCAAGTAAGCTATCGTTTAGGCGCCAAAAGCGTTGGCCTTTGTCATAATTAGGGAAAGTCAGCTCAGCCCACACCGGAGCATGATCGGACCACGTGATCGACTCTATAACCCCTTTGCGCACATTTTGGATCACTCCCCTATCCACAAAAACATAGTCTATCCTAGTGTATAGGTTATGGGGGTTCGAGAAAAAAGTATAATCCCTCTGGGTGGAATGCAAAAAGCGCCACACATCTACCAGCTGAAAGTGGTCCAAAAAAGCAAGGAGGCTATTGCGGTCTCTTTTCAAAGTAGAACATCGCCCCCCCGAGGAATCAAGACCAGGGTCTAAGGGCAGATTGCAATCTCCCATCACCATCAAGTGACCCACTTTTTTCAAGAGGACCAGCTTCACCAGCGCATCATAAAATTTGGCTTGGTGAACATTGGGGGCATATACGTTAAGCAATGTATACGAGACCCCAGCAATATTAAGGACCAGCAATAAATATCTACCCAAAGGGTCAGCAACACTGTCAAGCAATTCAAAAGCAAAGTCCTTGTGAAATAGAATCCCCACACCTGCATATTTAGCAGCTTTAGAGCTAGCCGCCCAATACTGATGCGGGTAAAGGGCAGAACTCATTAAATGCTCATAGCGCCGCTTTAAATGTGTCTCCTGGAGACAAGCAATCGCAATATCAGCACGCTGCAGATCTTTATATAGTAATTTACGCTTACGGTGCGTATTCAGTCCCTTAACATTAAAGGACTGTACCTTAAAGGTAGCCATCCGGACAAGTGATGGTGCATTTCAAGTGCCCCAGCGTATATAGAGCAGACAGAGATAAGAGCAGAAGAGGTCCCCCCATGAAACAAGAGACAACTAAACATAGTACCAAGCAGCACGTAGCCCTCAGTGAGCCGGGCAGTAAACAACAAGGCAATGCACTCCCGAGAGAGGAGATCCCCACTATTCCCCATTCCCCCCCCTCCCCCCCTCCCAAAGGAACCACAATCATCTCTTGGGTCCCCCATCATCTAGGGGTGAGTGAAGACAGCTTCCCAGGTGCCGTCCCACCCGGCAGCATCAGCATATTATCAAACATATAACCAGTAACCAAACCCTCCACGTCCGGTGCGGCTTAACAAGAAACAGTGTCAAAGCCTTCAGAGCCAAAGCAGCCAGATCATGTAGGGGCTCTGTTCGCGATATCTGGATCCGGGGTGCGTCGCAGTCTCTTTCCCCCCTTTCCCATCCGCTGCCAGCGAGGTTCCTCCCTGCGGTCGGCACGTGGCGAGGAAGATGGCGGCAAATCCGTCACAGTATAGCCAAGGACCTTCAAGATGCCCGCCGCTTCATGCACGGATTGTGCCTTGTGCGTTGTACCTTGCACAGTAAAGCTGAGGCCAAAGGGGAAGAGCCAGCGGTACCGGATGTTTTCTTTAATCAAAACAGCAGTAATAGGTTTCATAGCCTGGCGTTTCTTCATAGTAGTCGGGGAAACATCAGCATAGACTTGCACATCATGTCCCTGCAGCTGCACCTTCCCCCTCTGGCGCGCCAGGGCCAGGATCTTCTCTTTCACAGGGAAATCATGGAAGCAAGCGATCACATCCTTGGGTTGATTAGGAGCTCTCTGACCCTGGACCCTGTGAGCCCGTTCCAGCTTGACCACTAGAGACCCTCCAGAGCCTGCAGCATTTTGGTTTGCATCTTGCTGTAATAAATCAGTGCAAAGCTCTGTAATAACTTGCACACAGTTAGCAAAGTCAGAGGTCTCAGGAATGCCCCGAAAGCGCAGATTAGCCCTCCTATTCCTGTTTTCTAAATCTTCCAGTTTGGAGGAGAGTTGCTGAATTTCACTAGCCATTTCCTTATGGCTATTCTGCAGCGAGCTCATTTTATCTGCCTGAGATTCAGTGAGGGTTTCATACTCAAAAAGCCTCCTCCCCATTTCACACAGTTCCTCCTTCATTTCACCCACCGTTTCACGGATCTCAGATTTAAAAGAATTGAGATCGTGGCTGAGCTCCCCAAACCAAGCCTTAAACTCACCCCGAGTAGGGATTTCCGAATCGGGGAGTGCTGGTGCTGCAGCTGAGGCCTCAGAGATCGCTTCTCCCGTCACGGCGGCCATTTTGTTTTTTTCAGGAGAATTTTCCCGGGCCAATTTCTGGTAGGAAAACTTGCAAAAGTCGGGTTTGGGGGCCCGATTCGCCATCAGCAGCCTTCGGGGGTGAGCTTGGTGTTGGAGCCGCGTCAAAAGGTGGAGGGATGGCTACGATATTATCTGGATGCTATCCGGCATAGCCAGGAGCTCCAGGCTAGGCTGCCACTCGAGCCGCTGACGTCATCAGCCCCCTCGGAGGAAGTTTTTAGACCTGATTCTGACAAGTGCCAGAGACAGTCTAGAAACTTCGTGGTGGAACAGGTAAAGAGATCAAGGGACTGAGAAGAACACCATGATTTAAACCTGTTCCATTTGTAAAGATAAGATTTTCCTGTGGAAGGCTTCCGTGAAGCAATCAGGACATGGGAAACTGGCTCCGAAAGGTTGAGAGGCTGCAGGATTAACCTTTCAACATCCAGGCTGTCAGGGACAAGGCCTGAAGATTGGGGTGGTGTAGGCACCCGTCGTTCTGTGTGATCAGAAGCGGGTCCTTCCCCAGGGGAATGTGCTTGCGAATGGAGAGGTCCCGAAGAATCGGAAACCACATTTGACATGGCCAGTGAGGTGCTATCAGGATTCATGCTTCCCTTGTCCTGACGTAGCTTCACGAAAGTCTTCGAGAGAAGTGGAAGTGGAGGGAATGCATATAGGAGACCGGTATCCCATGAGAGGGAGAACGCATCTCTTGGCTGTGAGTGTTGGCTGTGAGTGAGAGAGCAACAGTTCTCTACTTTGCGGTTTTGAGGCGACGCAAAGAGGTCTATGTGAGGGTAACCCCAGCGTTGGAATATCGAGTCCACTACTGTGGGGTTGACAGACCACTCGTGTGGTCGAAAGGTGCAACTCAGCTTGTCTGCCAACACATTGTCCACTCCTGGCAAGTAGGTGGCCTTGAGGTATATCGAGTGGGAGAGGGCCTCCGCCCATATCTGTGCAGCTTCCTGACACAGTAGGTGGGAGCCTGTTCCTCGTTTGTTTGTTGATGTACCACATGGCCACCTGGTTGTCCGTTTGAATCAGGATGACCTGGTTGGAGAGGCGATCCTGAAATACTCAAGAGCATATCTGATTGCTCGTAGCTCCAGGAAATTGATCTGGTGTTTGGCTTCCTCTGGAGACCAGGACCCTTGAATTTGTAAATTGGCAACGTGTGCTCTCCAGCCAATGCTGGAGGCATCTGTTGTAAGGGTTATTTGAGGATCCGGAGCTTGAAAAGGAAGGCCTTGAAGGAGATTGGCCTGATTCTTCCACCAAGCTAGAGACAGACGAAATGGGTTGGTTATGTGGACAACAGCTGATAGTGGTTGAGATGACTGAATCCACTGTGACCTTAGAGTCCACTGTAGGATCCTCATGGTGAGACAAGCCATGGGAGTGACTTGTACTGAGGATGCCATGTGTCCTAGCAGGACTAGAAAGTGACGTGCAGTGGAGCGTTGTCGAGACTGCAGCTGATGGGCGAGAGAGGAGATGAGAGCTCGATCTCGAGGAAGAAATGCCTTCGCCTTGAGGGTGTCCAAAGTCTGCTCTTATGAACGACAGGGTTTGCGATGGGACCAAGCTGGACTTTGGATAATTGATGAGAAACCCTAGAGAGATCAGGGTGTGCAAGGTGAGACGTAGGGACGTCAGAACAGCTTGCTGTGTGGGAGCCCTGATCAACAAATCGTCGAGGTAGGGGTAGACGTGGACACCTTGAGTTCGAGGAATGCTGCTACTACTACGAGGCACTTGGTGAAGACTCATGGAGCAGAGGCTAGGCCGAATGGTAGCACTCGATATTGGTAGTGCTTTGGGCCTACGAGGAATCGCAGAAATATGCAATGAGATGGAGTTATTGCGATATGTGTTTAAGTGTCCTGGAGGTCTAGAGAGCAGAGCCAGTCTCCCCTTTGTAGAAGGGGGAGGAGGGAACCCAAGGTCACCATCTTGAACTTTTCTCTTTGTAGGAACTTGTTTAAGGCCCGAAGATCTAGTATCGGGCGAACGCCACCTGATGTTTTTGGGATTAGAAAATACTGAGAGTAGAATCAGAGGCCCTGTTGGGAGTAGGGCACTGGTTCTATTCCTCTGGATTGGAGGAGGAGGGAAATCTCCTGTTCCAAGAGCGGTGAATGGTCTGATGTTCCCCACATCAGCCGAGGTGGGGAGTCCGGTGGAATGGCAAGAAAGTTGAGATGATAACCTTGCATTATTATGGTGAGAACCCACTGGTCTGTGGTGACTGAGTGCCAGATGTGGTTGAAGTGGCACAAACGGCCTCCCACTGGTACATGCCTTAGTGGAGTCTGAATGCTGCTCTCTAGAAAAAAGTCAAAAACCAGATGCTGGACCTGGTTGAGGAGTTGTTTGCGGCTTTTGCCTGCGAGGTTGCCTGGACTGGCCTTTCTGATAAGACTTAGTAGAGCGCCTTTGGACGGAGGAGGATAAGATTTCCTTTGGCGGTAAAAGGATTTCTTGGGCTCCTTTCTGAATGTTTGCTTAGCAGGATATTCAGAAGGTATCAAGGAGAGTTGGCGAAGAGTCTCATGGTGATCCTTGAGTTGTGCCACTGCCTTTTGTATTTGCTCACCAAAAAGATTATCTCCAGAACAAGGACTTCAGGCCGTAGGTCCGACGACTTTAGCCAGGCCCACTGCCTTGCAGAAATGGCTGTTGCTGAAACCCTGGAAGCGGTGTCAAAAATGTCATAGGCAGATCTTATCTCATGCTTGCCCGCTTCTAAACCCTTTTGAGCTAGGGAATGTAATTGGTCTTGAGACTGTTGAGGTAGGGACTCAGCAAAGTCCTGTATTTGTTTAAAGAGGACCCTGTTGTACTGGGTCACATAAAATTGATAAGAGGTGATGCGGGATATTTATTTATTTAGAGTTTTTCTATACCGGCATTCGCGATGGGAATCGCATCATGCCGGTTTACAGTTAACAAGGGGTGAAAAAGAAGATATAATAAGAACATTAACAGGTGCTGAAAGAAAGGTTGCAGTTACAATAAAACAGGGAAATACACAACTTGGAGCAGTGAAAAGGCGATAGGAATTTAACAGAGAGAACAAATTTGCCAATTAATGGTGTTTACAAAGTTATGAAATTTGCAAAGTTATTAATTACCATGTTAAGGTAAAGTTATTGATTACCCTGTTAAGGTAAAGTCTGAGCGTCAGTTAATGGTGAATTAAGGTTCAGTTGGGGTCATAAGGTTCAGTTGGGGTCATAAGGTTCAGTTGGGGTCATAAGGTTCAGTTGGGGATATAAGCATTACCCCTTGAAAGATACAGCGACCTATAGCATCCAGGAATTTTTGTTCCTTTCCTGGAGGATAGAAAGAATGATCCAATAAAACAGGAGGGTAGGCTATCTAAAAATGCCGTTGGAGCAACAATATAGGTTAGACACCAAGGTAGTCCAAGAGTAACTTTATTTGGATGGAGACATCAATTCATACAACTGAATGGTGGTCCAATTGGGACTTCTGGAAACCAGGAGTTGACTGGACTAGGTATGTAGTGTCAGCTTTCCGATTGACTGGTGCCACAGAACCAGGATGTTCCCAATTTCTTTTCAGACGATCCAGAAGGACATCATGGATGGGAATAGATGTTAGTTCTTTAGGAACATCTAAAAATTGAAGAAGCTCCATCATCTGATGTCTATCATCTTATTCTGTCTGAAGTTGAAATGGAACCACTTCAGACATTTCCTTCACAAAATTAATGAAGGACAAGTCCTCTGGTGGAGAACGCTTCCTGCTTTCAGCAGGAGAGGGTGGTGATGGCAAGTCATCGGTATCCTGGGATGAATCATCGGTCCAGGTATCGTAGGGATCATCTCCAGCACCCCCCAGTATCCTTGGAGGGATGAAAAATTGGTATACCTGAAGGTCCCGGGCGAGGCACCGAAGGTGTCACCGGTGGCACCGAGGGCATCGATGGACGGGTCGGTGGCACTAATGGAAACAAAGATGCAATCGGTGAAACCGATTATCTAGGCATCGGAAGGACTCCCGATGGCGGAAGGAACAGTGTTTCTCCTTCTGACGATGAAAGAGGAATCGGAGAAGAAGGCACCAGGTCCATTGGAGTTGTCTGATCCAGAGGAAAAGCAATCAGCCCTTCCATTCTCGTGAGTAACGGTGCTAGTGCTGCTGGAATGGGATCTTACCGGTTCAGGCATCAGTACAGGTATAGTCATCGTTGGAACCTTGAAGCCTTGCATCGCTCTGCCGATGGCCTCCTGAATCATCTGATCCAGGTCCTCCCGGAAACCTGGTGCATGGAGCCCCGATGCCGGAGGAGGAGGAGGCGGAGGCGTAGCTGGAGGGACCACCGTTGGAGGTGGAATAGCGGCTCCTATCACCGGTCCCGGTGAAGGTTGCCTCGGTGACCCTGAACCAGATAGGGACGGTGCCTTTTCTGGACGGGCTTTCTTAGATGGCGGTTCAGACGATGACGACGTAGAGGCCTTGCCTGCATCGATGGTCTGAGACCTGCGATGTCGATGCTTTTCTCGACACTCACCTCTGTCCTTTTCATGAGGGGGAACAGAGGGTTTCGATGGCCGTGGAGTCATCGATGCTAGTCGGACACCGGCCAGTGCCCGATGATGGTGCGACGTAGACTGTCGGTTCAGATGACGTTGATGCTATGAATGGCATCGGGGTTTTTGACCTAAAGAGAAGTTCCATTTTCTTCATTCTAGCCTTGAGACCTTTAGGTGTCATGAGGGCAAATTTGGTGCAAGTAAGGACATTATGCTCGCTACCCAGACACATTACACATACCTGGTGAGGGTCAGTAATGGACATTGCCCGGACTGCACCCGCACATCGACGGAACCCTGACACCATGGCCTGTGAAAAAATTTAGCCGCGGTGTGGTCGATGGCCAGTAGGCAGTGAGGGCCAAACTCAACCGGAATCAGGTAAAAAACTTACCGGACCACCATGAACATAAAAATGAAAGAGGGGGACCCCTGTGGGGTAGAAAGCTGAATAGTAATTCCGTGAGGAAATTTCCTGTCAGGAATCTCTGTGGAGCTCCTTAACCCGCGTGGTTACTGCTGCGCAGAAAAAAGAAGACTGAAGGGGGACCCCTGCTGGTTGCAGGGTTAGTGACATCCTGGGCATGCCCAGTAGGTGCCAGTCAAAGTTCTAGAAATTTTGACAAAAGTGTTCCATGATTGGGCTCCATCCTGTGATGTCACCCATATGTGAGGACTACCATCCTGCTTGACCTGTGAGAATGGAAATTTACAATCACGGAGCAGTCAACATTCATGCTATGAGGTTGAGGGATGAAAGAGTGGTATGAAAGAGCATCCTGTTGTCTTGCATTAGAAGATCAGGGTCTGACCTCAGAGGTATGGGAGGACTGCTGGAAAGCTTGACAAGATATGTATACCAAATTTATCTGGACCATGCTGGTACTATGAGGATCAGGCAGGCACAATCCTGAAGAACGTTTAGCACTGTTTTTGCAATGAGGGGTACTGGCAGAAAAGCATACACAAGGCTTTGGCTCCAATCGAGATTGAAAGCATCTCATGCTAGTCTGTGATCACTTGGAAAATGGAACAAAATTGATTTAGTTTTGGGTTTTGCTGTGATACAAACAGGTCCAGTGTCTGTAGACTCCAGAAGTCAAACAGTTTGTTTGTTGATTGCTGTAGAGACTACACACAAATTTGAAACATTCTGCTGAGACAATCTGCTAGAATACTGGCAATAAGTTGCCAGCAGGTCGCTTGATGTCATTCTGACCAGTTCAAGATTTACAGTGCTTCTTTGTACAGAAGCCACAATCCTGTTCTTCCCTGCTTGTTAACATAGAACATAGCAACTTGATTATCTATTTGAATAGGATGCTCTTCTTTCGGAGAATGTGCGAATGTGATAAGAGCATGACATAACTGCTCTTTACTCCAAGAGATTTATTTGTAAGATGGACTCCTGAGGAGATCAGGGTACAGAAGAATCCCATATGGGCTCCCTAATCTTTGGTAGGGGTGTCCACTGTGAAGATGAGCTGATGGGGACACAACCATCGCCGCAACTCCCCTGTCATCAGCGATATGATTCGCACTATAGAAAAGGGGGTTGAGTGAGCCGATCCCACCAAGATCTCATACCCCACTGGAGATATTTATTTAACAACTTTTTCATACCGACGTTCATAAGCATATCACATCAGTTTACATAAAACAGGGGAAATATATGTTGCAACTGAGGGGATGTATAAAGAGTAAATGTTACATGTAACAGGGGTCTGAGAAACTTGGAGGGTAGAAGGAAATGGTCAGGTGAACTAAGCAAAAGGTTTAGTAGTGTAACTCTATAAGTATAATACTAACATTATGTACACAAGTAACTCAAAATATAACTCTATAGATGTGACACTGACAATTATGTACAAGGTACATGAGGTAAGATTAATAAGGATGGGTATGGAAAAGGCAGGGGGTGGAGTCTCTAATTAGTATACCTGAAGTGAATAGGTAGTCAGGATATGAGGAACAGTTCAGAAATTTGATGGTACAGGAATAAAGCAGAACGTTTTAGATGGGATCTGGGGGGGAGGGGGTAAGGAAGTGGGAAGGAATGGGCGGGAGGAACAGAAGAGTACAGGGAGGAACAGAGATGAAGTGTAGCAGCAGTAATGTACAGGGAGGAAACATGGCTATACAGAATAGCGTCAAATGTCTAGGTTTGATTCGCGTCAGGGAACGCCTGCTTAAAGAGCCATGTCTTTAGCCCTTTTTTAAACTTGTATGCGGATGGCTCTAAGCGGAGAAACGTAGGGACAGCGTTCCAAAGGGAAGTACCGGCAATTGAGAAGGCTCTTTCTCTGGTGAGAGCCAGGTGAGCGGTTTTGAGGGAGGGGGTGTGTAAGGTTCCAGCAAGGGCAGTTCTGGTGGGGCGTTCAGATGAACAGTAACATGGCATATCTTCTAGCCAGGGAAAATTGTGTTTGTGTAGTGAATTGTGTAATATAGAGAGGGTTTTATATTGAATACGTTAGTTGATGGGCAGTCAGTGCAGGTCCTTTAAGATGGGGGTTATGTGTTCCCTTCTGTGGGTGTTGGTTACAACCCTGGCCATGGCATTTTGCAGAATCTGGAGAGGTTTGATCGTGGAGGCGAGAAGGCCCAGAAGGAGGGAGTTACAGTAGTCCAGTTTGGTCAGCATAGTTGTCTGTAGCACGGTGAGGAAGTCATGGGTGTGTAGGAGGGGTTTAAGTTTTGAGGACATTTAATTTATAGAAACCCCCTTTTAGGAGGGATATGATGTGGGGTTTGTAGTTAAGGTGTTGATCTATAAGGACACCTAGGTCTCTGACGAATTGTAGAGGGGTGTGGGGGGTGGCTGTGTTGTGTAGTGTAACATGAGGGGTGTATTGTGTGAAACGGTCCGGGTGGTTGGAGATAATGAGGAGTTCTGTTTTAGAGGTATTGAGGGCTAGCTGGAGATTTGATAGCAAGGAGTTGATGGAGGCTAGGCAAGTCTCCCAGAATTGCATAGTTTCATTTAGGGACTTTTGTATGGGGATGAGGATCTGTACGTCATCTGCATATAGGAAAAAATTCAGGCCTAGGTTGGAGAGTAGATGGCATAGAGGAAGGAGATAAATGTTAAAGAGGGTGGAAGATAGTGAAGATCCTTGAGGGATGCCTTGTGTGATGGGGATATGTGAAGATTCATGTTTATCGATTTTTACTACATATTCTCTATGACTTAGATATGAGGAGAACCAGGTGAGGGCTGGGTCAGAAATACCTATCTCTGCTAAGCGGGTAATTAGGATTTGATGGTTGACAGTGTTGAAGGCTGCTGAAATGTCTAAGAGGGCAAGTAGGTATGACTTTCCATGATCCATGCCTTTAAGGATGGTGTCCATCATTGCTAGTAATAATGTTTCAGTATTGCGGGCTTTACGGAACCCAAATTGAGAGGGGTGTAGGATATTGTTGTCTTCTAAATAGTTGGTGAGTTGGGTATTTACTACCTTTTCAAGGATTTTGGAAATGAAGGGCAGATTGGAGATGGGCTGGTAATTTGAAGGGCCTGTGGGGTCAAGTGTAGGTTTTTTGAGGAGTGGCTTGATGACAGCAAGTTTGAGTGTGTCAGGGATCGTTCCGCAAGTCATGGAGCAATTTATTAAATCAGCAATGGGTTTTGCTATGGTGGCAGGGATAGAGAGGAGGATTTTAGAGGGAATAGTGTCCGAGATATGGGAAGTTGGTTTCATCTTTCTTAGAATAGATTCAATCTCCTTGGCTGAAGTGAGGTCGAAAGACCCAAGGTTGGTCTTATTGTTGTTGGGGAGCGGAGTGATAGGCGATGGATTGATGGGGAAGCGAAGGAGGATATTTTTTATTTTGTTCTTGAAATACAAAGCCAGTTCTTCGCATTTATCATTGGCGTTTGATTCATTGTGGGTAGTGGTAGTAGGGTTTGTAAGTGTTGCAACATATGTGAAAAGTGCCTTCGGGTTGAATTGGTAATTGTGTATTTTTGCAGAATAGAAATCATGTTTGGCTTGGAGGATAGCCTGACGGTAGATGTGTAGAGTGTGCTTGTAAGTAGCTAAAAGAGAGGGGGAGGGTTGTTAGTTCCACTAACCCACCTTCACATAATGGATGTGAAGGTGGGTTAGTGGAACTACATGAATGGCCGCTGCCTTGTGAGCCTTTACTACAAGAAGCTTCCTTGCCACAGACCTCATTACATTAGCAAGATCATGGTTGATCTCCGTTCACTGGGCAGGAATGCCTTTTGAAGCAAGGAATCTATACATGCCCTTATTAACTGGAGGCTTTGAGGGTTCTAGATCTGATTGCTTGAAGTTGATTAGAAAGCCCAAACTCTGACGAAGACATATCATCATGTCTAGAGGGTAGAGGACTGCCTCTTGAGATTGTGCCATGATCAACCAATTGTCTAGATATGGGAAAACTTGTATCACCTGGTGGCGTTAGTGCACTGCTATTATTGAAAGGTATTTCATAAGGACTCTGGGAGCTGAAGAGAGGCTGAATGGAAGGACTTTGTATTGGTAGTGGGATGAATCCACTTGAAACCGCCAATAGGTCAGGTGGATTAGAGTGTAAGTATAGGTATCCTTGAGATACGGGGTGCACATCCAATCAGCCTGCTGAATGAATGCAAGAATTGTACTGAGGGAGTTCAGTTTGAATTTTTCCTGGGAGAACATGCTTGTTGAGAAGCCTTAGGTTCAGGATCTGTCAAACTCTTCCCCCCCCCTCCCCCACCCCATGACTTTCTGGTATGAGGAAGGATCTGGAGTAGAAACCCTATGTGTGTTGTGCTGTAGTGATCATCTCCACTGCATGGTGGTTGAGAAGCAATTGCACTTCCAGATGAATCTGTGGGAGATGAGAAGGATCCGTATGGGGAGGTGAACAGTGTGGAAAGGAATGGGGGCTAGGAGAAACACAACTGGCACCCATACTGCACAATGTTGAAATCCCGGGAGTCCTTGGTGATTTGACCCTATTTCTTCTGAAAATACTGAATTCAGCTCATTTCTGGAAGGGAGAGAAGGGGAGGGAATTGGTCGACAGTATCAACTACTGGACCAGTCGAGTGGTTTTTGGTTCACATTGCCTAGGCCTGGTCAGAAGCTGCTCTTCACACTGTGCCAGAAGGGGTGGAAGCCAGTACTATTGAAAAGGCTGATAAGGCAGTCTGTGAAAATAGTCTGCTTCAGCTCAGACAAAATATGACTGAGGAGGCTCATGCAGGAATTCCCACACATACTCAATACAGCTAAAAGCTCTACAACTTAGAGAGACAAATCCGTTTGATGCTGTTGGAAGACATCACCCACATGTAATGGCAAATTCAGCCTGCTTACTGACTGAAAAACATTTTAAGTGCAAGTTTAAAGTTTATTTTGTTTAAAAACTCTAGTGATAAAAATAAAAGCTCAAAGCTATCACAGCGGCATCAGATATACTGCAATTAGGGGAAAAAAAGCAGATCAATGACATAACTTAAAACTGCAGGTCTTTATAGAATAAATGCTTGCATTTGGCAGCATTTTTCCCCACTGAAAAGGCAATGCAAAACATCTTTAGTAATACCATGAGATGCATTAAACATTACAAATACTTACGGAAGCACCAAGGTGTTTTCAGGACCATCTTGGTAATCATAAAGCTTAGTTTGTTGGGCATATGCTTCATCATGAAGAATTGGTAATTTTTTTAAAGCTTCTGCAAACGAATTGGCCTGAGGAGCAAGCACTAGAGAACAAAGAGAGGAAAATAAGTGATTTGCATGGTGAATCATTTGATCTCTGTTGGCATTTTCATTCATCTGCATCTCCATAGTACACATGTGCTGAACAGTGTAATTTAAAAAGATACTTGTATTCCACCTTTTCAGGCAAAAACCAGTTCAGTCACAACAACAAAATGAATTCAGCAGTTGCTTTTACATATCAATACTACTATACTGCTAAACAGTACATTTATAAGCTCATCAAAATTACATAAAACATAGCAGGAAAAAAGTCAGTCACCGGTATGGGGGCCGGTGGCGGTGCTTCCTTCAGCTGCGATGGGGCTTGGGGCTCCGGAGCCGGCTGTGTCAGTAGGACACAGAGCAGCATATCCAGCCGTTCCAGTAATGGTGCAAGCAGCAGTGGAGTAGGCTCTTGCTGTGGTGGCGGTCCCAATGGAACCGGGGGCTTGAAGCCCTGCAGGGCCTGGCTGACCACTAACCGCACACGCTTCTCTAACTCCTCCTCAAAGGCAGCAGAGGATAAAACCGCTTGAAGAGGAGCAGGCGGAATTGTGATGGCCCCTGGAGCACAGAGGGGCAACCAAGCCCTCCACTGGTTTGGTGCCCCTCTGCCTCCAGGCACCAAGCCAGAGGGAGCACAATCGGTGGGGTCAGAAAGAATCACTTCCTCCACCCTAGACCACTTGGTGGGAGGCACCAACATTGGTGCCTGCCCATGGTCTGACTTAGAAGATAAAGATGATCGATGACTGTGTTTCTTCGACCTCTCTTTATGGTCACCGCGGTCCTTGCCCGGAACCGATGGCGAGGAACCTGACCGGGAATGGGACGACAAAGACCGTGGTCGGTCCCCTGCACCGAGATTGGGCCCAGGGAACACAGGAGGGGGCGATCCAGACGGGGTCGAGACTGGGAACTCCTTTCCAAGCAGGGTGAAGGTCCCAGAGGCCAAGGACAGATCCGACCACTCGGACTCAAATAATGTTTCCATTTTGTGAAGACGGGCCTGACGACCCTTAGGGATCATCTGGGCACAGAGATCACAACTGCAGACATCATGGGATGCCCCCAGGCAGAGAATGCAGACCTTGTGGGGGTCTGTGATGGACACAGTCTGGGGGCACCAGCGGAAGCCGCTTGATGCCATGGAAAAAAGTACGAAGCATGCAGTCTATGGTCGGCGAGCACAGGGGAAGGAGGCTGTCAGCGATCGACCGCAAAAACGCGAGGGACTTACCAGATCACTGAAAAAGACCCAAAGGAGGAGCGAGGGAGCCTACACGACATGAGGAAGGGAAAAAAAAAAACGCTTCCCAAAAAAGCACAAACTGCCGAATAGAGCACGAGCTCTGCAACTTTGAGACAACAGCTTCGCAGAAGAGAAGAGACTGAAGAGGGACCCTGTGTGGATGTGTGGTTAGCAGGTTGCTGGGCATGCTCAGTGTGCCTGTCAAAGTTTCTAGAAACTTTGACAAAAGTTTTCCGTGCCGGGCACTATCGGATGATGTCACCCATGTGTGATGACTACCATCCTGCTTGTCCTTGGAGGAAAAAAACCACACCTTTCAGTCACACACACAATCACTTCTAATTCTAGGCAACAGCCCCAAACTATGTAGATGATGTGTGCAGAAAAGGGCCAGTAAGGCCAGTCTACTCATTTACCTGCCTGCCATGTTGTCATCTCTCACCCTTTGTGTCTATCCCATGCGTGCTTGAATTCTGCCAGAGTTCTGGCTCCTATAATCTGATCTGGTTAAACATTTTACAAGTTGGCCTTGAAACCCGTAAAATTTCAGAGTATTGGTTGCCTTAAGGCCTAGGACTAAATAACCTTATGCATGGCATTATAGTGCAAACAATTTTCGATGTCCCACCCATTGACTTACAATTATGTGAAGCATAGAAAATAAGACATTTTATAATTCTGTATTCTAATATTAACACACTCTAGAACCCTATACAATACAAAAATATTTTTTGGCAATACTTCATCACAAATATAGGCAGACAAGTATGTGAACATGACAGTGTGTGGGGACTGATCCAGTTCTGTGTCAAGTATTAATGAGGATAGTTTGGGTTTAACATTAAATACTAAAAAGTTCCCATTTGGGAGTTTAATTATTATGGTCATTTAGCAGCCATGCTAGAGCCTATTTTGTTATGAATGGCTATCACTATTAGTTAACTAGCTAAAAGATCCCATCACTAATTGATGAGTGAATACTCTCGCAGCAAGTATACAAGAAAGTCTTGAATCTTGTAATGTCCATGGCACATATCTGCCCAGTGTTATTTGCTGCACTGCCATGCTCTGCCAAGAGCCTGGGTAGGCTGCTGTGGTACTGGCTGCCAGAACCCAGACTGCCCCCGCTTGTTAGACTTTCCCATATTACTGTCTGCCAAGTCCCAGGCTCCCCACCAAATATATTGCCTTCATCTCCCGGCTGTCTGTTTTGCTGCTGGCCTGCACTGCAAGCTATGTATGCGCTTTCCACAGCAACAATACAGAGATACTTACATTAAGAAGATTTTTTTTTATAATGAAAATTATATTTAAAAAGCTGTAGCAAAAAAACTTCAGGCATTGTCAATTCATTCTTCTGAAATTTTTTTTAGCTAAAAAAAAAACCCCAAAAACGGCATGTTGCAACTTTGATTTAGGATTTTGTTTTTTTTTTTTTACCCCAGAGCACTTTTTAAAACAACTTCCTTCCTGTTATAATGTGAAACTGGTATTTACTGGCCTCAAACAGGGAGCTCTAATGATTTGCTTTTAAATAAGTGTTTGTATAGTTTAATATATACATACAGGGGCAGATTTTAAAACCTGCGCGCAGGTGCAGATTAGTTCACGCAACCCGGCGCAAACAAACCTATGCCCAATTTTATAACATGCGCGCGCTGCCGCATCCATGTTATAAAATCCAGGGTCGGCGCGCGCAAGGGGGTGCACAATTGTGCAACTTGCGTGCCTCCATTCCCTTCGAGGCCGCTCCGAAATCGAAGCAGCCTCAGAGGGAACTTTTCCACTCCCCCCCCCACCTTCCCCTCCCTTCCGCTATCTAACCCACCCCCCAGCCCTCACTAGATTCCCCCCCTACCTTTGTTTCAGAAGTTACGCCTGCCCGAGGCAGGTGTAACCTGCGCGTGCTGGCGCACCATCACCCGGCACAGGCCGCTGTGCCGGAGGACTCGGGACCGCCCCCCACCCCCCAGACCACCCCCAAACCACCACGCCCCTGGACCCGCCCCCTGGACCCGCCCCTTTTTTGAAGCCCCGGGGCATACGTGCGTAACCCTTTGAAAATCTACCCCACAATGCATTCAAGAAGTATTCAGACCCCTTCACTTTTTCCACATTTTGTTACGTTATAGACTTATCCTAAAACGAATATGCATTTTTTCCTTCTCAATCTACACACAATTTCCCATAAGGATCCAGCAAAATCAGGTTTTTAGAAATTTGTGCAAATTAAAAATAACTGAAATATCACATTTACATAAGTATTAAAACTCATGACACTCAAAGTTAAGCTCAAGTGCATCCTGTTTCCATTGATCATCCTTGAGATGTTTTTCCAACTTGGAGTCCACCTGTGGTAAATTCAATTGATTGGACATGATTTGGAAAGACACATACCTGTTTATATAAGGTCCCTCAGTTGAGCGCGTATGTCAGAGCAAAATCAAAGCCAGGAAGTCAAAGGAATTGCCTGTAAATTTTTTTTGTACCATTGCCTGTACATTTATTTTGTATCATTACCCAGATTTGTGTCAAGGCACAAATCTGGGTAATGGTACAAAAAAAATTGCTGCAGCACTGAAGGTCTCAAAGAACAATGGCTTCCATCATTCTTACATGGAAGATGTTCAAAACCACCAATGATCACTCTGAGAGCACCAGAGTTCTGCTGTGGAGATGGGAGAACCTTCCAGAAGGACAATCATCTCTGCAGCACTCCACCAATCAGGACTTTATGGTAGAGTGGCCAGATGGAAGCCACTCCTCAGTAAAAGGCACATGACAGCCTGCTTACAGTTTGCCAAACAGGCACTTAAAGGACTCTCAGAGCATGAGAAACAAGATTCTCTGGTCTGATGAAACAAAGACTGAACTCTTTGGCCTGAATACCAAGCATCATGTCTGGAGGAAACAAAGTACTGCTCATCATCTAGAAAATACCATCCCTATGGTGAAGCACAGTGGTGGCATCATGATGCTGTGGGGACTTTTTCAGTTGCAGGAACTGGGAGACTAGTCAGGATCGAGGGAAATATGAATGGAGCAAAGTAGGGGAGAGATCTTTAATGAAAACCTGCTCCAGAGTGCTCTGGAACTCAGAATAGGGCAAAGATTCACCTTCCAACAGGACAATGACCCTAAGCACACAGCCAAGATAACGCAGGAGTGGCTTTGAGACAAGTCTGTGAAAGTCCTTGAGTGAGCCAGTCAGAGCCCGGACATGAACCCAATCGAACATCTCTGAAGAGACCTGAAAATAGCTGTGCATCAATGCTCCCCATCCAATCTGACAGAGCTTGAAAGGATCTGCAGAGAAAAATGGGAGAAAATCCCCAAATACAGTTGTCAAGATTGTAGCATAATAACCAAGACGACTTGAGTTTGTAATTGCTGCAAAAGGTGCCTCAACAAAGTATTGCGTAAAGGGTCTGAATACTTATGTAAATGTGATATTTCAGTTTTGTTTTTTAAATTAATTTGCACAAATTTCTGCAAACCTGTTTTCTCTTTGTCGTCATGGGGTATTGTGTGTGGATTGAGGAAGGAAAAAATGCATATTCATTTTAGAATAAGGATGTAATGTAACAAAATTTGGAAAAAATGAAGACAAATTCTGTAAACAGATATTCTTAGCACAGCTGGTAAACAGATAAGAATGCTGGCTACAGCGAGAACAGTGAAGATGACAAAACTTGTATGAGACCCACACACACACACCTATAGAAACTGTAGCTTGTGCAGCAGATTTAAATTCAAAGTATACTGAAGCAAAAAAATACTTATTTTTACAAAAGTGTTTAGTTGCCAGGAATATAAAATGGTTAATTTACTTCTCTGACATGCCTATAGAGAAAAAAAATACAATTTATTATGTCTTAGCTGGAAAAGAGTGGAAGATTAGTCCAACAAATCAAACTGCAATAAATTGTACCTTCTGCATGAAAAAGGCAGGAAAATTATACACAGAATTATTTTGATTAACAATATCATTTTAAGAGGACTGATATATTGTAGTTCAGGGGCTCACAGCACAAATTATTAAATCACAGCACTATATAAACTAAAATGCATTTTTCATGAATACTTATTCACCGCTTATTGCATGCTATTATATGATCTGCAAAAATATTTTTCTCTGCGGACATCGCCCCTGAATATTAATTTCATAAAAATAAGTAGACAAATTTTAGAAATCAGGATATTAACTTACTCTTGAATTATCTTAATAGGAAAGATTGTTTTTGCACATGTATAACAAATACAAACCCATAAAGTCTACAGACAAAATCAATGTATAAACACAAATTCTGTAAGCAGATATTCTTAGCCCAGCTGGTAAACAGATAAGAATGATGACCACAGCGAGAACAGTGAAGATATCAAAACTTATATGACAGAGGCAACTGGGCAGACTGAATGGGCCAGTTTGGCGATTCGTAATGACATAAGGACAAAAACTAATGTCCCAACAAGAGATCTTGTTAACACAATAGTTGGTGGTTAATGTTTGACCAGAACTGTGTTACAGCTTATTTGTAGACAGTTTTGCTGGCCACACAATTTATGAAGGCTTCTAACGAGTTCTTTCCAAAACTTTGGTGGTTTCCTGCTTCTCTAGGCAAGTTCCCTTGCCTAACTAGATTTATCTGTGGTAAAAGTTTGATCTGGAATTTATAAAAGGTATTCCCTGGGTCAAACTGCAATGCAACTGCCACCAGGTAAAACTGACCTGTAGCTCAGTGGTTCTCAACCTTTTTTTGGCTGGGACACACCTGACAGATGGTTCTCACATGCGTGACACACTGAACATGTGACTATCACGGGGCTAAATGTAAACATGCACTCTGCATCCACAGGAATCCCCTCAACCCCAGCAATGAGTGCAGAGCAGATCTAGGGCATTATTCTGTACAACTCGCCATACAAAAAAAGATATTCTGGTTCCGATGACATCCCAGTAAAAGCAAAACAAACTCCTTTTACTACCAGTCCTTATGAAAAGACAGTAATTTACTACTAATGCATATCCTATTGAGAAAACACAACAAATAAGATTGATACAAATGCCTACATGCTAGTAAAATACCTCTCCTTGGTCACACACCCAGAACTGACCTTAACCAAGTAAAGAAAAACCACAAATTATAAACATGGAGACAGAAATTGGAATGGGAAACCAAAAAAGCCACTCTACATGCAGTGTGAACCTGGAGAAATGGAAAGAGAAATATAGCACCTAACAGACTCAGGATTTGCAATAATGCACACAAACTAACCCGCACAAAGTATTATGGAACACACTCAAACAGTAACAACCCTATCTAAGAAATACAATTATTAAACCAGGCCCTAAATACTAATACATTTCCTATTGGGAAAACAGAATAAGCCAAGCTGCTATAGAGCCCCACACAGAAATAATTGTAAAACTATACTAAAAATGTTACAAAACAACTGCTGAACAGAATAATATCCAACAATTAAAAACTCATAAAAATTATTAAAACATGTCCAAATATCAATAAATATTTCAAAAGAGCAGACATCACATAATACCCAATAATTAAAATGGCAGTCAATCAAGAAAAATAACCTTAAAAAGCCACCTTTACTTACCCTCTCCAGCATCTCTCCTACTCCTTTCCCTTCCAGGCCAATAGCACTCACCAGAAGCAGCAAGGGCTGCTGAAGCTCTGTCCTCACAGTCCTCTTCCTTAGCGCCCACAACCAGTCACCCCCCACAATTAGACCCCACGACCAGTCTCGGTCTCTCTCTCACACCAGTCATCTTCCTGACTAGTCTCTCTCTCTCACACAGAAACATCACCACTCTGAACAGTCTCTCTCTCAATCACACTCATGGTCTTATATACAAGCTCTCAATCACACACAAATGCTCTCGCACCCACCCACACCAGCTCTCAGCCAGGCACCCATTCACACACAGATGCACCAGCTCTCAGCCAGGCACCCATTCACACACAGATGCACCAGCTCTCAGCCAGGCACCCATTCACACACAGATGCACCAGCTCTCAGCCAGGCACCCATTCACACTCAGACGCACCAGCTCTCACCAAAAACTTCTTCCTTCACTGCAGGGGTGGGCTCCAGTTCCGCCGCAGCTTTACTCTGGCGGGCCTTTTTCCGTCACCACAGGAATGGGCTCCTGTGGTGGCCTCGGTCGGGGTCGGGTTTTCTCTTCGCCGCCATGGGCTGTGGCAGCCTTACTTGGTCGGGTTTCCTCTTCGCCACCATGGGAATGGGCTCCCATGGTGGCTTTGCTTCGTCAGGGGTCGGGTTTACTCTTCACCGCGTGGCCTTGCTTCGGAGTTCAAAAACTTCCATTCCTCCCACCCCACCCCTGGGCATTCTGATGCCTGCCTCACCGGCCAATCAAAGGCTTCCTCCCTTCTTCCTACTCCCACTGGTAGGGAGGAGGCTTCCGATTGGCCTGCATAGGGGCAGGCAGAATGAAGGAGGCTTCCCATTGGGCAATGGGGGTAGGAAGAAAGGAGACTTCCAAATGGCCCGCAGGGGCTGGAAAAAGGCAAAAAGAAAGTAGAACGGGGTAGTGGGACACCGGGAGATGCAACACACCTGCCGGTGTTTGGCGACACACTAGTGTGTCGTGACAAACCGGTTGAGAAACGCTGCTGTAGCTTGAGTGGATTTAGATGCATGCCTAAGGATTGAGTAACCAGATACCACCTTGATCTGTGTTGTTCATTGAGCTTCTATCATGTGGATGTATGTAACGACTTGCGCCAGTGATACCATCAGGTCCAGCAACCTCAACATAGACCTAGATGATGCCTACTGACTTAATTATCATTCCTGTGAAAGCCAGTATGTCCTGGGCTCTTTCATTAGGGACACAGGCAGACCTTGGCCCAAGTTATGACTCCAGGGACTGTATTTGGTTTTTTTGACCAGGTAGTTACCACTGATCCTTTGTGCTTCCAGCTCAGAATCAGGGCTGGGATCCAGTGCCATAAGCCTTCACTTTGCAACTACTCAGGGATTCTCCCCCTTCCTATTTTATATCGCCCCTTGACAACACATACCATGATGGTCAAATGGGGGGTACAGGACACTTAAATATGGGCAACACCAAGGTCAAGGTACCATTTACCAATATTCTAGAATGAGGGTTTATATAAAGATCCATTATGTATATTCCCTCAGAAATCCAAATGCACCTAGTACTACAAATAAAAATGGCCATTGTATGCTGTCAAATGCCTTGTTGGCATCTAATACAATCACGCCCTTCTGACAATGTGCTTTATTTGGCAATGCATATAGGAATAAAAAGCCTGCATATGTTATTTACTGAAATCCTGCCCTTAATAAATCCTGTCCGATCTTAATGGATAATAGCAGGCAAAAGATTCTCCATCCTCTAGATGTCAGCACCAAAGAGAAAGACTAGTACAAATTGAGATCAGTTTCATCTATTTTTTTTTTGTTGTTGTTGTTGTTTAGGACTATTGCGGCATGTCAACTCAGAAATAGAAGATTGAGAAGTCTGTAGTTGGTTAATATCCTTCTGCAGCAGTGATGAAAAGTCTGAAACAAAGATGGTACACACATTTGGGCCAGGTCTTCTACCAAAAGGTAGGCCCGTAATAGCTCTCTATATCTCCAAAGTTAACGACTGTGTCCCAACAGAAAGAAGGTTCACTTTGTTCAAAAAAGGTGAAATTAAGGAAAGGAAATTAATAAGTATGACTAGAGTCCTAGCAGACCAGTCTGTACTCCTGGGATCCCCCTCTTTCACCAGCAGGTAGAGGCAGAGAACTTCTTTCATTTTGTTATTATATATCCTGGGATAGCTAGGGCCAATGATAACTTTTTGCTGCCCTGTACAAAACATTGCTGTGCTGCCACCCCCCCCCCCCCAATCCCAATTCATTCCGTATGTGGCCCAGGCCCATCCAATAAAACCCTGCTCCGTCCTGTAATCTATATTTTTCAAACCCGACAAGCCTCCCTACCCAGAACCGAAGGATAAGGAAAGGTGTTAGGTACCCTAGGCAAACCTTACAGCCTTGCGCACACAAGCTGTCTAAAAATTTTGCTTTTATATTTTTCCAGTTCTAGATGTTCAGTGTATTAGACTAAGGAATTTTATTTCCTGCTTGTTCAGCTTTCACTGTAAACCGGCTTGATTTGCATTTTATGCAAGAAGGTCGGTATATAAAAATTAAAAATACATAAATACATACATACACACACACCCTTTACTATACATTTATAACAAATTTTTCATGAAAAAGAACATTCAAGAGTACAGTCTTCTGAGGCAAAATATCACTTACAACATGCATATTATATTTACATGCACTCCTGTGGTGCCTACCAGACAACTGCAAAAAAGACACTTGGAGCTCCTATGGAATTAGACTTTTTGTAAGGCTTATTGAATGTAAGCTTGGGACTTAGAAAGCCATGAATAAACAGAATTACCATTACAATATAGTAAACCTCCCATATCAAAACAACCCTAACCACTTTATCTATGAAAAGACAACACTGCACATATTATACCAGGCCCTAGAACACCAATAAAAGCTCTTATTAGGAAACCAGGCTGCTATAGATCCCTACACAGAAGTTACATGCTAGCAAAATACCTCAGCTCGGTCACATATGCAGAACAGAGAGAGCCCCTGACCAAGTACAGAATAAAGAAATCAAAGTATAAACAGAAACGTGCTGAGAAGAACAGAACTGGAACCCACAACAAGCCTGCCTCTATATACAAAGCAACAAAGGAAAAATAGAAATATTACCATTCTTTACAAAACATTAAATAAAATCAAGAAATATAAAACATAATAGTAACGTCATATTCATAAAAAGAATATTTCAAACCAGTTAATGAATAGAAAATAAAAAATTTCCCAAACACCCAAAAAAATTTCAAACACATGATGAATAAAAAATCGAATTAAAAATGTTCTAGTCCTCCCTCCCCCCCCCCCAAAAAAAAATTATTTCAAAAGAACAGAATCATCAAATTATAAATAATTAAAACTAATAAGGATTTAAAAATCTGTTCTCCATACCTGGGATCTGATTTCCGGTCACCCTGAGATTGTCATGGATTGCAGGAAGTAGGGCTGCACAAATATTATCTTCTCTCTCACACTCATACACAATGAACACTTTCATTCTCTCACACACTCCCTTCTCCTCTAACATACACAGGCTGCCTCTCCATCACAGATATATTGTGTGCGTATGTGTGTGTGCGTGCCTGTGAGAGCCTATGTGTGACACAAACACTCAAGCTCTTACACAGAAATTCACAGGCACACAGGTTCTCAGACATAGGCTCTTACATAGTCACAGACACATTCACACAGACATACACACATGTATACACAAACAGCCTCTCACTCATTCACACATACATACAAGCTCACACACATCATGGTCTCCTGTTGTCTTGAGCCGTGGCTCAGAAAACCCCCAGAGCTGCCAAGAAACCCAATTTCTGAAAAAGACTTTTGGCCAGTTCTGGTAGGTTTTTCTTTTTGGTTCTGCAGTTTCTGTTTCCAGCTCAATTGGAACCAGGGCAGAGATTTGACACCATGAGCCTTCATTTACAAATACCTGGGGATTTACACCCTGTTTTAGATTCCCTCCCAAGTCACTTAACCAAGTCACTGCAACAGTCCACAGCTGCGGGTCACACACCAGGACTCCCTCTGAACCCCTGCAATCATGGGCCCTGAGTTCAGTCACTAGCTGTCACCATGAAGTGTTGGCTGAGGTTTCACCATCAGGGGTTGTGAGTGCTACCTTTGCAGCATCCCTAACTCCAATTAACCTGGGCATGGAACCCAAGCCCTCTGAATGGCACTCCACAACAGTTTCCATCAAGTCATTGAACTGGTCTGCCAGGCCCGATTTTGAATTCAGAGCATGGTGCACTGTGGCATTTGTAGTTCTGCCTTGTGCATTAGAAAAAACTACATGACTGGTACTGAGGTGCAGGAAGAGAAAGGGTCAGAGATCCACAACTACTCTAAAGTCTCCCTCCAGAAACCTGATCACTTGACATCTCTGAGAACCTGAAATTAGAACCCCCTCCCCCAAGATGAAAAATATCCACTTTGAGAACTACTTACTAATAAGCCAGGATCAATACCCTCCCTGAATCTGCCCCTCCTGGACCGTTTTGCCTCTGTTGTGTTGAAAGAATCCATCTTAATCTTTTAAAAAAAATGATTATTGGCCATGGCAGGATGAGCTCCACCATGGCCCGAGGGCCTCCTGCTATCTTCAGGCCGTATGGCCCGCCGATCTTCCTGGTTGTGGGGGGGGGGAGTGGAAGCTTTGCGCGGGCGGGCTGTCCTGAGATAACACCTATTACAAGGTAAGCAATTTTTCTTTATCCCAGGACAAGCAAGATGCTAGTCCTCACATATGGGTGATTAGCAAGCTATAGGCTGAGACATTTTGTAGTGAAGCAACATTGTAGTATTGTTGGTAAAAATGAGGCAGCCAAAAGTCACAGCAGGTTGGATGTAGGAGTTGGGATTATATTGGAAACAAGTTCTTTAAGACAGATTGTCCGTAGGCTGAATCTTGTCGTCCTTGTTTGTCCAAACAGTAATGAGCTGCAAAGCTGTGAAGAGAACTCCATGTTGCCGCTTTGCATATGTCAAGGATTGGCACTGAACGATGTGTGCTACTGATGTTGACATTGCCCTTACTGAATGCCCCTTTACTCGCCCTTGGAGAGGAAGGCCTGCTTCTTCATAACAGAATTCTATACAATCTGCTAGCCAGTTGGAGAGAGTGTTTGCGCCCACTGGATTACCCGGTTTGTTTGGATCAAAAGATACAAAGAGCTGAGTGGATTTCCTAAGGACTGCAGTGCAGTCTAAGTAATATACTAGCGCACGTTTACAGTCCAAGGTATGTAAGGCCCGTTCCCCTTTGTGAGAATGAGGCCTTGGAAAGAATGTGGGCAAAACTATGGATTGGTTCAAGTGGAATTCAATAACTGCTTTGGGGAGGAATTTTGGATGTGTACGGAGAACCACTCTATCATGTAGGAATTTTGTATAAGGTGAGTACGTGACAAGTGCTTGTAACTCACTAACCCTTCTACCGATGTAATGGCTATGAGGAAGATAGTCTTCCATGTGAGAAATTTAAGATCACATGAAGTCATGGGTTCAAAAGGAGAACGCATGAGTCTTGTTAAGACCAGATTCAGGTCCCATTTTGTGACAGGTGGCCGAATTGGTGGTTTAAGGTGAGTTAAACCTCTCATAAACCTACTGACAAGAGGTTGTATGGATATTGGTGCATCTCCCATCTTGTTATGGTAAGCTGAGATTGCACTTAAATGTACTCTTACAGATGAGGTCTGGAGACCAGAGTCTGAAAGATGGCATAAATAGTCTAGCAGAGAAGGTGTGGGGCAGGAGAAAGGGTCTATGTTCTTTTGCGTGCACCACAAAGTAAACCTTTTCCATTTCGAAGAATAGTTCTTTCATGTTGAAGGTTTAAGTGAAGCTATAAGCACTTGAGAGACATTGTTTGAAAGATTGAGTGGTTGTAAGATCAAGCTTTCAACATCCATGCTGTCAGGGATAGGGACTGAAGGTTGGGATGGCGCAACCGACCCTGATCCTGAGTTATGAGAGTGGGAGCTACACCCAGGCGAATTGGTTCTCTGATCAAGAGGTCTAGAAGTATGGGAAACCATACTTGTTGAGGCTAATATGGGGCTATGAGTATCATGGACCCCTTGTCCTGATGTAGCTTCACTAGAGTTTTGGTTATGAGCGGTATTGGAGAATATGCGTATAGAAGGTCTGAGTTCCAAGGGCGAGCAAAGGCGACCTTGGCTGGCTGGTGTTTCTGCCTGTGCAGAGAGCAGAATCTGTCCACTCTGTGATTCAGGTGTGATGCAAAGAGGTCTATTGTTGGTTATCCCCAACGCTGGAATATCCTGGTCGCTATTAAGGGATCCAGGGACCACTCGTGTGGTTGGAACTGAGGCGATCTGCAACTATGTTGTGGATGCCCGCTAGATAAGTTGCCCGGAGAAATATAGAATGTGTCAGGGCCCAGTCCCAAATCTGTGCGGCTTCTTGACAAAGGAGATACGAGCCCGTACCTCCCTGTTTGTTCAGGTACCACATGACTACTGTATTGTACGTTTGAATCAGAACAGTCTTGTGTGAAAGGCAGTCCTTGAACGCATGCAGAGCATAACGTATAGCTTGAAGTTCCAGGAAATTGATTTGGAATGTTGCTTCGAGTTTTGTCCAAGTACCCTGGTTTGGAGATTATGTATGTGAGTTTCCCAACCTAAGGTGGATGCATCTGTAGTTAAAGTTATCTGTGGGACTGGTTGTTGGAAGGGTAGGCCCTTGCACAAGTTGCCCTTGTTCGCCCACCACAGTAGAGATGAACGTAGCTGGTGGGTTACGTGAACTGGAGAGGACAGTGATTGAATGGCTTGGATCCATTGTGATCTTAATGTCCATTGGGTTATTCTCATGGCTAATCTCACCATAGGAGTGACATGAACTGTGGAGGCCATGTGGCCCAGTAAAGTTAGAAACTGATGAGCTGTCGCTTGTTTGAGTGTAGCGAGTTTCCTAATAGGGAGAGTGTGTCTGCCCAATCCTCGGGTAGAAAGGCTCTCGAGAGGATGGTGTTCAATTCTGCTCCGATGAATTGAAGCAGGTGAGACGGAATGAGATGGGGCTTTTGATAATTGGAGAGAAACCCCATCGAGTGAAGTAGAGTAATTGTTCAGTTGAGAGAAGTTAGAGCTCCTTGTTGAGATTGACTTCTGATGAGCCAGTCGTCCAGGTATGGGAAAACGTGGACACTTTCTTTGTGTAAGTGTGCTGCTATTACTGCCAGGCATTTTGTAAATACTCTGGGAGCTGAAGCTAGTCTGAATGGTAGGACTCTGTACTGGAAATGTTGATGACCTACCAGGAAACGCAGTTACTTGCGATGAGGAGGGAATATTGGAATGTGAGCATAAGCATCTTGTAGAATCCAGAGAACAAAGCCAATCTCCTGTTTGAAGAAGGGGAAGCATGGTGCCCAGAGAAACCATCCTGAACTTTTCTTTCTTTAGAAATTTGTTGAGATTCCTGAGGTCTAGGATGGGAAGTAGGCCTCCGGTTTTCTTTGGAATGAGGAAAGAACGGGAGTAGAATCCTCTGCCCTGCTGAGTCCGGGGCACCGGTTCTACAGCTCCGGCTCTCAGAAGGGTGGATAATTCTGCTTGTAGATGAATTATGTGAGTTTTGTGTAACGAAAGAGGCTTTGGAGAAGAGTCTCTTGGAGTTGAGAGAAAATTGAGTTGGTAACCTCGAGATATTATTGAGACCCATTGGTCTGTTATCTGTAACCAATGGTTGTAGAAGGAGGAAACTCGGCCTCCTACTGGCAGGTTCGGTTTTGGATTGTGGAGATGGCTTTGGTCTCTGGTGATGGCCTCAAAAACCTGCAGCTGGTCCAGTCTGTGGTGGCGCTTGAGGTTTAAGGTTTATTAGTACTTATATACAGTTGTCTTGGCATAGCCTTCACAGCGGTTAACATGATAATAAATACAGTAAAAGAAATTACAAGCAATAATAATAATAGGAGATAAAATTTAACAAATAAAAGATGAAAGGTATGTTAGCGGCTCTAGGCTGTGTTGAGATCTTTGTTGCGGACGAGAAGCTCTACCCCTGGATGCTGGTGGATAATATCGTCTCTGCCTGTAGAAAGATTTTCTGGTTTCTTTCCTTGGTGGACGGCGAGACATTAATGAAGAAGAGTCTTGCGAAACTGACAATAGTTGGCGCAACGTCTCTGTGTGCTCTTTTAGTTGGGCCACTGCGTCTTGAACGTTTGACCCAAAGAGGTTGTCACCTACGCAGGGCAGATCCACCAACTTCTCTTGTACCTCAGGCCTAAGATCAGAGGCTTTTAACCATGCCCAGCGACGTGCACTGATTCCTGAAGCTGCCACTCTCGAAGCTGTTTCAAAGTTGTCGTAGGCGGCCCGGACTTCATGCTTTCCAGCTTCAAGTCCCTTGTGTATGATAGCCTGAGCTGCCTCCTGATACTGCTGAGGTAGGGAGTTGGAAAGTTCCTGCATCTGCTTCCATAGATTCCTTTGGTATTGCGTCATATAAAGTTGATAGGACGCTATCCTTGAGTTGAGCATAGCTCCTTGGAATACATTTCTGCCCAAAGAGTCTAGGAATCTATGGTCTTTTCCAGGTGGATTGGAGGAGTGAGGTTGTACTCTTTTGGACTTCTTTTGAGCAGACTCAACCACAACAGATTGATGCGATAACTATGACTTCTGATAACCAGGAACATGTTGGACAAGATATGTGGTGTCCACACTTTTATTAATAGGTGGAACTGAACATGGATGTTCCCAAAGTCTATGTTGCAACTCCAAAAGTACCTCATGAACAGGAATGGCCAGGACCTCTTTTTGAGGATCCACGAACTGTAAGACTTCTAAAGTCTGCTGTCTCATGTCTTCCTCAGACACTAAGTTGAAAGGTATTGTGTCTGCCATATCCTTTATGAAATTCGTAAAGGACAAGTCCTCTGATGGAGATTTCTTCCTGCCTTCCGGAGGAGAAGGGTCAAACATGAAGCTTTCTGACGAAGAATCAGTATGTTTGTCTTCCCATGAGTCATATGGCGCTTCCCTGGAAGGAGAAGTGGGAGAAGATCTCGGTGGAAGAGATAGAATCAGTGGATGAAAGAGTCCTGAAGGCCTTTGGTTGAGGATCATAGACAGGTCTCTGTCCAGGAACATCCCCGATAGGTTTAGTTGGGATAGGCTTCGGTGGAATAGCACAGACGAGGGTGTCGAATCTATCCATTAACATTTGGAATAAAGCCAATTCCAGTTGACCTGGAGCCCCAGGTAGCAGCATCGGTGTTTTTGGAGATGGTCTCGGCATCGGTACGGGTACCGGCATCGGCAGAGGCGCTAGCATCGGTGCGGGCACCGGCATAGACAATGGTGTTGGCGAGGGCATCGGCGTCTGTATTGATGGTCGATACTCTTGAAGCGCTTGTAGCACCGCTTGGCGGATAAATGCGCTCAATTCCTCCGTGATAACTGATCCAGACAGAGCAGCTACACGTGGTGGCGGTGGGGGCGTTATCGGTCCTACCACAGGGCCCTGTGGAGGTTCGATGGCTGGCACCTCGACAGAAGGTGAACACCTCGGTGTTGGAAGTCTCGGTATTTCCTGCAGGCAAGGCCGCTTGGCTGTCGACTTCTCTGGGGATAGTAGAGATTCCGGAATCGAGGGATGTCGATGCTTCGATTGATGCTCCGACGCCGATTTAGTCGATGACATGGATGGGGTTAGTGATAAATGGTCCCCTGAACCTTCTGGACGACATTTAAGTATCAGTCTTTTCGAAACTCTGGCCGGAGATGACTAAGTGGACGTCGATGGGGAAGGTAAAAGTTGAAGATGAAACAAGTGTTCCATCTTTTCTTGTCGCATTTTCCAACCTTTAGTGGTCATTTCTGCACATATTGGGCAAGATGATACATCATGAGATTGGCCCAAGCTAAGTACACACTCGAGATGTGGGTCTGTGATTAACATAGTCCGATTACATTTGGGACATTTTTTGAATCCCGTGGCCATGATACCGTCGACAGCCGATGTATATGTGACGAAAAAATTTTACTCAAATGAGTCGGAATGAGAATATTTTACTCACCGGCCGATGGTAACGAGAGACACCCCGATGTGGGAGAGAAGTTATTAACTTTTTTGATCTGATTTTTAGTCACAATTGTGTGAGAATCTCACACAGGCTCCTGCTCCGCGATGCCAAAAGTAGCGCGGAAAAATGAAGACTGAAGGGAGACCCCTGTGACTGAGAATATCATGGCATGCTCAGTGAGCTCAGAGTGCCAGTCAAAAGTTTCTAGAAACTTTGACAGAAAGTTTTCCACAATAGGGCTCCGTCAATTACGTCACCCATATGTGAGGACTAGCATCCTGCTTGTCCTGGGATAATACTGAGAAACAAAGTGCAAATTGCTTGTGCTCTCTTGGGGAGTAATTGTGATTTGTTCAAGATAAACAATGTTAGATTAAATATTCCTAGTTTATACAAAAACATCAAATTGTTTGGGTAATATACAAGAATAAAAATCTTGAGAAATTTAGTATCCCTTAAAAATCCTTTTTATTGTGTTTTACAATTATCTTTAATCATGCATCTAGATAGGTGTATATTTTTATAGCAAGCCAATCCATAACACCTCTGATTGCCAAAACAAGGCAAGATGAAGCAGCCTTTACTTCTCCCTCAGAAGGCTGCTCCTCACATGTTCTCCTCAAGAGCACTTTTCTTGACTGATCTTTTAAATTTTACAGTTTGATCTGCCTAAAGGACTAGCAAGAAATGCTTAGCCACTTTCTGGACATCTTTTCCCTCAGATATTTCTTTTAAGCAGTAAAATCAAGAATTTTGAACAGGATAGCAGCAGGCGCTATAAGGTTTTACTGTGTCTTGGTCTACTGCATCATGTGACACCCCCCCCCCCCCCCATAACTACTCTTTTTAAGGAAAACATTTGTCAAGTAAGTATTAACTATCTGTCCTACCTAGTCCAGTAAGTCCTCTTTAGAGGATTTTATCAACTATAAAGGACATCAGGTCAAAAAGGCACATGGTTTTGACTCCTATCATTCAAGATGTTAGCCATCTATGTTTTTCCTGCTTCCTGAAACTGAACCAAATTAGAAGCTGGGTTACATGTTAAATTAAAATCTGGCACCACACCGTTTTCAACCCAAGTTTAAAGACATAGTTTTCTCCTGAAAATAATCCAGCAAATTGGTTGCAATGGTTAGCTGAGTATTCTTGCAACTAATTATAAAGAACAGAATAGATGATTAACCACTACAAAACAAAAAAATCTGAGAAGACACTGTTTCTAAAAAAAAAAAAAATATATATATATATATATATATATATAGCTTTTTTTCTGCTGCCTTTATTAGAGTCACATATGCAACAAAACGACACATATTGAAGTTTATCCAAACATACCATCAATTTCCTTTTAAGCATGCGGTCCTCAAGTTTCTTGTACATAAGTCTGAGAACTATGGTCAGGATTTCTTAAAAGATACAAAGATAATCTTTTCCAGTGCAATATTATCAATAACCTTCCTCATTTCTGTGTTCTACCAAGTTACAAACTGTTCTACATTTCTATCTTCCCTGATGGAACAGCAATGGAATCATTTTGGTTGGAAGGATCTGAAATGAACAAAACTAAGGGGGTCATTTATCAAAATGCGCTAAGGCGTTTTCGCATGCGTTAAGGGCTTATCGCATGCAAAAAGCCCCATTAACGCATGCGATAGGCCCTTACTGCATGCGAAAGCACCATATTGTATGGTGCGATGCAAATTTGGAAGAGAGGAGGAATTAGGGGCGGGGAGTGGGCTGGGTATGCCAGTGTGCGAAATGCTATCGCACAGACTTAACGCCGATTTTAATGACACCTTTTTGAATAGCGTTAAGCTGCGCGATAGCTTGGGTTACTGGGCGGTAAGGTTTTATCAAATTTTGCAATGTCTCCTGAAAGGCCTTTTTGAGTAGATTTAAAGCTCCCAGAGGGGGGGGAAGAGAGCGAGAGTGAGAGACTAACCATAGTATCCTCTCCCTAGATAGGTATTTGTATCCCTATGGTAGGCCCACCTAGTAACTCGAGGTGAGGGTTAGGTATTGGTGTAGGGGGTTAGGGGACACTTTGACATTCAATGTGAGACGTACGAACAGAACAGTGATCTCTTGTGAAGATCTGAGGACCGACTGAGAAAGGAAACTCACTCCAAGATGATATTTGTGCAAGGTTCTCTCAACTAGCTTGATGGACTCTCTCCCTGGGTAACATCAAGCTAGGTGGAGAGAACATTGCCCAAATCGGAGAGAGGAAACTCACTCCAAGATGAGATTTGGGCAATGTTCTCTCCACCTAGCTTGATGGACTCTCTACCTGGGTAACATCAAGCTAGGTGGAGAGAACATTGCCCAAATCTCATCTTGGAGTGAGTTTCCTCTCTCCGTCTGTCCTCCGATCTTCACAAGAGACCACTGTTCTGTTCGTATGTCTCACACTGAATGTCAAAGTGGCCCCTAACCCCCTACACCAATACCTAACCCTCACCTCAAGTTACTAGGTAGGCCTACCATAGGGATACAAATACCTATCTAGGGAGAGGATACTATGGCTAGTCTCTCCCTCTCTCTCATTAACAATAGTCCCCCAGTGGGTGAATGCAGGAAATACATCAGATCTGGCACTTATCGCAGTCTGAAAAGGTTATCGCAATGTGCACTAACTTAGCTCTTCGCATAGGTAAATAGCGATAAACTGTAAATTAGTATAAACCACGCCCCTTTTGCTATCGCATGCGATACTTATCGCATTTTGATAAATCCAGGCCTAAATTTCCTATCAGGGAATGTTAACCTTGAGAGGGTAAATTTAATTTAAATTAGATGGTGGTTAGACTATGATAAAGGATCAGTTAGTACATCCTCGATACCGAGATCTGAATTTCCTCCTAAATGGTAAAAAAAGAAGGTATGACCTGCATTTGTGTGTGGCTTTTACAATTTCATGAGCGAAACCCATCACAGTAAAAATAATCAAAAGCAATATCAGTCAAGGGAGATTCCCTATGAATATTAAAATCTCTCACATATGTTCTAATAATTGAACCACAGAGTCTCTAGAATTATTTGGTACATAGTATGCAGATCAGCAGCCCCAATATTCCCAATTTTTTTAAGTAAACATTCTGAACCATTCACTTAATGAATTGGGTATCTCAAACCAAACCAAGATGTTTATGGCAAATACCACCACACTACTCCACTCTGCTGGGGTTGGCGTTAAGTTTTGCGTGTTCAAATATGCACATTGGGAGCACGGTGATTTTTTGCATTGGGTAATAGCTAATAGCCTCATCTACATATGATGAGCGCCATTAGCTACGCGTTGGTTCGGATGCACGTTTTGGATGTGCTAATTCTCTTATTGCATTGGGTGTTAGCCTAGCATGTCCAAAACGCATCCAAAAGCTCGTTACCCTGCGCACTAGGGTCAGCGCACAATACAACTTCGGCCTGACTGTGCACCATCTGAGCAACCCGAGACTGTACAGAGAATAAGGAATCAAAAAACATCACAAATTCTACCAAACCAATTTTCCCACTCTCCAATCTATTGTCACTGCTTCCAGAACCAATTTTTAAAAACTTTAGTTTTATGTTTACAGCCAATTTACTTTCAATCACCTAGAAACAGTAGTTTACCACTGTTGTAAATGTTGTAAATAAAGTATTCTAACCTAAAGGGCAAACAACTTGATTACCATCCATATAGATATAAACATGGCAATACACTCCCCAACAGTTGTACAAAGATATTAAACAGTACCAGGGAGAGAGTAAGGAGACATGAACATCTGCTGCATAAGAAACAACTTTTAGTACAAACTAATGTTACCTGTTCTAACAGAAATGAAGTTAAACCAATCTAATGAATGGCCTCTGATCCCCAATAAATAACAGCATTTAAGAAGAATGTCATGACCAATAAGATCAAAAGCTGCTGTCGTATCAAGTAAAAGCAGCAGCACTTGCTCCCCCTTACCCGTATGCTTTAAAATATCATCCTGAATCTCTGTACCTGACCCTTTCTAACACTAGGCCTCTCATTTTTCTCCAAAAAAGTCGTTCTCTGTGAGGTAGAAAAGGGATACTGGCGACAAGTCTATAAGGCACACACTCAGCACTTCCAAGTTTGACTTCTTAAATAAAGGAGTCAAAATGTTGTGCTTCAGGCAAGATAGTGAATAATCTTTAGAAGAGAACACTGTTCTATCTTCCTCGGTATATAAATAACTGGCTTAGATGTCACGGTCGGCCACAAAGGCCTTGCGTTGTTTAGTGTGCCCTTGGGCTTCAGCCCGACCCCAGGCGAACCCAGGACCGACCCAAGGGTTGATGGCGTATTCCAGCGTGGCTGGCGGCTGACTCTCTGCCAGGCCTGCAAGCTCCCAAGGCCAACATCCGCGGATGTTGGAAGTTGAATGGTCCTCCGACCATTCCGAGCCCTTTCGGACCTGCTGCGAACAGCATGGAGCAGCAGGCCTGGCCTGAGGTAGAGGGCAGTCGAGGACCTTGACACGAAGACAGGACAATGATAGATCAGTGCTGTAACAGGGTACAGGTTCTGGAACCAGGCTGGAATTGTAGCAAGACTCGAGTACTGGAACCATGCAGGAACTGTAGCAAGGCTCGGGATATGAAGACATCACAGAAGACACTTGGGCAGAAGGACAGCTGCACAGTCTCTCAGGGCGCCCTACTCAGCCTACCCGCGGGACTGAGTTGCGGACCACCCTGTCCCACTGCGCGCCCTACACAGCCCGAAGGCTGGTCACGGACCACGAGGAGAGTGGGACATGCGCAGGGAAGATCCAGGCAAAGAGGAACTCAGATGTCTGGACCAATGGCATCCGAAGCTCCGACGGAACATCTGAATGGGACATCTGGCCAGGACCTCAGGCACAAAGACAAGACGGAAGAATAGGAACTGAATAGGAACTCCATGGAGAAGACAGGAAGGCCTGATGGAGCTCTGGCAGGCAGGAGCCTCCAGAAGGATGACACTCCGATGCAAGGCAAAGAACAGACTGACGAAGCAGCCCTTTATAGGGCAGAGGCAGGAAGTCCACTTAGAGGTGGAGTCAGCCACGCTTCCTGTGGCTGGCCCCTTAAATCAGACAGAATGGTGCAGGCTGGCGCCTAAGAAACAACAGGAGACCAGTGCAGGACCGTGGACAGTGGCCTTCACCAACGTCAGACACTGAGAAGCAGGAAACGGGCAGGCAGGCTTCAGGGCAGCCTCCAGGCTGTCCCACGAAGACCCCCATGATGGCGTCGTGGCTCCCTGCCGCGAGGGTGGTCATGGTGTCCGGTGGCGGCTCCCAGCCCGCGGGGGCGGAGAGGTTCCAGGACGGCCTCCGGGCCATGTGAGCAAAGGACAGGCCGCGGCTCCAGCCGCGTGGGAGACCCGACGACGGCGTCCTGCCGTGTCGGGTGAAGAAGGGTAGAGTTGCGGTAAGTCTGCTCGCGGGAGGGGGCCCGCGGGCAGCGGGTCACAACATTAGAAGCATTTTTCTTTCATTTAGATTAGGGCTCAGCAATTCATTACAGAAACCAGTTGGGTTTTCAGGATAATCCTAATGAATAAGCATGAAATAGGATTTTCATACAACTGAGGCAATATGCATGCAAATCTCTCAAATATTTTTTTAGGGATATCCTGAAAACCTGCTTGGTTTGTGAGCCTGGAGGACCATAGTTGCCCACCCCTGATCTACAGGGATATGGGTTATGCAGACTCCAGATAATACTTTACTCATTTCGGCTGGAGGTATGGGATAAAAATTTTCTAACAAGCAGTGCTACCTGCCCCACTAGACTGCTTCCTTCGATTTGCAAAGTGTCATCTGAATGTAATTAATTATTTTAGCCACATAATACTGGGCAAAAAGGCAAAACTATCACAATTTGGATATTTGAAATCTGGGGATGGAAAGATTTTTAAGTCAGTTGCTGAAAGTTAAACCACAATCCACAGGGTCACTCAGATGCAGAGGCACAATACAGTGAGCTCCATCAGTGGCAGTTTACACTCCCAATACTTTCCTTCTCCATTTTTACATCAGCAAAACATGGGAGGGAAATTAATGCAGGGCAGTGGCATCTGATAAAGAAGTCCAGATGTAGCTGTATCTCCAATAAACTGAACACTTCTAGCACATTCTCAGCTAAGGGGCAATAGTGCCACCATAACTTCTAAACAAAGAGTTTAGAACCAACTTAAAATTAAATACTGAGTTACAGGTATATAGCTCTGTAAAGCTGGAAGGAAAGAACGATGCCCCAGGACATGTAAATATTTATTTATTATTTTATATACCGACATTCGATCTCAATTGAGATATCACACCGGTTTACATTCAGGTACTGTAGGTATTTCCCTATCCCCAGAGGGCTTACAATCTAAGTTTTTGTACCTGAGGCAATGGAGGGTATGCCAAGTGGCAACAGATTCAAGAGGAACTGTAGGGGTAGACCTGTTCTCTCTCTCCTTACTATTTATGACAATTTTCTTATCACCTTTCTACCAACACCTCAAGATGACTCACAGAACATACAAACAAAAAACTAAAATCTTTTAATTCAATAGTAATGTACAGTATCCCCTAAACTAGCTTCATAAATTGTTCCTTACTATTGCTCAATTCCATATTTAAAAAATAACACTACCACTAAATTCCATTTTACATCCAACCACTGTCATAAATCAAAAACTGAGACATCCATTCGGCACGAGCGTTTTTACCCAACAAGGCCAAGATTCTAATATCTTCTTCGTCAGGGGAACCGCTTAACCACTGCTCCTCTCAGCTTTTCAACGTTGTTAGTCCATGAACTTCTCCTTAGATTCAAAATGCTCGCAGCGCGCTGCATCTATTCCAAAAAAATGGCAGACCTAAGTTTCCGTTCACGGCGTCCTCATTTAAAGGAACTCCATCACGTGACACCTCCAGGTCACGTGATGGAGTTCCTTTAAATTCCTCTCAAACATTTTTCATTGTGAGAAGTGTGTTACAAGGTTGATTATACATCAGTGACCGGTGTTCAGCATGTTTTCAAATTATTAAAAAAAGAAAAAAGTAAAAAAGGACCAATACACCTACAGCAGACTTCATGAAAGCCACAGTGACATCTTGTACCTGCAGTAAGGTTAGTTCTTGAAGCACTGCTACCATCTTTATAAGGTGTATTTTTGGTGGATAAACATAATAAAGGCAGTTACTTTCTGTAATCTAGGTGATAAGCGGTAAACCTGAAGCCTTCAGTCTAAACAGGTATTCCTCCAGCTTTCATCAGCACTGTGTAAACATTAAAATCTATTGGCTGATAGCAAACCCTCCCTCTGTTTGTCTACCACTTCCTGAGCATTCTATTAAACAAAACAAAAAAAAACACTGATTGAAAAGACTTCATCTAGGTGCAAACAAATTGTTTAAAAATACATCAATAAGACTAAAAAATTCTGTTAAGCTACCTAAAATAAAACCAAACTGCTAAAAAAAGCACAAAGGCAGCAGTAGACAGTTGCCTAGAGCAGTGGTTCTCAACCTTTTTCTCATCGTGACATACCTGACTGACCACGCTCACGTCTAACACCCTGCTCATTACAATCCACGGTGAAAATAATAAAAAAAAAAACAAACCAACCCAGTATTAATTTTATTGTTAAGAATGAGACAAAGGTAAGGTAAGTATTCTCTTGGAGAAGAAATCACATAAATAGTACAACCTCCCATACCAGAACAGCACCAACTTCCAGCATTTAAACAGTTAACCGCCTTACCTAAGAAAAGGCAACACTGGAAATATTACACCGGGCCTTAAATCACCAATACTCCACCTATTAGGAAAACAGAATAAACCAGGCTGCTATAGAGCCCTACGCAGAAGCTACACGCCAGCAGAACACCTCACCTCAGTCACATATGTAGACCCTCACCTAACAAAGAATAAGGAGACCATAAAGCATGAATAGAAACATGGAGACAAAAACTGAACTGGAAACTGCAACAAGTCAGAGACTCAGTATGCAGTACAAAAATGAAAAAACAGAAACATCACCAGTTGTCATAAAACAAAATCAAGAAATATATTAAAAAAAAATTACAGACACTAATAAAATATTTCAAAACAGCAGAGACAAAGACCCAATAATTAAAAAATAAGGATGAAAAAATGTTCTGTTCTCCATACCTGAGAATGTTGGCTTTCCAGGTGCCCTGAGATTTTTGTGAGTTAGCAGGAGGAGGGTATAGAGGGGTTTGCTTGCAACTTTCTCCTCTCTCTCTCTCTCACCCACACAGACTCAGTCACTCACAGACAAAATGATCTCTCTTACACACACACCCACACACAGACACACATGCTCTTGTTCTCCCACTTATACACACGGGTTCTTAACCATACAACACATGCTCTCTCATACATACAGGCTCTCAATCACCAAACACACGTGCACTCTTACTTACACACACTCACTCACTCCCCCCCTACCGAAAAACAAGTGGTGTCAGTAGCAGCCTCCTCCTCTTCCAGTCACTGCTGTCTTAAGAAACGAGTCCCATGGGCTTGTAGGGGCTGACGCTGCTCTTCTCCTTCAGTCCGATACTGCACAAACTTATAACTTAGCATGGTCTCTTCTTCCTGCGTGTGTAGCCATTGCACACCACTTCCTCTTCTGGGCAACAGGGATGGAATAAAAAACAAAAAAGACCATGCTGCTAGTGCCGTTGGTTGCTTCTTCCAGCTCTTCTGCCATGTTCTGCCTGAGCTATTAGCATTTCAAGCCCGGGCACAGGAAGAAGTTGCATCTCACAGGGGGAGCAGCTGGGCCAGCAGTGGATCAGGAAGTGTGGCGACATACCTGCGTGTGCTTGGTGACACACTGATGTGTCATGACACACCAGTTGAGAACTGCTGGCCTAGAGCACCACAGTTGAGCGGGTAGGCAGCAGCACACATACTCTACCGCTCTGGGAATCTCTTCCACCCTCAGCTCCAGGACTCTGGGGCACTCTCTCCCATAATCCCTCCTCCTTTCCCAAGCTCCAGGAGCTGTGCAGACATCTCCCAGCCCTCAGGGATTAATCAGTGCTGCTTCCTGTCCATTGCTGGACAGCAGAGGGAACAGGTTCGATAGCTCAAGCTGAAGGAAGCAGGGACAGAGTGGATGACCAAAAGAGTAGTAATAGCAGCTTCCCCTTGTCCAGCCATGGCATGTCCAAGGGTGCCTGTGTCCTGCCTGTTGGCCCAAGCATGAAGCCACTGAAGGAGATAGGGTGGCGTGGCCTCTTTTCCACTAAACTCGCTTGTCAGCAGCTACAGTCTACCCTAGAACATGTGGCTGGACAGTGGTACGTAGGCACTGGGAACCATGGGTGGAAGAGAAAAATCAACTGCCCCTAGGAAGGAGCGAAAATGAAGAGTAAGAAGAACCACCCTGCCCCAGAGAAGGATGCACATAGCTGCTTGAGTCCCAGCAAACCTTGCTGCTATGACTTAAGCATGCCCATACAAGGTTGATAGTCAGAAAACTAGACATAAGATGAAGAGACCAGGGGAAAAAAAAAACAGTAGAGATGCTGTACTGGAGCTGCCCTTTTTGGGAGGGGATAGGGAGGAACACAAGGCTGCAAGTTGGCCTAAGGCATCTAATCCCTTTGCATGGCCCTGGCAGTAGCCAGTAGAATATGAAATTTTCAGCTTTCAAGCCTTATTAAAACAAAAGGTCTTTAATTCAAGCACTATCATTGTGTGGTACATAATGCAAGAGCATTCAATGCTGAAATCTCTAGTGCAAGTTTATGCTTTTCTGCAGACAGTGCCTGCACCCAACACATGTTACAACATGTCTAATAGCACATACAGAAACAGTATAAATCAAAAAGAACATAAAAAAATAAATACAAAATACATCAATATAAAAATCCCTACTCCCCACTCATTAGGCAGCTAGAACAGATTGCATAACAAAGTACAAGAAAAATGAATAATAAGCTTATAGATTTAGTTATTCTGACAAGGACACAACAATTCTCAATAGACATGTTATCACCTTTTTTCAAGAATTTTTTCTTTTTAATTTAAGGGTTTTGCGTATATGTTACTAAGATCTGAGAAAACATGATAGATTTCATTTTTTGTGGCCTCTATGCATTATCCATGCTGTGCCGAACATGTGCCACTCCCCAGATGCCTTAATCCCCATTTCATCTCACTACCACCCCCCCACCCCCCTCTAATTCCATACAACTCAATTGCCCCAGTAGCCTTCCAATTCTATCTCAGGTCCTCTGCTTCCTGCAAACCTCCCATGTTCAGTTCTCCTCTCCCCAATACAAACCATCTTTGCCTCCTCACTCATGACCCTCTGAGATCCAATCCCCCTTCCCCTGCAACCTGTGAACAAGAGAGCTGTAAATGAATATTAGTGAATGTTGTGAAGGAATCAGCCTGTGCCCTACTCTCCCAGGCTTTGCCCACAGCTCTTTCAGGCTTCTGTGTTTAGGGGAGCACTGGTCTGATTTAATCTCCAAATAACCAGCGCTATCTATTTCCAGCAGAGCCAGAGCCATCATATACACTGGGTTGACAAGGAAGGGACTGAACCTCAGAGGACTGCCAGGAATGGGCAGGTAAGAAACAGACATCAGAGAACCAGGTAGGATTGTCAGAGTGGCATAGGAATAGGAAATCTGCCACCACAAGTACAGGCCTAGAGTTTCCATGCATAAATGCAGGCCTGCTAGGAATAAAACAAGAAAAAGACACGTACTTAGGCAAGGTAACTTTCAAACTCTGTACAACTCCATATATGCATATGAATATCCCTTAACATACACATGGATATCTGCAATGCACTTAAAGTGCATACTTTTCCTATTTTAAAAACATACGTGTATATTTTACATGCAAAAAATTGTGACTCGCTCATGTAAAGCAGAAGTCGGGAACCAATGGCTCGCGAGCCAGATGTGGCTCTTTTGATGGCTGCATCTGGCTCGCAGACAAATCTTTAATAAAAAAGTAAAAATCTAACAAAACCCCCCACCCTCCTGATGCCCCCCAAGACCTCCAAAATTAATTTACTACAACCCCCCACCCTCCTGACCCCCCCAAGACCTGCCAAAAGTCCCTGGTGGTCCAGCGGGGGTCCAGGAGCGGTCCGGGAGCGATCTCCTGGACTTGGGCTGTCGGCTGCCAATAGTCAAAATGGCGCCGATGGCCCTTTGCCCTCACTATGTCACTGGGGTCGACCAATGGCGGCGGTAACCCCTGTGACATAGTAAGGGCAAAGGGCCGTCGGCTGCCAGTAATCAAAATGGCGTCGACAGCCCTTTGCCCTTACTATGTCACAGGGGTTACCGCCGCCATTGGTCGACCCCAGTGACATAGTGAGGGCAAAGGGCCATCGGCGCCATTTTGACTATTGGCAGCCGACAGCCCAAGTCCAGGAGATCGCTCCCGGACCGCTCCTGGACCCCCAGGGACTTTTGGCAGGTCTTGGGGGGGGGGGGGTCAGGAGGGTGGGGGGGTTGTAGTAAATTAATTTTGGAGGTCTTGGGGGGCATCAGGAGGGTGGGGGGTTTTGTTAGATTTTTACTTTTTTATTAAAGATTTGTCTGCGAGCCCTGGACCCCAGCTGGACCACCAGGGATTTTGGCAGGTCTTGGGGGGGGGGGGGAGAAATCAGGAGGGTGGGGGGTTGTAGTAAATTAATTTGGCAGGTCTTGGGGGGCATCAGGAGAGTAGGGGGTTGTAGTAAATTAATTTGGTAGGTCTTGTATGGCTCTCACGGAATTACATTTTAAAATATGTGGCGTTCATGGCTCTCTCAGCCAAAAAGGTTCCCGACCCCTGTTTTAAAACATGCACATGTAATTGAAATCACCAGTTTACCCAGTCCTTCTCCAGTTCACAGACCCTCCTAGTTCTTCATTCTGAACTCCCCCCAGTTCACCCAGTCCTCTCAAGCAATAGTAGACAAAAGATGAGACATATCAATTGTGCAAGATAATTAGCAAATAAGTTGGACAAACATATGCGTGCAAGTCTCTTATAAAATAGCAATTTGCATGCATACCTCTTGGCCCCACCTTGGAACAACCTAGACTGCCCATTTTTTGCACATGTAAATGTGCGTGCACTTTTGATGTTTATAAAATAGCATATATGCGAGAGCAAGCTACTTAAGCACATCTTGCTAATTTTACTTGTGTACAAGTTTTGAAACCTCACCCCTAAACTTAGAAAATTTTTCACTCATGTTCAAAACAAAGTTTGAAATTCTGGTCCCATTAAACAGCAATATTTTAATTAAGTCATTACCCAGTTAAAATTTAAGCAGATAAGAAAAAGGTGGTATGAGGGCGTTTGGAGAGCATATCCAGACAGCTGGATAACTTTTGTCTTCAGTACTAACTCTGGTCAGAAAAATTCCTGTCCTAAAATTAACTGGATAAAACCAAAAACAAACAAAAACCTAGCAATTGAGCAGTAACAGATAATCCTCGCCTACTCCCCCCCCCAAAAAAAAACAAACAAACAACAATATTTTATGTAACCAAGAAGACACCACAATCTATGCAAACTTCATAGCATGGCCAAACTAGAGGTTCCTTCTGCCCCACCCCAATATATTTGCTTTTATTTGAATTATTTTCCACTTTTCAGGAATACATATAATATAAAACTGTCCCATGGAAAAGAGCTCTGATCCCCTCAACCCCTGACATGTACCTTCAGAAAAAAAAATGCACCAAGATGGCAGAACCTTAAGCCACACTGATTCTGGGCTCTGACATTCTGTCTCCATTTTCACTGCTTTTCCTATTTAAGAAAATGGTTAAGAGGTTGAGAAGGGAATCTGCCTCTTCATCCTTGACTTTATCTGTGGGGAAACAGACGTCCAGAGCCATGTTTCTGCAGCCAGTGGCAGAACTGGGACCTGTAGGGGAATGTGAGTTGCAGAGATCAGCTCTTAGCCCAGCGGCAGACATTTCGCTCAGACTGGACCTTAACCTAAGAGATGCAGTAAGGTTGTGATTGAGGGGTGCAGCAGTTGTGCACCTGCAGACATTGTGAAAGCAATGGGTGCATCCTGCTCAATGCCAGTGAGAGAAGTAGACTGAAGCAGCCAGCCACCTCTGAACGTTTGTGGAGGGTCAACTTAAATTTGATGGAACCATGGCCCTACCAGTGAATGGTAAGATGCGAAAGGTTTCAACATCTGGGGTGAGTGTTTTGCAAGCCCCTAGTGTCTCCATCGATATTGCTATTTCCTGATTCAGCACAGTTTGAGGTGATCTGTTCCACTATTGTCTCTTTACATCAAGTGATTTCTTCTTTTGATTTTAAGTCTCAAACTCAAAATAGATTTCAGATTCAAGAAGTCAGTGTAGTTCTCCAGAACCAGAAACTAACACGTCTCAGGGAAACGATTCAACTGGCTAAGATCCAAGCTGTGCTAATTCAAGTTGTCTATCAGTAGGAAACTAGAAAATGTTGAGAACTTTGAGACTTATACATTTTCCTAAGGTACAGAAACTCTCTCCACTAGAGCTCTTCAAGAAATATTTAATGGACATGCTTAAGTTACCAGACAATGCTATACCTCCTATAAACAAGATACGGTATATTATCTTCCAGGAGCTAGGCTTGTGAAATGGGAAGAAGCTCAGGCTATTGGAGGAGCACCTGTTAACATCTTTGATTTAACTGCTTATTTGGAGTCTTTGGGAATGAAGGGTTGGACAGGGCAACGTTTCTGATTTCTTTTGTGTTTGATCAAGATAAGATTTCATATTTAACTTGTATTTCTGCAACAAGGATGCTTTGTTTTTTGCAGGGAGGATTTGTGTATGTCCAGATTTATGTAAGAAAACTCAGAAGCGTCGGAAGAATTTCTGGAAATGGGCTAGGAGGCTTTTGGCCTTGGAGGTTCTTTATGTAGTCAGTTTTCCTTGTAAATGTATATTGAAATTTCAGCATGTTATGTATATCTTTTTTTAATCTTCTCAATTGTACTCTTTCTGAGATTCTAAGATGGTGGTAACTGGAGGTCTAGAGATTAGATGGTTTAATTGTTGCTGTAGTGTATCCACTGGTAAAAGGCTATTATCTTTCTGCCTTTTCCCCAATAGCTTTATTTTGGATCTCGCTTTATAGTGATTAAATATGAAAAATGGTGGATGTTTTTTCCGTGCTTTTGTTTTCTTTTTATGTTGATACACAAGTGCTTCTATTTCAAATTGCAAGTGTATGTCAGTATGAATTTGAAATTTAAAAAATAAAAAGTTTAAAAAAATACTAAAATTCACCACCCCTGAACCCCCAAAACTGTGTGAAAGCAGAAAAGGCATTGCTATTACCTACCCATCTGAATAATAAGTGCAGATAGCTCTGAAAGCTACCTTATTCACTTAGTGAAAGGCCCAAGTTTGCCGAGTGCATAGAATAAATTAATATTAAATTCTAGGAGCTACCAAAGCTAGGGCACTTAGTATTCAGCCATCAGGAGCACGACCAAGTAATAGCCTCTCCTCTTGCTCTGCTTTCAGGTCAGTTCAAGGGTGGGGATTTTAGGCAAAAGGTTTTTAAAAGTCAGGTTGGCATGGGGGTTGGGGGAGAATGGAAGGAGGAATTCAACACTGCTCACCGCAGGACTATTTTAAATTATATTGGAAGGTGGGAGGGAGGTCCAGTTTTGTCGTGGTACAAACGTTTGAATAGCTAGGGGTGGAGGGAGGGAATCTGCTTGGCCACACAACATTTTTTATTCATATAGGCAATAGTGGGGAAAAAAAAAAAGTCAGCTGCTAGTTTGTTTGTTTTTTTCAGTAAGCTAAGTGACAAAAAGTTACCCAGATAATTTTATCCAGTAACTTTAGCCCAGTATACTCAGCGGCACTTTTACCTGTTTAGGGGCACTGTTTAGTCTATTTTATGTATAACTAGCCGTTAAGACTGTAACAACGGGCTACATTAAAAATAATTTTCGGTCCGCTTTCAGACACTGCTCCCGTCTACACTTCTTTTCCCTCACTCCCCCTTCCCCTCGCTCATTCACCTCAGTCACTCACCCCCCCTTCCCTCCCCCAACTCAAACTCCCTTCCCTCACTCTCACCTCCCCCTCATCCTCCCTCCCACCTCCCCCTCCATCCCACTCCCTCCCCTCACTCTCACCTCCCCCCTCATTCTCCCTCCCACTCCCACTCACTCCCCTTCCTTCAGTCACTCCCCACCCTCTCTCAATCCCATCCCCTCCCAGCTCATCCACACCCCCTTCCCACTCCCTCTTTTTCTCTTCTGCACGTCTTACCCTTCCCACTTACTCACTCATCCCTTTTCCTTCCATCCCCTCATCTTCCCTTTCCTTCCACTATCACCTCATCCACAACCCCTTCCCTCTCCCTCAGCCCTCCTCCCCTCCCTCTTTCTCTTCTACAGGGCCGGCTGGGAGCAATCAGGCTAAAGGAGGAGGCATTTGCTGACGGAACTGCAGCATGTTAACAGCCTGAGCCTGTCCCTCCGTCGCCGTCCCTACTTCCTACTCCCTCCCCCCTTCCCCGGCAACGGAGGGCCAGGCTCAAGCTGTTAACATGTCCGAGGAGCCTTTTCTTGGGGCGCCTGACCACCACGCTCGTTGCTTGCCCATCTGTCGCTCAGCTTTCACCGCCGCTGCTCCTCCACGCCGCTCTCTGTTGCTGGCCCGACAGATGCTGTCATACCGCCGCCACTGCCGCAAAACGTCGTGTCCGCCGCTCAGACCGACGTGCTCTCTTGCGGCACGTCGGGCAGAGTTCTTTGTGCCGCGCATGCGCAGTAGAGCTGCTCCCTACTGCGCATTTGCGGCACGTCGGTCAAGCCTCATTTATCTAGATGTACAAGCTTCCAGCACAAGCAAATAATTCATAATAAGTGGGAATGGCTTAATCAAAAGTGCTTTCTAACCCCTTAACTAATACATTAGCCTGGAGGCTCAGTGGCAGGGCTGTGCCCTGCTCAATAGAGGATCTGGATTTGAATCTAGAGTCAGGTTAGAACATAAGATATGCCATACTGGGTCAGACCAAGGGTCCATTAAGCCCAGTATCCCATTTCCAACAGTGGCCAATCCAAGTCACAAGTACCCAAACATTAGATAAATCACAAGCTACTATTGCTTATTAATTACCATAATAGCAGTTTATGGATTTCTCCTCTAGGAACTTATCCAGACCTTTTTTAAACCCAGTTACATTAACTGCTGTATTCACATCTCTGGGCTGAGGATGCAGCAGAGGTAGCATTCACAGTCTTTGAGAGGGGGGGGGGGGCATCATAGTCATGATGTAATGATAAAACAGAGTAGTTGAATTTAAGGCATTGATTACAGAACTCTGCGAAGAGCCCCCAACAGACAACTGTTGCTGCAAGGACTGGATTAAAGAAAGTTAAGCAGGGATATAGAATAGGGAGCACATCTCCAGTAGCAGCAAATGAAGGCTCATGACAAAATAAACACTGATCTTTATGCTTATACTAGAACTAATAACCGAATTATTCATAAAAGCCAAACATATGTAAAACTGAACACTGCCGAGATTTAGAACTAGGTAGATGTCTTCTGTAGGTAATCACACTAAGACAGCGGACTAAATTAAAATTATTGCGTTTCAGTTCCCTCATAAAGCATCATTCGCTCCATCATGTCAGTTAGTACCTACATCCCTCCCCCCTCTCTTTGCTTAACTTTCCTGGCTCCTCTTAGCTTCACTACTGGACTTATTACTTTTATGCACACAAAGCATAGTCTACCCATAAAAGACAAAATATAAATAAAAGATTATTGTTATATATTTTGAACTGAAAGATGATGTTCAAGCCTATTTTTTCCTGTTTTGCCCATCAAGTGTGCGGGCAAGGACAAACTCTTTTGGGAGCCAGCAACCTCATGAATTACTAGAAAGCGAGTGAATGAAGGCGCCGCTTCCGTGAGCCCCGCCCCCGGCGGCACGGACGGGGGTCGCACTCACCGTCGTCGTGGTACATCATTCCGATGGTGCCGCCGGTGTTGATGACCAGCACGCGGGCTTCCTCCGCCAGGATGCTGCCGAGGCTCTCCTGGGAGCCCGACAGGCTGGGGCTGCGGGCCAGCGGCGCCCGCCGGCGCGGCAGCGCCTGAGGCGGCGGCGGCTCCGACGCCAGGTGGTTCACGCGCAAGGCTTTCTGCAGCCGGGAGAGCGGCGCCGGGCCGGAGGCATCACTCAGGGCGGCCATTCTCAGTCGTCGGTGGTGGTAGGGGTAGCTGAGAGTGGCTCGCGGACCGGATTGGGCGGTTAGCTGGCTTCCTAGCGCGCGCGCGCTGCGCATCCTTTTATTTACACGCAGCAGGGCGGCGCGGGAGGAGGGGGGGGGGGGGGAGAGAGATGATCCTGAGCCGATGGCAGAGCACGTGACCTCGCTGACTCGGCGCTGGGCCAGGAAACGGAAAGGGGCGGGAGGTGCGCTTTCCCTGAAGTGGGTGAGGGAGAGGGCAAGAGACGAGATAGAGGTCAGCGCAAGCGTGGGGGTGGACGTGATCTCTTATCAGACCGTCGTCAACTGTTTTTGACACATTTCCCCTTTATCCTATTATCCAAATTACACTTGCCACTAATCGCGAAAAAGAATACAGAAAAGTAAACAAATGTAGGGACAGCCGATCTCAACTTGCTATAGTTGATACTGCGATAAGACAGCTCCGCTTCTATGATAAAATAGGGTAACAGATTTAGGAGTCCATATTCCAGATAAGATAAGGGCTTTCTAGGCTATGCAGGCCAATACAGTAAAAAAAAACAAAAAAACTGCAGGAGAGCCAGCGGTCCGTGCTGCGCGCCTGCTCTCCCGACACGGGCCCGGGCCCCTCTCCTGAGCGCGATTCTCTATTTAATTAAGGTGTCACGCCAATAAGGAGGCACTAGGGACAATAGCGCAGCCCTAGCGCCTCCCTATTGACTGTACAGGTGGCAGGCAGCAGGACTGACATCAACGCTGACGTTTACTGGCATCTGTTTTCGAACAGACACCAGTAAAATTGAGTGAGCAGGCACATGATTTTCTTTTTTTTTTTCTTTTTGGTTCCTCCGACTTAATATCACTAGTAGATGAAATTGGAGGGTGTACAGAAAAGCAGTATTTTCTGCCTTTTTGCACACTTTGCCGGGTTGGACAGGCATTAATTTAATTTCTCAGAGTAAAATGAATGCTATACCAATAAGTGGCCTCTAGTCCAAAACGCCCCTTTACTGAACTATAAAGGAAAAAAAAAATAAGGTGGGGTAAATGCCTTCCTTACTATATTAATACAAACAAAACATAGCAGGCATCTGTAAGGGGGTGTATGTTCCCTTCAGGTCCAGGAAAAAACAAGGAGCACACTGTGCATGACTGACAAGGCAAGAAGATTGAGGACTCCACTGTCAGGACACTAGTGGGTAGGAAGGGATTCCCAGCACCCAATGTAAAAGAAAAACAGGTGCTTACCCATGACTGGAAGAGGAGTGGAAAACTGAATTGCTAGCAAGAATTGCATCCCAGAAGGAACCATAAACTCTGAATTATGACTTCATATGAAGTGCTAAATTGTTAGCTTGAACTGCATTACAAAAGGAGTTATAAACTAAGCTGCAGTAGTAGGAAGATCCTGTTAAGGGGAGTTGCCCTCCTAATATAGGACTGTGTTTAAGTTTCCCCACGCAGGTCAGAGGGACTTCCATTCCCCCCCCCCCCCCCCCCCCAAATCATCCTCTGCCCAGCACTAGAATCCTGTTCTAGCTATCCACTCTCTCTCTTCTCCGCCTCACACATACTGATACCAGACAGAAGGTAGAGTATCATCCTACCCCACACCCCTCTATGCACCCAACCTGTGTCCCAAAGTATCATTGTGAGTCACCTCTCTCTTTCCCCTCACAATAACTGCATAATTAATTCTTCTCACAAGATATTACCCTGGACTGATCACCACCTAATAAAAGCAGAAGTAACTCTCCTCACCGAAAACAAACATGAATAATAGTCAATCCTTCACATACAGAAAAAAGAACAGGAAATACTTGAAGATACAATTAAAAATAAAATAAATGAATTTGATCATGATAATGCCTCTTCATCCTTTAACTCTTGGGATAAAATCAATCAATCAAATAGCAGATACCCTATGCCCAATCCAGAAAAAAACATTCCAAATTGAAGGCAAAACAATAAATAAAAGAAACCTTGGTATAACGAAGAGCTAAGACAATAAACAAACCCTGAGAAAATCTGAAAAAACAGTGCTGGAAATGCCAATCTACAGTTTCACTAGAAAAATGCAAATCCCTATTAACAAAATACCATGAACACATCAATAAAGCAAAAAAAAAAAAAATACTATGCAAAACAAATTCATGGAGTAATTTTTATATTTAACGTTTTTGAGAACAAATATAGGTACAACCATTATGATAGAGAAACATTCGACTGATATACCCCGGGGGACAGACACACCACAGCATTAGATGCTCAGTTATTTTCACACTTTTAATCCCCCAGTACTCTCACACACCCCCCACCCGACTGCCTTTCCCTCTCCCTCCCCCCTCCCCCCAACCTCCGTCCCCTCTTCCCCAGGCTTGGGTAAACACAGCACTGGGTTATTAAGAAAACAATACAGCGGTCCTTATAAGATCACTCAGAGTATCTGTCCTCGAGTAAAGTCTTTTAAGAGTAGATTCCTGAATTTCGCTGAAAGTGAGTGAATTAAGGATTCCACGTCTGCCTAAAACACCGTTGATGTTTAGGTGCAGTCTGCAACGCCATTTCATCCATTAGCATCATTTTATGGAAATGGTTGCACCATGCCCAATACGAAGGTGGGTCCGGGCTCCGCCAATGCAACAGAATTATTTTCTTCCCCACATAAAGCCTTTCTGACCAGGAGGCAAGCCCCAGACTCCGAAGCAATCTACTTGGAATGGCATCAAACAATATACACTTTGGTGAGAGTGGAAGGTGAGCATTTACCAAATCATTCAGATATCTAATAATGCGAGCCCAAAATCTTTTAATTGATAAGCAAGTCCAGAATAGATGAGTAAGGGACCCTTCCTTCCGCTGACATTTCACACAGAGGGGAGAGGCTGTAACATGAGAATGAAACGCAGCAACCATGGACATGTGTGCCTTCCAGAGAAACTTATGTTGGATTTCCCTGAAATACATATTAGGGGAGGTCGACGCTATCCTATGAAAACTCACCTTCAACACAGGAACGGAGAGCTCAAAATTTCCCTCATTGTTCCATTTCTCAACCAACCAAGGGAGAGGATCACAGTGGATACGGCCCTTAAACTGCTTATAGTAATAGGAAAGTGATGGCGGACGCTCCTTGCCCAGCAAAAACAGAGCCTCTAAGGTGGTGAAAACTTGTGGTTGAAAGGACGCTGCTGGCAGGGCTTTATGTAGTGCTGTAATTAATATTGGAAATGTTGGGGTTGCCTTAAACCAGTGGTTCTCAACCTTTTTTCGGTCGGGACACACCTCACAGATGGTTCTCACAAGCATGACACACGGAACATGTGAGCATCATAGAGCTAAATGTAAACAAACACTCTGCATTCCACAGGAACCCCCTCGACCCCCAACAATGGGTACAGAGCAAAACTAGGACATTCCCCATTCAATTTACCATACAAAAAAAGATATTTCTGGTGACATCTCAATAACAGCAACATAAACACTCTTCTACAAGGTGCAATAGACCTCCTTATGAAAAAACAGTAATTTACTACCATTGCATGTTCTATTGAGAAAACACAACAAATAATATTGATACAAATGCCTACATGCTAGTAAAATACTTCACCTTGGTCACACAAATAGAATCAACCTTCATCAAGTACAGAAAGACCACAAATTACAAATATGGAAACAGAAACTGGAATGGAAACCCAAAAAAGCCATTCTGCGCAAAACAAAAATATAGCACCTATCAGACTTCCAGGATCTGAAATAATGTACATCTGCATTATGGAACTCAAACAGTAACAACCCTGCTAATGAAAAGGCAGCACTGCAAAAATTACACCAGGCCCTAAACACCAATACATCTCTTATTAGGAAAACAGAACAAGCCAAGCTGCTATAGATCCCTACCAAGAAACTATAAGCTCACAGAACATCCTTAGCTGGGTCACACACACAGACCCTCACCAAATACAGAATAAAGTGACCATAAAGCTAATGTTTTTGTTTTTGCGTTTTTACTGCATACAGAGTTTGGCTTCTTGCTGTTTCCAGTTCAGGTTTTGTTTCCACATTTCTATTTATCAATTCCCCGAGAAATATAAAATAATCTAAAACTAGAATATCATAAATGTTTCAAAACAACTGATAAATGGAACATCCAAATCATTAAAAATTTTCAAAATTATTAAAGATTCTCCAAACACCAATAAACTATTTCTAACAACAGACACATCACATAATACTAATAATTAAAATGGCAGTCAGTCAAGAAAGATAAACTTAAAAAGCCACACCCTCTCCAGTAACTCTTATACTCCTTTCCATTGTAGGCCAATAGCACATACCAGAAGCAGCAAGGGCTGCTGAAGCTCTGTCTTCATATTTTTCTTCCTTAGGGTCCATGACTAGTCTGTCACACACACACACACACACACACACACACACACCAGTCACCCACCTGACCAATTTCTCTCGCTCACACACACACACCAGTAACCTGCCTGACCAATCTGTCACACACACACACACGTCACCTGCCTGACCAATCTGTCACACACACACACCAGTCACCTGCCTGACCAATCTGTCTCACACACATCGGTCACCTACCTCACGTAATAATTTTTCATTCCAAATTGCTCTTTGAAACACAACCTATTCAAGTATCCAACCTCCTCCATCGCTAATAACTGAGTTTTCAAAGAACTCATGCAATGAATATGCCAAATCACTGCTAGACAAAATTAACAATCTAAAATCACAATTCTCTCCAAGCTCAACAATACAACCTGAAGAAAAATCCAGTCAAATGAAATGGAACTCATTTGACCCAGCTGAGCGCCTGCTCTCCCGACGCAGGCGTAGGCACATCTCCTGAGCACGATTCTCTATTTAAATTAGGTGTCACGCAAATAAGGAGGCACTAGGGACAATAGTGCAGCCCTAGCGCCTCCTTATTGACTGTAGAGGTGGCAGGCAGCAAGACTGACATCAACGCTGAGGTTTACTGGCATCTGTTTTCGAACCCACTGACAGCCACAGGTTAGGAAAAGAGATACCAGTAAAATTGAGTGAGCGGGCACATGATTTTTTTTTTTTTGGTTCCTCCGACTTATTATCACTAGTATGTTAAGTTGGAGTGTGTACAGAAAAGCAGTATTTTCTGCTTTTCTGTACACTTTGCCGGGTTGGACAGGCATTAATTTCTGAGAGTAAAATGTATGCTATACCAATAAGTGGCCTTGAGTCCAAAACGCCCCTTTAATGAACTATAAAGGAAAAAAAAACAAGGTGGTGTAAATGCCTTCCTTACTATATTAATACAAACAAAACATATCTGGCATCTGTAAGGGGGTGTATGTTCCCTTCAGGTCCAGGAAAACACAAGGACCACACTGTGCATGACTGACAAGGCAGAAGATAGAGGGTCCTGAGGGTGGTGTCCTCAGCGTGATAGGAAGGGATTCCCAGCACAGACAGGTGTGCTTACCCATGACAGGAAGAGGAGTGTAATACTAAATTGATAGCAAGAATTGCATCCCAGAAGGAACCATAAACTCTGAATTATGACTTCATATGAAGTGCTGAATTGTTAGCTTGAACTGCATTACAAAAGGAGTTATAAACTAAGCTGCAGTAGTAGGAAAATCCTGTTAAGGGGAGCTGCCCTCCCAATATAGGACTGTGTTTAAGTTTCCCCTCGCAGGTCAGAGGGACTTCCAACTCCACCTCATCCCTTCCCTTGTACTATTTTGCCCCCCCCCCCCTCCAAATCATCCTCTGCCCAGCACTAGAATCCTGTTCTAGCTATCCACTCTCTCTTCTCCGCCTCATACATACTGATACCAGACAGAAGGTAGAGTATCATCCTACCCCACACCCCTCTGTCCCACACTAGCATTGTGAGTCGCCTCTCTCTTTCCCCTCACAATAACTGCATAATTAATTCTTCTCACAAGATATTACCCTGGACTGATCACCACCTAATAAAAGCAGAAGTAACTCTCTTCACTGAAAAACACAAATAATAGTCAATCCTTCACATACAGAAAAAAGAACCGGAAATACTTGAAGATACAATTAAAAATAAAATAAATGAATTTGATCATGATAATGCCTCTTCATCCTTTAACTCTTGGGATAAAATCATCAATCAAATAGCAGATACCCTATGCCCAATCCAGAAAAAAAACATTCCAAATTGAAGGCAACACAATAAACCAAAGAAACCTTGGTACAACGAAGAGCTAAGACATAATAAACAAACCCTGAGAAACTCTGAAAAACAGTGGCGGAAATGCCAATCTACAGTTTCACTAGAAAAATTCAAATCCCTATTAACAAAATACCATGAACACATCAATAAAGCAAAAAAAAAAAAAATACTATGCAAAACAAATTCACGGAGTAATTTTTAATTCCAAATTGCTCTTTGAAACAGTTAAAAACCTAAACAAGGATGCAACCTCCTCCATCGCTAATAACTGAGTTTTCAAATAACTCATGCAATTAATATGCCAAATCACTGCTAGACAAAATTAACAATCTAAAATCACAATTCTCTCCAAGCTCAACAACAATACAACCTGAAGAAAAATCCAGTCAAATGAAATGGAACTCATTTGACCCAGTATCAAAATTTGAAATAAACCAAATCACTAAAATTAAGCCTGCAACCCATCCTTTCGACCCCATCCCTGAAAGTGCCCTGAAAACAGTAAACAGTGTAATAACTCTGATATTCACAACCATAATCAATCACTCGCTAGCAGAAGGATGGGTCCCCGATAAAGCAAAATAAGCTGTAATCAAACCAATACTAAAAAATAAATTTGGCAGAATAGACAATTGGGACCAATATCCAACCTGCCTCTCATCACTAATGTCCTAGAAAAAGCAGTGTTAACACAATTAGAGAACCACTTAGAAGACAATAACATACTATACCCAAACCAATTCAGATTCAGAAAAAAATTGCTCAGCTGAAACTCTACTCATTTCCTTATCTGACCCTGTATTACAGGGGTTTGGCAACAATGAATCATAGATCCTGGTACTAATTGATTTTACAGCAGCATGCAACACTGTTGACCACACCTTGCTATGCCACCAGCTGAGAGAAATTGGAATAGATGGAAATGTTAACAATTGGTTCTTCTCCTTCCTAAGAGATAGGACATTTCAAGTGAAACTGGACAGTCAAATATCTGACACCTTCCCAATCCATTCAGGTGTCCCCCAAGGTTCAGCTCTCTCGGCCACTCTATTCAACATCTACTTGCTACTAATATGCGCATTACTGGCAAACCTAGAAATCAACTTCTTCCTAAATGCAGGCGACATTGAATTCTATATCCCTTTTGACAAAACATTTATTTATTTATTTGAGTTTTATATACCGTCATTCGGTGCAGCCATCACAACGGTTTACAAGATTCAAACAGAATACAGATAATTAAACATTGCTGATCATTGCAAAAATAACAATGGGAGGGATGACGGGGGGAGGGAGGGGGAAGAAATGGAAAGAAAGGGAAAGGAGGATAGTAACGTTATTGAGATTTATTCATCTTAGAGGCAGTCTCTTTGTGTTGTTTCTTATAAGTTCATAGTGGTATGACAATGGTTGATGCTGGTTGCTGTTTCTTTCTTGCGTGGGTTTGGTTGGTGGTACTGATTGTTAGATCGTTGATTTAACTGATTGTCAATGTAGACTTTGTGGAAAAGCAATGTTTTTAGATCTTTCTTGAATGTTTTGATGTTGGTTTGTGTTCTCAAATCAGGTGGTAGGGAGATCCATATTTTCAGGCAATGGAGAATGCTCTATCTCTTGTGGTTGATAGGTGGGCATCTCTGATAGGAGGAATTTTTAGACGAAATGTGTTTGATCGCAAGTTCCTATGGGCATTTTGTGGGGGGATTTTTAAACCTGTTTGTTTTTGATGATCGGTGCGTACTAATTTATGTATGATGGTCATGGTCTTGTGTTCAATTCGGGATTTAATAGGAAGCCAGTGTAGCGAAGGTAGTATGGGGGTGATGTGATCGTTCTTTTTTTTTTTCCAGTTAGGATTCTGGCTGCTGGGTTCTGTAGAATCTGAAGAGGTTTGAGTAGGGAATTGCAGTAGTATATGGTTGAGAAAATTAGTAGTTGCAGTACAGTTCTGAAGTCGTACGAGTTTAGGAAAGGTTTTATACGTCTTAGGGTTAGAAGTTTGTGATATCCTTCTTTGATTTTGGTTGTTATGTGGTTTTTGTCAATGATTACTCCAAGGTTTCTGGTGTGAGTGACAGGGGATATTGGGTTCATTTGATTGTTAGCTGTGAGTTGGGGTGGTGGTGTTGGAATGGGTTTTCTGTCCATGATGATTATTTCGGTTTTGTCAATGTTGATTATGAGTTTTAATTTTGTTAGGAGTTGTTTGAGTCAAGTAGAATAAATGTTTCTTTGTATGTTTCGTCAATGGAGTTTTTGATGGGAATTAGAAGTTGTATGTCATCTGCGTAGAGGAAGTGGGTGATTTGATGATCATTTAGTAGCTGGCAAATGGGTAAAAGGTATATGTTGAACAGAGTGGCAGATAACGCTGAGCCTTGGGGAACTCCAGTATTGAGGTTAATTTTCTTAGATATGTTGTTGTTGATTGATACTTGGTAGCTTCTGTTGGAGAGATAGGATGAGAACCATTATAGGGTAGTGTCAGCTATACCAATTTCTGTCAATCGTTCTAGGAGTATTTGATGGTTTACTGTATCAAATGCTGCGGAGAGGTCGAGGAGTATGAGTAGGTATTGTTTTCCATTGTCGAATCCTCTTAGTATAGTGTCGTTTAATGATAGAAGGAGAGTCTCAATGCTGAGGTTCTTTCTGAATCCATATTGGATTGGGGATAGGATATTGTTTGTTTCAAGGTATTCATCAAGTTGGGAGTGAACAACTTTTTCGATGATCTTGGTTATGAAGGATAGGTTAGAAATTGGGCAGTAGTTTGTTAGGTTTTTTGGGTCGAGGTTATTTTTTAGTATAGGTTTTATTATTGCTGATTTGAGGCAATTGGGGTAGCTTCCTTCAGTAAGAGATAGGTTGACAATCTTGGTGATTGTTTTTGTTATAGTAGGTTCAGTTGCTTTGAGGCTTGTTATGTGGATGCTGTCCAGAGGGTGGTTGGCGGGATTCATTTTCTTGATGATTGATTGGATCTCTATGGTAGAGGTGGTGTCGAAATTTGTCCATTTTGACTTTACTTTTGAGCTCAAACATATGGGCTGGGAGTTGTTGATGAAGTTGGATTGTATTAAGTTTGATATTTTATTGTTAAAGAATTTGAAAAAACTGCATCATCTCTGTCAACATATATGAAGGAAATTCAACAAAAACTATCGCAACTGAAACTACCTCTAAATCCAAATAAATCTGAAGTTGTGTGGTTAAGGAGAGATTCTACAATAATCAAACCACCAACACTAGACTAGGTATTAATATCGCTCCCTCAGATCAAAAATGGGACCTAGAAATACAAATCAATGAGAACTCTATGAAAAAGTATATACCGTATTTTTCGCTCCATAAGACGCACTTTTTTTCCCCCAAAGGTGGGGGGAAAATGTATGTGCGTCTTATGGAGCGAATATAAAAAAAAAAACCAAACAAAAATCTAACAAACACCCCCCCCCCCGACTCCCCCAAGACCTGCCGACTTAATTTCCTACAACCCCCCCCCCCCAAGACCTGACAAATTAATTTCCTGCAACCCCCCACCCTCCTGACCCCCCCAAGACCTGCCAAACGTCCCTGGTGGTCCAGCGGGGGTCCGGGAATGATCTCCTGGGCGTGGGCCGTCGGCTGCCAGTAAACAAAATGGCGCCGACGGCCCTATGCCCTCACTATGTCACTGAGACCGACCGCTGCTATTGGTCGGTCTCAGTGACATAGTGAGGGCATAGGGCCGTCGGCGCCATTTTGTTTACTGGCAGCCGACGGCCCTATGCCCTCACTATGTCACTGAGACCGATCGCTGCTATTGGTCGGTCTCAGTGACATAGTGAGGGCATAGGGCCGTCGGCTGCCAGTAAACAAAATGGCGCCGACGGCCCTATGCCCTCACTATGTCACTGAGACCGACCAATAGCAGCGGTCGGTCTCAGTGACATAGTGAGGGCATAGGGCCGTCGGCGCCATTTTGTTTACTGGCAGCCGACGGCTCACGCCCAGGAGATCGTTTCCGGACCGCTCCTGGACCCCCGCTGGACCACCAGGGACGTTTGGCAGGTCTTGGGGGGGTCAGGAGGGTGGGGGTTGCAGGAAATTAATTCGGCAGGGCTTGGGGGGGTCAGGAGGGTGGGGGGTTGCAGGAAATTAATTCGGCAGGGCTTGGGGGGGGTTGCAGGAAATTAATTCGGCAGGTCTTGGGGGGGTCAGGGGGGTGAAGGTTGTTAATTTAAAGGGTTGGGATGGGGGGGGGGTTTGGGGGTTCCCACAGAAAGAAAAGTTTTCTGATCTGGGGAGTGGACCGAAATGGCCCTCCCCAGACCCGAAAACAAAATGGGGAGAAAAAAAAAAACTATGCACTCCCCTAATTTGCTCCATAAGACGCCCAGACGCAGAGCCGGTTTAGCACAATTTTTTTTTTTTTAAATTTTCCCCCTCTGAATCCTAGGTGCGTCTTATGGTCAGGTGCGTCTTATGGAGCGAAAAATACGGTAATCAAATTAATAAAAACAGGATACACCAAGTTGAGAATACTACACTGGCTGAAACCTCTACTAACACTACAGGACTTTCGCACTGTCTTACAAACACTAATTTTTTCAACTTAGATTACTGCAACTCCCTATTACTAGGCCTACCTTCAAGCTTACTAAAACCACTACAGTTACTCCAAAATGCCTCTGCTAGATTATTACTAGGGACAAGGAAATTTGACCACATCACCCGCTGTCTGATGGCACTGCACTGGCTTCCTGCTCAATCCAGAATTCATTATAAAGTATTAACCCTAATTTTCAATATCATCAACAATACTGACCAATGCTTATTGGGAGTGACACTACAACACGACGTGCCACAGAGAACCTTGAGATCACAAAGCAAAGGACTTCTAATGGTGCCTTCTACACGGAACACACATACAACACAAATGAGGGACCAAATGCTTTTCATAGCAGGCCCCAAGTTGTAGAATTCCCTTCCAGAGTCATTACGCCAAATAGAAATAATTTTAAGCGTGAACTGAAAACATGGCTCTTTAGAATAGCTATGATTTAAAATAAAATACCAATATACTGATAATACAAGAGAGAATAGTAGCAACATAAGAACATGCCATACTGGGTCAGAGCAAGGGTCCATCAAGCCCAGCATCCTAATTCCAACAGTGGCCAATCCAGGCCATAAGAACCTGGCAAGTACCCAAAAACTAAGTCTATTTCATGTTACCGTTGCTAGTAATAGTGGCTATTTTCTAAGTCAACTTAATTAATAGCAGGTAATGGACTTCTCCTCCAAGAACTTATCCAATCCTTTTTTAAACACAGCTATACTAACTGCACTAACCACATCCTCTGGCAACAAATTCCAGAGTTTAATTGTGCGTTGAGTAAAATAGAACTGTCTCCGATTAGTTTTAAATGTGCCACATGCTACCTTCATGGAGTGCCCCCTAGTCTATTATCCGAAAGAGTAAATAACCGATTCACATCTACCCGTTCTAGACCTCTCATGATTTTAAACACCTCTATCATATCCCCCCTCAGTCGTCTCTTCTCCAAGCTGAAAAGTCCTAACCTGAGCAAACTGAACAATAAATAATGAATGATGTAAAGTGTATAGGTAGTAGAATTGGAATCCGCATTTGCTCTAATGCCGACTTTGAAAATGTACGAATATGAAGTCTATAATTGTGCTGTCATGGTGACCAAGAAAATGTATGAATATGAACAAGAACATGTAACTGCCAAAATGTTGACCTAAATTATGAATGCTGACACAGAATGTGATTGTTAACCAAGAATATGAACGCTGATTTTGTAAATCGTTGTGATCTTATTCTGGAACGACGGTATATAAGACGCCTAAATAAATAAATAAATAAATAAATATTGAAGAAGATATAATGTGTTAAGAGGACACTGTTTATCTGTGGCCAGCGATGGAACTGCAGCAACAGATGCCACAAGTCCTCCAGCAGATTATGTATATATAGTGGCTATAGTTCTATGACCCCTTAGATTCTTGTAACCAATGAAAGTAGCTGGTACCTGACAGAAATGAGGACACCACCACTGATCAGCTGGATTCTTGAACTGTTTATCATAAGTATTGAATTTATAGTATTAGTTACCCCAGAAGCAGGACAAATAAAAGTAAACACAGAGGCAAATTTGATATACCTAACATGCACTTTGAATTGCCACTCCTTGTACATTATTTTTTTTTTTTAACAGATTTCTGAATTCACTTTACAGACTACAATTTGCTAGCTACAGTTGAGCTATGGAATTTGTGGCAGACAGGAGGATGTGGTTCAGAGCTAATGGCATAGCTGGGTTTAAAAAAAGGTTTGGATAAGTTTCTGAAGAATGTAAGAGCATAAGATGTCCAAAGTCATAAAGAGTTACCATAGTGTCCCAATACTTATATCCTTCACCAAGAACCTTTCAAATAGATTAGGCTTCATTGACCATCATAATAGGTGTCATCGTATAGCATAATTTCACTTTCACACTCAACCTTATATTTAATCTTTGGTCAATATTGATGTATTATTTTTGTTGTATTTTTTGTTTGCAAAAAGCTTCTCCAATAGTGATACCACCAATAATGTGCACTTTTTATGATTTAATGCTAATACTTAGCTTAATATATAGAAGCCACTGTTTGTATGGAAGCCACTTCTTTCACATAGTTCCATGAAGCTGCCGACACGGAGCCATATTTGATTACAAAACAAACCTTTTTCAAGGGCTAAATCAATGAAACATGAAATAGGTTCAAAATTACTGCTTGTAGAAATTCCATTTCATTTCGAATCATTCAAAATACTCGAACAAACATCTATTTTTAGAAATCAAAGAACACACTTACTTTCTTGTAGTCAGTACTTGTTTTTCAACATAATGGCTTAGCGGCGTGCATTTCCGGTAACAGCGGAAATACTGCCGTCTTGGCGCCATTTTTAAAGAGCTAAGTTGTCAATCAAAACAGCCGACCTGATAGAGAGCTGTATTAGCTGTTCTCAAATTTACACGGCGCAGTCTATCAGAAAAACCGACGTGATAGAAGACTACTTTTAGTGACTGACAGGAAAACAAAGTCCCTTAAGGTCGGCTGTTTTGATTGACAACTTAGCTCTTTAAAAATGGCGCCAAGACGGTAGTATTTCCACTGATACCAGATATGCACGCCGCTAAGCCATTATGTTGAAAAACAAGTACTGACTACGAGAAAGTGTGTTCTTTGATTTCTAAAAATAATTGACATTTGTCCGAGTATTTTGAATGATTCGAAATGAAATGGAATTTCTACAAGCAGTAATTTTGAACCTATTTCATGTTTCAGTGATTTAGCCCTTGAAAAAGGATTGTTTCGTAATCCGAAACATGGCTCCGTGTCGGGCAGCTTCATGGAACTATGTGAAAGAAGTGGCTTCCATACAAACAGTGGCTTCTATATACTAAGCTAATTATTAGCATTAAATCATAAAAAGTGCACATTATTGGTGGTATCACTATTGGAGAAGCTTTTTGCAAACAAAAAATACAACAAAAATAATACATCAATATTGACCAATGATTAAATATAAGGTTGAGTGTGAAAGTGAAATTATGCTATACGATGACACCTATTATGATGGTCAATGAAGCCTAATGGGTATATCTATTTGAAAGGTTCTTGGTGAAGGATATAAGTATTGGGACACTGTGGTACTCTTTATGACTTTGGGTATTAATCACCATCGGTCCTATCCAAAGTAAAGAAGAATTTTAAATCTGTGGTCATTGAGTTGCAGAGCATAAGATGTGCCATGCTGGGTAAAACCAAAGATCCATCAAGCCCAGTATCTGTCTCTGACTGTGGAGAATCTGGGTCACTAGGAACTACCCTGCAGATAAGCGGTAGCTTTCGCCAGGTCTATAGCTAATTGTTTTTGGACATTTTGCTCCAGGAACTTGTCCAAATAAGCTTTGATCACATGCTCTGGCAACAAATTACACAACTTAATTGTGGGGTGAGTGAAAAAAAAAGACTTTCTCCAGTTTGTTTTAAATTTGCTACCTGTTACATTCATGGAGTGTGGCCCCTAGTCCTAGTAAGGGGAAGTAACCATTGGCCATGTACCTGTTCTATCCCACTCAAGATTTTATAAACCCCTCTCATAACCCTCTTAATCATTTCTTCTTCAAACTGAAGAGCTATTGCAAAAAGTAAGCACATTCAAATATCAAATAAACCCGTATTCAATCAGTTGTTGAAAACAAAATTGTATTGTCAGAAGTCTAAACATTCATGTCGTGGTTTTTGTATACATTGAAATTGAGGTACTGGATGCTCAATGTCCATTTTGTTAATTAATACATTTTATGCTTAACCCCTGAAGCAGCCCTCATATGGGTGAAACTCAGGCCTAGAGTTGGGCATCTACTGGGCAACTGATTTATTAATAAACAAGTAACAAGGACCTCTGTATCTATCTCTTTTTTCACATCCCTCACAGCTTTGTTAGACCGCCTTCCTTTCTGTTTTTTGGGCCCATAGCAGGTGAGACCAACAGTTACCGAACAAAGTACCAACAGGCACAACAACAACTGTGGTGCTGTTGGTCGGCAGCGGACTGCCTGGCTTCCACCAGGGGCACAAGGCAGGAAGAGTTGGGTTCAGGTCTTGAACAGATTGTGCAGGACGGATTGATCAAAGGCACTGTCCTGACGCCCATCCTTGTCCAGGCAATAGTGAGCCACAAACATGTGAAGAAAACTCTACGTTGTGGCCCAGAAAAGCTCGATGACAGGGACTGCTCGCAGATGAGCCACCGATGTCGCCATGGCCCGCACAGAGTGAGCCTTAACTCTGCCGGCTAGTGGAAGGCCTGCTTGCATATAGCAGAAGGTGATGCAATCTACCAGCCAGTTGGATAAGGTCTGTTAACCCACTGCCACTCCCAGCCTATTGGTATCGAAGGACACAAAGAGCTGAGTGGACTGCAGGAGGCCAGCTGTGCGAATTAAATAGAAAGCCAAGGCCCTCTTGCAGTCCAAGGTATGAAGAGCCCGTTCCCCTGGATGGGAATGCTGCCTAGGAAAGAAGATGGACTGATTAAGGTGGAAATCAGTCACAACCTTAGGCAGGAATTTAGGGTGTGTATGCAAGACCACATAATCATGGAAGAACCTCATGAATGGCAGGTACTTAATCAGGGCCTGAAGCTCATCGACTCTACGAGCCAAAGTAATCTCCACCAGAAATATAACTTTCCAGGTGAGGAACTTCAGGTCACAGGAGTGCAACGGCTCAAAGGGAGGACACATGAGCTGTGCTAGGACAATGTTGAGGTCCCAGGATGCAACAGGAGATCGAAGAGGGGGCTTCAGCTGGAGCAGGCCACTCATAAAGCGAACTACTGAAGGCTGCACCGAAGTGGGTGTACCAGCGACACCTCAATGGTCGCACTCACAGTGCTGAGATGGACCCTGACTGAGCTGGTTTGAAGCCCAGACTCGGAACGGTGCCCCAATTGTCCAGCAGCTGGGGAAAGGGGGCATGTGAATGGATTCAAGCCTTGCCTCGCACACCAGGCGAATAATGTTCTCCACTACAAACTATAGGACTTCCTGGTGGAGGGTTTCCTGGAAACCACCAGCACCTGGGAGACACTGTCTGAGAGGGCCAAGGGCTGAAGTACTAAGCGCTGAACATCCAAGCTATTAGGGCCAATGCCCGGAGATTTGGATGGCACAGGGTGCCCTGCTTCTGCATGATCAGATCGGGCGTAGTCCACAGCTGGATGAGGGCCCTGACTGACAGGTCCTGCAGAGAAGGGAACTAGACCTGTCGGGGCCAAAAGGGTGCCACGAGGATCATGGTCCCTCTGTCCTGTTGAAGTGGATAAAAGCAAGGTAATGCATATAGGGAAAAATAACTCATGCTGTAGTTCCATATTAGGAGCTACCACCCAGGAAAGAGATCTAGGCATTGTAGTGGATAATACATTGAAATAGTCGGCACAGTGTGCTACGGCAGTCAAAAAAGCAAAATTATTAGGAAGAGAATGGTGAATAAAACGGAAAATGTCATAATGCCTCTGTATCGCTCTATGGTGAGACCGCACCTTGAATACTGTGTACGATTCTGGTCACCGCATCTCAAAAAAGATATAGTTGCGATGGAGAAGGTACAGAGAAGGGCAACCAAAATGATAAAGGGGATGGAACAGCTCCTCTATGAGGAAAGACTAAAGAGGTTAGGCTGTTTACTTACGGGCCGATTCAGTAAAGTCTGCAGGAGAGCGCGCACAGGCCACTCGCCTGTGCGCGCAATTCAGTATTTAAATTAGGTCCGGTGGTAGAAACGGGCAAAAGGAGGCACTAGGGACACTAGCGCATCCCTAGTGCCTCCTTTTGGCCAGGAGCGGTGGCTGTCAGTGGGTTTGACAGCAGATGCTCAATTTTGCCAGCGTCAGTTCTCGAGCCCGCTGACAGCCACGGGCTCGGAAACAGGACACCGGCAAAATTGAGCGTCCGGTTTTCTACCTGACAGCCGCCAGCCAACTTCAAAAATTTATTTTTTTTTTACCCTTTGGGACCTCGAACTTAATATCACCATGATATTAAGTCGGAGGGTGCACAGAAAAGCAATTTTTACTGCTTTTCTGTGCACTTTCCCAGTGCCCGAAGAAATTAGCGCCTACCTTTGGGTAGGCGCTAATTTCTGAAAGTAAAATGTGCGGCTTGGCTGCACATTTTACTTACTGAATCGCGCGCAAATACCTAATAGGGCCCTCAACATGCATTTGCATGTTGAGGGCGCTATTAGGTTCGGCGGGTTGGACGCGCGTTTTCCACCCCTTACTGAATAAGGGGTAAGGGAAAATGCGCGTCCAATGGCAGGTTAACAGTACGCTCTGTCGGAGCACACTGTACTGTATCGGGCCGTTGGAGATGAGACGGCTGAGGGGGGATATGATAGAGGCCTTTAAACATCATGAGAGGTCTAGAACGGGTAAATGTGAATCGGTTATTTACTCTTTCAGATAATAGAAAGACTAGGGGGCACTCCATGAAGTTAGCATGTGGCACATTTAAAACTAATCAGAGAAAATTCTTTTTCACTCAACGCATAAACACTCTGGAATTTGTTGCCAGGGGATGTGGTTAGTGCAATTAGTGTAGCTGGGTTTATAAAAGGTTTGGATAAGTTCTTGGAGAAGTCCATTACCTGCTATTAATCAAGTGACTTAGAAAATAGCCACTGCTATTACCAGCATCAGAAGCATGGGATATACTTTGTTTTTGGGTACTTGTCAGGTACTTGTAGCCTGGATTGGCCACAATTGGAAACAGGATGCTGGGCTTGATGGACCCTTGGTATGATTCAGTATGGCAATTTCTTATGTTCTAAGCTTCAGCAGTGTCTTCAAGAGGAGCAGGATAGGAGGGTACGCATACAGCAGACCTCTCCCCCAGTGAAGGGAGAAGGCATCGCAGAGCAGATGCCCCCCCCCCCCCCCCAACAGGGAGCAGAACCTGCTCACCTTGTGATTGTGCAGGGAGGCTAAGAGGTCCACATCTGGTGTACCCCACCGATGAAACAGCTTGGCTGCTACCTCCGGGTTGAGGGACTACTAGTGTGGCTGCAAGGAATGACTCAGCCGGTTTGCCAGCTTGTTCAGAGTCCCAGGCAGGTAAGTCGCTCGTAGCAACATCCCATGATAGGGCCCAGGTCCACACCTGCACCACCTCGTGACAGAGGAGGAACGAGCCCGTGCTTTCCTGTTTGTTGATATATAACATCACCACCTGGTTGTCTGTCTGGATCAGGACTTCCTTGCACTTCAACCAGTCTCTGAACGCCCATAAGGCATAACAGATCACCCGAAGCTCCATAAAGTTTGACATCATAAATGGTCCAGACACCCTGCATGTGGATGCCGTCCACGTGGGCTCCCCAACCCTGAGGAGAGGCATCAGTGGTGAGGATCACTTGAAGCAGAGCAGTTTGGAAGGAAACCCCCTGCTCCAAATTGGAGAGGTTTTCCCATCAGGACAGTGACGCTCGCAGAGGTTCCGTGACGGCAACGCAAGTCTCGAGTTCTTGAAAGGCCTGTCGCAAGGCCCATTGAGCCCTCCACATGCACAAATGGACAAGAGGGGTGACATGGACAGAAGCTACCATGTGGCCCAAGAAGCGGAGCAGAAGGCAGTCACCTGCCGGCTGCTGCTGCGAAGGTCACCAGCGAGGCGAGGGCAAGAGCCCAATCGTGGGGCAGAAATGCTTTTGCCTGCGTTGAGTCTAGCCTGGCTCCTATGAAGTCCAGCTGTGGGAAGTGGCAGAGGTGAGACTTTGGGTGGTTGATCATGAACCCCCAAGGCTATAGAGTCCGCACTGTCAGGGCTAAAGCACTCAGTGCCCCTGTGCAGGAATTGCTCTTGACTAACCAGTCATCTAGGTACGGGAAAACATGTACTGCCTTATGCCTGAGATATGCAGCCACCGCTGCCAAGCATTTGGTGAATATACGAGGGGCTTAGGCCAGCCCAAAAGGCAGCACCTTGTACTGATGGCGAGCCTTCCCCACCACAAAGTAGAGGTATTTTCTGTGGCCGAGGAAAATGGCTATGTGAGCATAAGCTTCCTTGAGAATGAGGGAGCAGAGCCAGTCTCCTCTTTTGAGGAGAGGAATCAGCGTACCCAGAGAGACCATCTTGAATTTTTCTCGAGAGAAACTTGTTCAACGCCCTGAGGTCGAGGATGGGGAGCAAGCTGCCATTTCTTTTCGGAATCAGGAAATACCTCGAATAGAACCCTCGGCCCTGCTGGGGAGGAGGGACTGGCTCTACCATGCCCGCTACTAGAAGGGTAGAGAGTTCCATCTGAAGTATGACCTGGGCGGACGAACCCCACGATGGACATGGGGGAGAGGTCTCTGAGAGCCGACTGAAGTTGAGACAGTACCCCTGACAAATAATAGTAAGGACCCATCGGTCTGAAGTTGACGTCCTCCCAGCGATGGGCGAAGCCAATGAGCCTGCCTCCTAGTAGGGGATTTGGCGTCAGGGGTGTGTTCGACTGACTCATGCCTCCTTGCCACCAGTCAAAAGCCCATAACCAGGGCTTGCTGGGACGCCGGCAGGGTCCTAGGCGCACGCTGCTGGCAGGGGCAACCCCTGGTGCTAGTGCATGGTGTGTAAGCCCAGGAGGCCGGAGGATAATACTTTCTCTGCCTATAGAAGGGTTTCTGGGATCTCGGCCTAGAGGACTTCCTGACAGAAGACGGGGCGTCTGAAGCACTAGCGGAGGGCTGTTGAAGGATGTCATGGTGGTCCTTCAATTGTGCTACCATGTCCCGGACCTTATCCCCAAAGAGGTTGTCACCTGTGCAAGGGAGGTTGGCCATTTTCTCCTGTACCTCTGGGTGGAGGTCAGAAGCTCTGAGCCAGGCTATCCTACGAGTGCTGATGCCCACTGAGGCTGTGCGGGACACCATATCAAAGACATCGTAGGTGGATCGCACCTCATGCCTGCCAGCCTCCAAACCCAGCAGGATGATGGCTGAGAGCAGCTCCTGTTGCTGCTGAGGTAGATCCTCTGCAAGGTCCTGGAGTCGCTTCTAGAGTTTCCGGTTGTACTGAGGCATGTAGAGCTGTGGGCGGCAATACAGGCGACCAGCATAGCACCCTGGAAGACCTTCCTGCCCAAAGCATCGAGCTCCCTATGTCCACCCCCAAGGGGGACAGAAGCATGGGTACGGTAGCACCTAGCTTTCTTCAAGGCAGACTATGACCACTGACTAGTGGTGGAGGTGCTACTTCTAGAACCCAATGGGTTGCTGCACCACATAGGTGGCATCTGCCTTCCTATTGGCAGGGGAGATAGAGATCGGGTGCTCTACATCCGGAGGAGGTCCTTGAAGATATTGTGGATGAGAACCGCCACAATCTCCTTACGAGCGTTGACAAACTGAAGTACTTCCAGTATCTTGTGTCACGCATCCTCCTCTGTGAGCAATTGGAAGGGGTTAGCCTCGGCTATGGACTGACAAACCCTGTGAAGGAGAGGTCCTCAGGGGGCAACATACACCTTTCCTCGGGTGGAGAGGGCTCAGAGAGGGGGTCATCCGAGTAGTTGAAGGAAGACTCCGTGGAATCATCCCCCCAAGGGTCGTAAGGTCCTTCCCTCTTCTCTAGGGCCAGCGTGACTGGGCGAGGCCCTGGAGGGATAATAGCCCAGGGCGCCAATGGCTTTGGAGGCCTTGGGGGCATTGCGGGAATCAACAGCCCTCCCTGGCATCAAGGGGGCTGGAGGCCAGAGGGACCCGGTAAGGGCTTGGGGATCAGAGGGCTCGGGAATACGGCACCTGCCGCATCTTCCTCCTCGGGAAAAAACCCAAGAGGTTTTGCGCAAAGAAACCAAAATAGGATTTCTCTTTGGCTCAGAAGCAGAATTTGCCCCAGGAACACCAAGCATAGTCAAGGTCAAGGCAGTGCCTCTGCCCCAGAAGCCTTGGACTGAGCCTGAAGAAAGGACTGTAACCCATGAAAAAAAAAACTCTACCCATTAAAAAGTAGAAGCATTCAGACCAAGAGATACCTAGGAAGTACTTACTGTGCTACCTTCCCCTGCTGAGGAACCAGTAAGGGGAGATCCAAAATCAGGTGCCCCACCTGAAACATCCTTACCCAGACCTACATCCAGCTGGGAAGAACCAAGCATAGTGAAATCAGAAGACAATGCATCCTGAGCCTCCAAACAGCACTGGCACAATGCAGTGGGCATTTCTGGCTGAGATGCCTGAATATGACAAGCAGTGCAAAGAGAAAGGCGCTTAGGCTTGTTAGACACAGGCGCCATTGTGGCCAACAATGCACTGAGCAGTGGCTGGAGGCATGCGTCTAGGTGTGTGTGTGTGTATATGCACTCAACTAGGCACCCAAAAAATATGCATTCAATAGTTATGCACACACACCTAGGCACTCACAGGTGGCAAAACAGGAAAGCACACAAAAAAGTAAGTGCACAGAGCTAGATGTGTGCTGATGTAAGCGCATGCACTTAACATGGGCGCTCAGAGGATAAGGCTTTACCGTGTGCCCAAAAACTGGGCGCACAGCAAGACCCACACGCTGAACAGACAAGCCTGTATAGGGCAGCCTAATAAAGCACACGAAAAGCCAATGCGGCCTACAACTCAGTGAGCAGCAAAAGCCTCGGAGCAGGGCCTAGTCCAGATAGGCTGCTCAACCCGCCAGGCTGCCCAAGTCCCTCCACCTTCAATGGAGTGGGATGAACGTCGGAACAGCTCGCCAAGTACGGAGACTGGAGAGAGGAAGCCCTGCATGTAAAGCCTTCTGCTAAGTCTCTGTTCTCTCTTTTTTTTTTTTTTTTTAAATTTACCGGAGCTCAGCCTTACCTGGCTGAGCACAGAGATTATCTCCGGCTGTGGGAGGAAAGGACATTTGCCATCACCGCCCTGCTCAGCTTCCAGCACCTGCTGCCTTTCAGCTGCTCAAGCAGCTAAGCTCATGCCGGAAGACCAGCTACCGGGCCAAGGCACACCCCTGAGGGACCACAGAAATCACCTCAGGAAATCACAACTGGGGGAGGGACCATTTGGTATCACCACAGAAAAGCGAGGCAGTAATTTTCTTTCCTTAATTCTCCTTCTTATAATTGAAGCAATCCACTGTGGGGAAATGCAAGTCCACCATCTGCTGGAGATGGAGAATATTGGTGGGCTGAGGTCACTGCAGGGGTCAGCTTGCTCTGTCTCCATCTGCTGGTAGGCGTGCATAACCCACTTGTTCTGGATTCAGCTGACTGGACGCTAAGAAAATCTTCATAACCTTTTTGGGATTGCACTGTGCTAATGGCTGGGAACACAGGATGATGCTGAACTGAACCAGGTCCAGTTCCACTGGAGGACAAAAGGGGGTCTGAGGGAATGAGAGAACCAGGGGTGGGGAGGGGAGAAAAGAGACGGGGCAGGGAAAGAACAAAAAAAACCCTCTACATTTCTGGAAATTGGCTGCAATTCTTTTGTGGGTTTCGGCTAGCATGTACATAGGGAAATATAATCTTAGCTATATGTACACACGCCTGGTTTCACATCAGGAGTTACCAGAGGAGATACCTTCCACATATTTATTTTTATTTATTTGTCGAGTTTTATATACCGTCATTTGGTTTCGCCATCACAACAGTTTACAAAGTTTCGATGTTTAACAGAGTTTCCAAAAGGTTCCTGTGATTGTTAACATAGATATTGTAGGCTTTATAAACGTAGTTCAGATGTCAAACTATACAATTTCGGTTATGTGTTATATTACGTGCTTGCATTGGTTCCACATGTTTGCTTAGGGTCAGTGGGAGGGAAGTGATGTTTTAGAGTCATTGGGTGATTGGGTAGGCTTTGGTAAACATCCAGGTTTTTAGTTCTTTTTTTAAGGTTTTTAAAATTTGCTGTGTTCTAAGTTCGATTGGGAGGGTGTTCCCTTTAAAAGTCTTAAAGTCTGTTTTAGTAATACACAAGAGACAAACAAATTTCAATAGAAAGGAAGTTCTGGTATGAAGCTACAAGGGGGTAGGGAGGGACCATCAGAAAATATATTTCCATGGAGAGGGTGGTGGATACTTGGAATGCCCTCTCAGTGGAAAAGAAACACGACTGGAATTCAAGAAGGCATGGGATAAACACAAAGGACCCTTCTGATCATAATTAAGTACTACAATAACATGCACAGAGAGGCACTTACAAACCTAAACAGAAGGCATGGGGGTAACCTGCACAGAGTAGCAGTTACAATCTTGAAAAATCTTGCAGGGAAGACTGCTTGGGCCATTTGTGTCTTTTTTCCAACATTTATGATGTTACTATGGATGTGCTTTTTGTTTGAAATTTCAAATTTTGCTTCATTATTTAAAAAAAAAAAAAAAAAATGGGCAGTAGCAGCCAGCCTCGGGGAGTCCCCTCCCTGTGACAACAATCATGATTCTAAATAATTTTAAAAAAGGCCCCCCCAGGCCTTTCCCCCATTCCCCCCCCCCTCAGATAGTTTCCTCAGTTTATCTGTACTAGTGTCTTCACAAGGCAGAAGCAATCCTCAGACTTTCCGCCCTGCCGATGCTGTATTGTATGGCAGTGTCTCTGTAGGGAAGGAACAGATATTCCTCCATACAACAAAATGGCACTAGCCGCAGGGCTTACTGATGCCATTCTGAAAGAGCACCAGTGAGGAATTGCTCCTGCCACATGAAAATGCTTATGTTCGTGGGTAAGCTGGGGGTAGGGTCTGGGGAGAGGCAAAGTGTCCAAATGTGCAAGGGGAATAAGGAAAAGGACCTTGTGTTTTAATTTTTTAGAATCAAAATTTTTTCAGCAGTGGTGGGGAGCCCTGGGATTGGCTGCTAGTGCCATTTTTTTTTTTAAACCAATCAAAAAAAAAAAAAGAATGAACACGCCCCTCCCTCACTTCACAAAATCAAAATATTAAAAAAAAAACCCACCTCCTTCCACACTCTTAGGAGTTACCACTCAAGAAAAGGATCTTGGAGTCATTGTGGACAATACACAAATCCTAAGCTCAGAGTATAGCAGGGGTTAAACAAACACAAATTATTTGGAAATAATTATTTGGAAATAAGAGAATAAAAATGATGAAAGTCTCACTTTTATTCTCTTATTTCCAAATAATTTATTTTGTGTCTTTTTTTTTTAACCCCTGCTATACTCTGAGCTTAGGATTTGTGTATTGTCCACAATGACTCCAAGATCCTTTTCTTGAGTGGTAACTCCTAAGAGTGTGGAAGGAGGGTTTTTTTTGTTTTTTTTAATATTTTGATTTTGTGATGACACTGTAGGGTTTCAATGTCATGACCATACCTTGATTATTGTGTGCACTTCTGGTTGCCTCACCTCAAAGACAGAAGAAGAGAAGCTACAGAGAAGGGCAATGAAAATGATAAATGACTTTCTTAGGGAGAAAGGCTCGACAAGTTAGGGCTCCTTCAGCTTGAAGAAGAGACGGCTAAGAGGGGAGAAGACAAAAGGTTTTTAAAATGAGTGGAAAAAAAATAAGAAACAATTATTTACCCTTTCAAATAGTTTCAGGACATGTCCCCTAGTCCTCGGGCTGTTAGTAGATTTAAAATAAAAGCTGCTTGTTTTTTTTCCAGTCAGTGTAAAGTTAAGCTGTGGATTTTGTTGGCAAAGAATTTGGTCATGGCTAATAGAATCTCATATTTTATGTTTATGTTTTGTTTGTTTTTAGTCAATATACTCGTATTTTACTGTATGAATTGCTGCTGTTCCTCACTGAGGAGGCTTACCTGGTTTTTGAGCAAGTAACAAAACAGATTAAATAAAGAAACTGTGCATGACTTACACTCAGCTGACCACACGGTTGATGAAACTCAGGTTGCCAAGTGAAAAACTGTTGTTGGCTTTAACAAACATACTTCTCTGATAACTCTGGGCATTTTTTTGTCATTCTTTTTTTTTTTTTTTTTTTTTTTTACCAATTATTAAATTTAGCCTTATTGGTTTTTTTTAACTTTCCTTTTATTACCAAGTTGGTCTTTTGACCTCTCCCCGATTACTAATATGTGTGGATATATAGAACAGCCTGTGAGTAAGAGATGAAAAAGAGACATCGAATTAAGGACATATGAAATGCCATCAATAGTCCATCAAGCCCTGCATCCTAGATCTGCCAGTGGGCAATCCACTTGAAAAAATACCAAACAGATCCTTAGTGGGGAGAGCCATTCCCTGTTGACCACCAGAAGGGGTTGTGTTCCCTAAGCCTGTCCTCCAAAACTTGTACAAACCTTCTCGGATTCTTCCCCTACACCTCCCAATCCTGTTTTCCCTTATATTTCACCTTACTCAGTCTCCTCCCCCCCCACCCACCCAACAACCAGTCTTCCTTCTCTTGACCTCTCTTCTCACCTCTAACCTCTTTGCTCTGTCCATCTCCCTAGTTTTGGTCTCCCTGCTCCAACTACTGGCGAGGGCAAGCACAGCCAGCACCACAAGCACAGGACTTCTGGACTGAGGAGCAGCAACCGGCCACAAGAATAAAGCAGACGCTACGCACTATTTATTTGATTTTTGTTCTGCTTTTTGACACTTCAAAGCAGGTTACATTCAGGTACTGTAAGTATTTCCCTACAAGGGGAGAGTAAGAGTGCTGCATTTCCTGGCTCCAAGGTTTCCTTCTACCTCTGTGTAAGCTTCATGCCCAGACAGGAAGCCTATGCAGTACAGACAGAAAAAGAGGAGACCGCCATGGAAATTTAAGCACCACCCTTTCACCGTCTCCTGCGGTGCCTGCTGCCTCTGCTTCACATCTGTGGCCAGCTGCCTTTTTTGCTCCTCAGGTTGCTAGCTATGGCAGCTTTGGGCTCCCCTCTCCTGGGCAGCAGCAGTAATGCCACATCTCAATTTCACTTCTGCGGGCAGGTCTCTAGGCGAACCAGGCGGTCGCCTATTGCACCAGCCATTAGGGGGCGGCGAAGAGCAGCCACGTGGGGCCGCAAGCGGAGCCCATTCCATTCATGGCCAAGAGGAGTCAAAACTTAGCAGGCTGCGCGTGGAGCCTATCCCGCTTACAGCTGAGAGGAGCAGAGATTTGGTGGGCTGTGAGCAGCACTCATCCTACTTGCGGCCGACGGAAGTAGACACTCGGTGGGCCCCGAGCGGAGCCTCTGATTGTAAGCGTGTGAGAGGGATTGTGTGTGTACGAGAGAGCAAATGGTGTTAGTGAGAGTGAAGGAGGGAGCCTGTGCAAAGGTGCGTGTGTGAATGAGACAAGGAACTTAAGTGTGTGTAGGAGAGGGGGCCTGTCTGAGTGAATGAGGTCCGGGCCGGAGCCAAGGGGGAGCGCAAGGCAGAAGGTTCGCCTAGAGCACCTAAGACCCTTGCACTGGCCCTGACTGCAGGTCAGAACATGGCAGCTGATGGCTGAGTTACTGCTTTCAAACGACAGGGACTGGAGGTTGCTTTGCACAGTTTGGACTCTCTTCTCCTGTGTGGTGGTGGTGCTGGTGGTCTGCCTTTGTACCCCAAGAGACTGCAAGTAGCTCCAGGGCTACATATACCCCTGGTGGAGACCCAAAGGTGTAAAAGATGTAAGTTAAAACAATACTGTGTACTTTGCAAGAATACGGACTATTTGAAAACTGCACACTCAGTACTATAAAAAAAAATGTCAAACTTTTGAGACTTCAGTATGGAAGCAAAACACTTAAAATGGAAACACGCCCATGTGGTTTGTATTCCCAAGGTATCCAATTATATTACAGCTAAAAGCTTACAGGACATTGATCATCAGATTTTAACACAAAATATAGGACGGCAAGTATAGTAAATGTGCTTTATTCCTCTTGGAAGACAGTTTGCTCAGTTATATCACAGGTTTAACTAATCTAAGGCAGGAGGAGAGCACTCGAGAGAAGTTGTTCAGGCAGCATGTGCTCATCTCCACCCAAAGCTGGTTGCTAGGGTGGCAAATGTTTGGGTGGGGGGGGGGGGGGCAGCCAGCTTCCTGCTCCCTAGTGCATGCCAATCCTTCCAACTCCTCCCCCCCACCCCCGGTGTCACCACCACCTTCGTCCTCAGACCTCAGGGCCTCTCTGCTCCAGTGATGCAACGCTACCCTCAGAGCACACCGAGTGCAGAGACTAAGCCTGTGCTCGCAGACCCTCAGCCCCCTCTGGGTTTCTGTGCAGGCAGGCAGGCTTGGTCCCCATATTCACGGCAATCTGAGGATAGGGTCATATTGCTGGAGACTGGGGTTGGAGGGAGAGAAATGCTCAGAGGTTCAAGCAAGATAGGGAGTGTTGAGCCGTATCCCAAGGCAGTGATGGCTAACCTGCGACACGCCGAGACGTTTTTGGTGACACACGCAGCGTTTCATGGACTATCGGGAATTTTTTTTTTAATCGGCTGTGCCGAGCCTTTTTTTTTTCCAGCTGCGCCAACCCTTTAAAATTTGTTTTTTAGTATCCCCCCACCCTCCCCCAATGCCCCTGGGCGCAGGGAGGCTCATGCGTCTCAGCGATAGGCAGGGCCATGGTGAAGATCGCATTTAAACGCACAGATGCTCCTCTTCCTTCCTGCCTGTGCGGCCCCGGAAGTAAACGTTGCTGGAGCCGCATGGGCAGGAAGGAGGAGAAGCATCAGCGCGTGTAGAAGAGGAGCAGCGCTTGCGGGCCACCGCGAATTCCAAGTTGCAGCGGCCCGAGAAGAGGAAGAGGCCCGGTAGCAGGGCCGCTGCAGAGCCCATCCTGCAGTGACCCGCAAAGAGGCGGCCCAGAGATAAGAGGCTGAGGGTGTGTGTGTGTGTGTGTGTGTGTGTATGAGATGAGTTGAGAGATTGTGTTTGAGAGTGAGGACCTGAATATTTGCAGAGACAGCATGTGCTTGAGCAAGATAGCATGTGCCAGTGAGAAACTGTGTGTATGAATGATTGTATGAGAGACAGCATGTGACAGTGAGAGCTTGTGCTTGAGCAAGACAGCATGTGGGAGTGAGAGAGAGCCTGTGTGTGAGAGTCAGACAGCATATGCCAGTGAGAGACTGTGTATGAATAATTGTATGAGAGAGAGCATGTGACAGTGAGAGCCTGTGTGTGAGAGAGAGAAATGCATGTGAGAATGAGAACCTGACTGTGTTTGAGGGAAGAAGATGGAGAGAAAAGAAACAGAAAAAAAAGACAATATAAAAGGAATTGGCAAAAAAAATAAGAAAGGGAAGGTGGGAAAAAAAGCCTGTGATCAACCAATTAGAAAACTAAGATCAGACAGCAAAGGCAAAAAAAAAAAAATTACCTTTTAGTGATTGGCACATCTAATCTTTGGGAATGTGCAAGAATAGCACTTTCTCTATGCGGATCTCACAATGTACGAGATCAGCATGGAAAAAGTGGAAGCCCACGGGGCCTGCATAAAGGAGGCAGCAGAATGGGCTTCAGTGTCAGTAGCAGCAATCGGCACCTCCCCAATAGCCATGTGGCAGCAGAGGAATGAGAGAGGTTCCGAGGTTGCTGGCAAAAGAGAGGGGGGTCTGCCTTTAGTGTGTGCATGTGTATGAATGGGACTCTGCATGGGAGTGTATGTGTGTGAATGCATGGGTGCCTAACTGGGGGTCTGTGTGTGAGAATGAATGTGTGCATGCCTGGGGGATGGGGAGGGAGTGGTGTGAAAATGAATGGGAGCCAATAAAAAAAACCGACTGACAGATGAAGTTTGTAACGTTTGCTTGGGCTTGAAGTGTACGAAATACCAACCTTCAATTGAAGATTTAGCCAATGAAATTCAGCAACAAAAAAAAGTCACTAAGCAGGTAAGGTAAAGAATTATTTGTTTTTGCTTTATTAATAAATACAGTACATATATTAAAATTATAACTTTGTTATTAGAGCTACAAATATCACAAAATTATGGATTTTTCTAGAAGTGACACACCACCCAAGTTATGCTCGGTTTTTTTATGAATTTTGACACACTGAGCTCAAAAGGTTGGCCATCACTGCCCTAAGGGGATTAACGTCAGTTGAAAAACAGTCACTGCACCAGCTTGCATGCACTGCACTGCACATTTCAGGCAGAAAACAAAAGCTTAACGACTTACTCGTTCGGAAATTGCCCTGCTGCCTATGCAAGATCCTAGTTCCAGGATTCCCCACTGCACAGACTCAGCTGTCCCTTAACCCAGGTTTCGCACTGTAAGCAGGATTTTAACCCTTCTGGCCTTTTCAGTATGTGAAGCTTATACATGGCAACACAGGGAATCTGACAAGGTTACTCTGGGTGTGGTCATTTCTTATAAATTATGAACATACTGTAAAATAATTACATCCTGCCTCTGCTAAAGCCAGCTCCCACAGTAAACTGCATGCTAAACTATTTTCAACAGTGTTCCAGGCAGCTGGAAATACCATCCTTCTATATTTTGCATGTAGTAAACAGTCTCTTACAGTAACAATATTACCCTCTAGCATAAACATCTTGCAGAATTTGTGACTTTGTCAACAAGAAAAATAGAAGACAACTCCCCTCTTGAAAAAAAATGCACGTCTGACTATTATAATCTGTAACCCAACCTGTTATACTTATGTTTAAACAATTTTTATTGGGTTTTACAATAATAGTACATATAACAATACACTGAAGTGAGAGGAGCTCTGATCTCACCCTAGAACAGTATCACCAATAAAAAAACAGTACCCTTACAGTACCCCACCCAACCCAACAAACCCCCCCCCCCCTTTTGTAGAAGTGAGTAATACTTTAGCACTGCAAAAAAAATACAAACCCCTAGCCAGGCCACATCCGTTACAAAAAGAAAGAGAAGAGAAAAAAATTAATCATAGACAGCGAGACTGTGAGCTCGAGGGGTCAGCAACTGCAGGTACGACTGCCATATTGCCAAAAAGCATCTACGATGCTGGGGTGCCATCCAAGCCTCCAGGCTCTCCATGGTCACCATGTAGTGCAGACTGTTCCGCCAGGACCAAAAGGAAGGGGCCTCAGCTGACCGCCACACCGAAAGAACAATCTTTTCCCCCACTAAACAGGCCTTATGAAGAAACAGGCACGAGCCAGGGTCCAGAATCCGAATCGGGGAGATACAGCCAAAAAGCAACCACATTGGGGTAATTGGAAAGACAACATCCAATAGGTCCGCTAGGTATGTTGCTACACGATGCTAAAATCGTTGAATGGGGGCGCAGGCCCAAAATATATGGGAGAGTGTTCTCTTACTATGATCACATTTAATGCAGGCCGCAGTAGGGGCTATAGCAAAATGGAAGGCCAGCACAGGGGACACATAGGCCCGGCACAAGAACTTGAACTGTAGTTCATGGTAATATTGATTCTTCGTGACCCTGGCTATGCGTTGAAAACATCCCCTTAAAATCGATTGAGTCACCATAAATTCCCCATCCCCATTCCAGCGTGACTCCAGAATCAGACTCGGATCAAGTTCTGACCGTCGTCGTAGACACTTATAATACATTGACAATGAAGGAGCAACACGCCGATCAATATTGAACACAGTATCCAAAGTAAGATAGGACGAGGGCAACTTTGCATCCGCTGAGAGGGCCTGTATGTAATGACAAATTTGAATGGGAAGGTGTGTGTCACCCCAAATCCATATAGTGACATGAAATCAGAATAAGAGAAGAGCGTCCCCTCACGTGTTAACAGGTGACCCAATAGTGTGACACCACGGGTGAACCAAATCTGAAAAATAGAGGACTGGGTTCCCGGACTAAAGTCTGCATTCCCACCTATCGGTAGAAAATAGGCATTGAGAGTAGGAAGCTGTAACCGTTTAGTAAGTCGCTTCCAAGTCTGCTGCAGTGGGCCAACCATAGCCGTACGGGTTAAAAAGGAAGGCAGGGATGTAGATCTAGCTTGTATCACATAAGAAGGGGCCAAGGGGTGCATCAAGGCTCTATCCGCATCAGGGATGTATATGTTGACTCATCAACCAACCAATCTCTCACAATTCGCAAATTACTAGCTAGATTATACTCAGCCAGGTCAGGTAGCCCAAGGCCCCCCCCTACCATTCTTACCCTTTAACCAGGATAGCGGAACCCTCACTTTCCTCCCCTCCAAATAAAGTTTCTAATAGCTCCCTCTACCGCTTTGATATCCCTGCGCTGAACCAGTATAGGAAGATTCTGAAAAAATAGAGCCATCTTGGCAACAGAATAATTTTAACAATATTTACTCGTCCACTAAGGGAAAGGGGAAGACTGCTCCAGCCCGCCACGCTGTCAATCATCTGTATTTGGCGGGGAACATTGAAGTGATATATATGTTCTGGATCTACAGGAAGCTGCACCCCCAAGTTTTGCAACGACTCCCCCACCCACCTTAATGGGAAGTTATCTGGCCACGTGTCCCGTAAATTGGGAGGATAAGCCAGTGCAGAGGACTTGGAGGCATTCAAACCAAAGCCCGAAAAAATTCCAAAATCCCAAATCATCTTCATTAAGACAGGAAGAGATTTCTGAGGATCTGTGATGAAAACCAGTAGGTCATCCGCAAAAGCCACTGTCTTGAAGATGTGACTACCCATGCGGACCCCCCTAATCTCGAGTATGCTGAATAGCAAGAAGAAGAGGTTCGAGCTGCAGAATGAACAAAAGTGGTGATAAAGGACAACCTTGCCTGGTCCCCCTAGCCACCTCAAAGGTTCCGACTGCATCCCATTTGCGATAATGACCGCCTCAGGCTGTGCATAGAGAAGGTGCAGCGCCTGCAAGTAAAAGCCTGTGAACCCCATCCATCCCAGTACTGTGAAAAGATATTTCCACTCTACTCTATCAAACGCCTTCTCGGCATCAAAGCTAATAGTGAGATAGGAAATATCCATTTGGCGACATATTGTCATAGCGACCAACACCCGCCGAATATTAGCAAGCGCATAACGCTGCCTAACAAAACCAACCTGATGGTCCCCAACTAAAGAGGGGAGCATGACTGCCAACCTATCTGCCAAGATTTTGGCGGAAATTTTGACATCCACATTCAATAAGGAAATTGGTCTATAGGACTCAGGGAGAAGGGGGTCCTTCTCATCCTTAGGGATTAGGGTGATGTGAGCCCGATTTTCATAAGCAGGGAAAGAACCTTGGCGAATGAGATCCATAAATCCCGCAGCCAGGGGACCCGCCAGTTGATCTTTTAATAGCTTGAAAAATTCAGCTGTGTAGCCATCGGGGTCCGGGGCCTTTAAAGGGTGAAGATGGCTTATAACCAACTTCACTTCTTCCTCTGTGACAGGGCCATTTAAACACAGTCGTTGCTCATCTGTCAAGCGTGGGAGAAACACCATGGAACAAAATCCGTCGCAAACCTCTTCATTACCCCCTGCGGATGTGTATAAATCAGCATAATAATTGCATAATATCTGTAAGATAGAGGGAGTGTCTTTTGTGAGTGTACCTGTAGGCGTGTGAAGCGCAGGGATATGCCTACGACCCCGAGCCAACCGGAGAAGATTAGCCATCATGCGGCCTGTTTTATTTGAATATTTGAATAGTTGGAATTTATAACAGAGAATCCCTTTTTTTGCACGTTGATGAAGTAAGGAGTTCAGCGCCGCTTGAATCGAACGGTAGTTATCGCAATTACGGGGTGTCCCTGCCATATTTAAAGCAGATCGAGCGGTGTTCAATTGCCTAGTTAGCTGCAGTATCCTTTTGTTAAGCATTTTACGCCTATGGGACCGGTTGCAAACTGTGAGATTGGTTACAAGCAAGATATTCCACCCATTTTGCCCTTACATGTTCTTGAAAATGAATATCGTTGGCCAAAAAATAAGGGTAATGCCAAAATCTCGTTTCCGGCTGTCTTCCCAGAAACTGAAAATCTACCCAAATGGGTGCATGGTCTGAGACCACAAATTATCTATTTCCGCACCTTGCACCTGTGTAAAGGCGTGACTAGTAATCAATCCAACCTGGATTGTGAGGCATGAGCTCGTGAGATGTGTGTAAAGTCTCGCTCCAGCGGATGCAAAGTTCTCCACACATCTAATAAATGCAATGTATCCTCCAACATTGTAGGACCCCTCCCCATTTCTTGTTCGCGCTGTCTCGCAGGACGCGCATATAGTTCTCCATCTCTAACTGTGTTAAAATCTCCGCCCACTACGAGTAAATCAGTTAAGTGTGGGAGTAAATGTGAATATAGGCATCTGAAAAAAATTGGGGCAGTAAAGATTAGGGGCATATACATTACAAAACACTACGGTTTGCCCAAATAATTCAGTAACTAAGAAAGCGCCCTTGAGGATCTGCGATTTCTTGCAAGATTTTCAGGGGTAAACTTTTATGTATTAGAATAGCAACCCCTGCTGATTTAGATGACACCCCTGCCCCTCTGACCTCTCCTACCCAGTCCCGCTTTAGGTATTTGAGCTCTGATACTGTAAGATGCGTTTCTTGTAAGAACGCCAGCGACGCCTGCTTTCGTTTCAATAAGGTTAGAACTTTGGAGCGCTTAACCGGGGAGTGTAGCCCACATACATTCCATGAAATCACACGTGTGGGACTAATCATTCCCAAAATACCAAACAACCACATAAGTACCCAATGTCCCACTTTATAGGAGTGAGGACCCTCCCAGCTAAGGCCCCCACCCTCCAACGTCCATACACTCCCAGTCCAAAATAATCACACATTCCATATTCTCACCAAGACACACAGCCATTCATACTCACTTCTACAATGTCCCCATCTCTCCGCCCCCACTCCTACCCAAGTACCACCTCCCCCTCCTTATCTCACCTGTAAGGGTTTCCCCTCCAGATTCCCATAGTATCTACACCCATCAGACCCCCTTAATGGAGGTAAGGACCACGCTTTCAGATGTGTCCGGGCCACGTCTCAGCCCTATTCATAGGATTATATTCATGCTCACCCCATACATCTCGGTCACTCAGAGAAAAAGCACCGCCAACCAAAGGGCAGATTAAACATGTGATTTCCCCACACCACTAAGTCCAAACAACAAAAAAAAACAAACCCCAAAAACATGTGGAATAAGAGTTCATAGAAATGCAATCTTCTGGGAAAACACCATACACCGTCCGTCAGGAGCATAGTAATTCCGCTCTGTGCAATCAGCAGCAGTCCAGTGTTCAATCTTCAGGGGCTTAGTCATAAAGTCCCAGGAGCCTTCAGCAAATGACAGCGCAATGTAGTAAACCCCCAGATGAAGAAAAAAAACAAAACAAGTAGGGTAAAAAAGGAACTAGCACATAGAGGGCACTCGAGACTGACAAGAAAAAACACAAAACTGTGCTGACTATAGTCTCAGAGATGCTTTAACATAATAAAAACAGGTAAAACATCATAACCAGGCAACGAGCCTCTTAACTGTAAGTCATCCTCCGCACTCAGCAAATGCCAGATGTAGGATTTTAATTGTCAAAGGCGTTGGATTCCCGCCTGCCTTAAAAATACAGGCTGCAGGAGCCATCACTGTTTTCCCCCTGATACACAAACAGTCATCAGGTAGCCAGGGTATCCACGAAGGCCTTAGCCTTCTCCACAGAGTCAAAATAATGCACACGCGCATCATGCCAGACTCGCAAACGCGCTGGGAATAGCAGAGCAAATTTAAGGCCCTTGTTGTGAAGCGCTGAACATATCTGGGAGAAACTACGTCTGCTCGCTGATACAACTGCCGAGAAATCCTGGAACACACGGATAGCATGAGATTGATACTTCAGATCCATTTTCTGCCGCGATGCCCTCCACAACTCCAATTTATGTGCCGAATTTAAAATTTTTGCTATAACCAGCCTTGGCCGGTCCATGTTTTGCTGCTTAGCACCCAGCCGGTGTGCTCGCTCCACCACCAGCTTTCCCTTAAGATGTGGCAGGGCCAGCATCTCTGGAAGCCAAGTCTCCAGCACAGTACACAGAGAGCCATCCTCCAGGCTCTCAGGAAACCCCAAGAAAGCGCAGATTGTCCCTGCGTGCTCTATTTTCCAAATCCTCCACCTTTTCCGACAAGGCCTGAATCGTGGTTGCCTGCGCCGCCATCTTGGCCATGCTTTCAGTGCCTGCATCCTCCAGAGTTGAAATACGCGCCTCAGCTGCAGCTAGCCTCGGTGGTAAAGCTGCCAGGGTGTCCCTCACCTCCCCCAGCTGCGCAGTCAGCCCAGCCCAGCGTTCATCCAGGGCCTCCCGAATCGCCGATTTTATGTCTTCGATAGTAAGAGGCAACGAGGGGGAGGGGGACTCACCTGTCGGTGCGGCCGCCATTTTGTCCTCAGCCACCCTGGATTTTTCTTTTTCTTTTTTCACTTTCAAAGAGGCCATCAGTCCCGCAGTTTTTCCTTCAGGCGAATCGCGGTGTCTAGCCACGTCTCCTGGCACAACAGCTGCCCGATTCGAGGACTTCTACGTGGTTTGGGGATGCGCGGTTGCTGAGGCGGGCCCGACTGCAAAGTCCGTCACTTGTGTCTCACCACCAAGTTGAGGAGCAGCCTTGTGGTTAGTGTGGCGGGCTATGAACCAGAGATGCCAGAGCTCAAAGCCCATTGCTTCCCCTTGTGACCATGGGCAAGTCATCTCACCCTTCACTGCCTCAGGTACAAAACTTAAGCTTGTGAGCCCTCTGGGAAAAGGGAAATACCTGCAATAAATACCTAATTGCAATCCACACTGAAAGGCAGAATGTATTTATAAATTAGAAAATGTTGTGCCTCTGCTGGAACTGCTTCTGGAATTAATCCCACCCCCGCAGTTTATCTATCTCAATAATGTTCTGAAGCTGTCAAGAGTAGTCTCTTTTAGGCCCTGGTCGGGCTGAGAGCCAGGGAAGCCAGGATTCAAATCCTGCTTCTCCCACTGATGCTCCTTGTGATATCAGGCAAGACACTTCACCCGCCACTGGCTCTGGTTATCACTCAGATCAGGGGTGGCCAACGCTGGTCGTCAAGAGCCACAAACAGGTCTGGTCCTCAGGATATCAACAATGAATATGCACGTGAGAGATTTGCATTGATTACTGCCACTGTATACAAATACATCTCATGCATATAAAATTATGGGGATATTCTAAAAACCAGGTCTGTTTGTGACGCTGAGGGACTGGAGTTGGCCACCCCTGCCCGAGACTGTAAGAAGTCTGGGGGAAGGAACCTACCTACAAGTACCTGAATAGTAATTTGCCTCGAGCTCAGATGTGGAAATGCAAGTAACTAAATCCAAATTCATAAATCCTAGCACAGATTTGTAAAATATAGCACAGATTTTTTACGATTAAGATACTAAACCAGGGACCTTAACCACAGATATTATCTTTATATTACACAACAGATGGCAGCATATCCACATCAACGGTCCCCTAACCTTATAGCATAATATACACACAAGGCCTCATTCATAAAACTGCAACTGTAGTCTGATTATCATCAAATTAAAAAGCATTGCAGGCTGCGCTATCCCTTCATTTTAAATAGTTTGCTCTGTTTTGCAGTGCTCACTATTCAACAACCAACCTCGTTTCCTTAGTGCAACAATTCTGCAATCTCCAAAAGTCAAGGAAACCCCTTGATGTGTGGTTTGTGTGCGGTTGCTATCAATGGACCAGCCACTTGTTTTAGCTGGCCCATTTGAGATAGCTCCCATGTTTTATTCTTTAATTTTCTTGATAAACAATTTTCTTTTTCCTTTTTTATTTTTCAATGGGTCCTCTAGTTTTGCAAAAATTGAAAAAGAAAAAAAGGAAAAAGAAAATTGTTTATCAAGAAAATTAAAGAATAAAACACGGGAGCTATCTCAATGGGCCAGCTAAAACAAGTGGCTGGTCCATTGATAGCAACACCACACAAACCACACATCAAGGGGTTTCCTTGATTTTTGGCTGTTTTGCAGTGCAGCAGTTTGATTTCAGGCTTCGCAATGGAATTTGAAAAGATTTATCCTGACAACTTCAGGAATTAGTCAGGTAATCCTTCCCCTGTTGAACTTTCTCCATTCTCACTGGCTATACTTGTTTGTTTAAAACCACAATGCACACAAATTTAGCTGGACAAAAAGGGGGGCATGGATAGGTGCATTCCCAGGCCGCGTTTTTGATTTATTCAGCACACATTTTCAGTGCTATCTAAGTTTACTTGCACAATTCTGGCTACACAAATAGCAGGGCCAATTCTAACCATTCAAACTAGATTTAACTGGATGATCAGCTGAAAAAAAGCAGCTAGTTAGGTTCACCTGAATATCAAACTCAAGATAACCAGGTAAAATTAAGATAACCACTTGGATGGTTTTTGAAATTGACTTAGTGTCCAGTCTATTGAACGAATGAAGCATCCTTGCTCCTCAGAACTCTTGCCAAAGAGAGGGCAGGAAGGACGCCTTGGTTCATAGTCACTGCAGAGTACCAGTCCTCCCCCTCTAGCAGCCTCATCCATATGAGGCTATACTACAGGAGCAGCAGGATATAATATAGCTCTCCCTCGACGGGCTGCAAGAGGGAAAGCAGGCCACAGAAGGCAAAGGCTGGATGTGCCAAAGCACAAAACAAGCTGACCTCCATCACTGGAGCTGCTGAGCACAGAAGCAGAAAATGGTCAGGAAGAGGAGCACAATCATTTCCACACAACAACTGATCTTCCTCCACTCCCTGGATCACCTCCTTCACCAGTACTGGGCAACCAGCAGTAGTCTCAGCACATTACAATAGAGGAGGATGCTCCAATGGACAGCTGCCTCCATCTCTCTTCCTCCCTCAAAGAATTAACTTTTTATCCAAAATAATGATTTGTTAGAGCTTTTAATTAATATTGTGGGTGAAAAACCTATTTTGTTTTTTTATTGAACTATTCAGATGTAAAAAAAAAAAAAAAAGCACATTAAGGCTAAGTTGCTTACCAGTCACAGGTGCTCGCTGTAGACAGTAAGATAAATCTCCAACCTGGGTGGTCCTTTTCCGAGCATGCGTGGTGGACTTTCCACACAAACTGTGCAAGTTTCCTCAGACTTGATAACAAGCTATGCTTCAACTCAAAGAAGAAGTGGGAGGGATTGTGTGATTTGATTTATCCTATCTACAGAGAATACATGATACGGGTAAGCAACTTTCTTCTGTGTGGACAAGTAGGCAAATATCAGTCACACAAGTGGGGACTCTCAGGCTGGGAAGGGTTGCTTGTTGTTTTTGCATGCCAGTAGTAGGTCATAGCAACCCATCTATCATTCAAGAGGGAATAGCCACTGCTTGTTGCCAGGATTAGTAGCTATTTAATGTTTGGGTACTTGCCAGGTACTTGTGTCTTGGATTGGCCACTGTTGGAGACAGGATACTGGGTTAGATGGACCCTTGGTCTGACCCAGTATGGCATATCTTATGTACTGCCCAGGGAAGCACGGTAGAGTAGGAGAAGCAAATTAAATAAGCTTTGAAGGAACTGCATGCCCAAAGCTGCTGACCTTACGCAAAAGTCTCTAGGCAGTGCTGAGCAGCAAAGGTATGGATAGAAAACCATATGACAGCTTTGCAGATATCTTCTATAGATGCCGCATAAAATTCTGCTGCAAGAGTGCAGCTTATATACTTCAGAGCACCCAAATGTTTCTGGTGTAGGAAGGTGCTTATTTTCTCTGCCTATTGTGTAGGCATGCACATGTGTGCACTTTGGGTGTGTAAAAGGGTATAGTAGGTAGGTGACGGAGCCTCATTTTGTATACAGAGGCAGATTTTTGTATGGTGTGCGCATGTGCTGTTTTGAGCGTGCTTGCTTGGGTGAGTGCATGGCATCTTTGGTTTATACAGTCCATCTCCAGTACACCTGGATCCTCTTGGCACTTATTCACTTAGAGGTCTGCAGACAGTAGACAGGTCTGGTTGCACTTGCGCGTCAACTGATAGGTATAGATGGTATGCTGGAGGGTTCAGTGGTGTATGTACATATCTCTTTTAAAGTGGCAGCTATAGCGCAAGCTTCAAGGCCCCAGCATGGAGCACTCTTGGTTCACGTCTTTTTCTGCTGGTGGAGGGTTGATGGAATACTATATACATGAATACATACTACTTACTCGCATATGTTCTATTTTTGCATATGAAACCCTTTTGAAAATGTATTCCTTATGGATTTGATCTATGGAATTAAAAACTACATTTCACTCATCCATTCAGCATGCATAAAATATATAACCGGGCTGGACCATACTCCAGTGGATGCAGCATGCTCTTATTAGCCAAACACTGATGATCAGAAACACTGGATTCAAGATTACAGTTTGTATAAAGACCAATTTTGAGTTTAATGAAGGGAGTGAGGTACTCATTGGAATGGCTTGGGCTGCAGTTAAGGCAGATTAAAAGCACAGTTTATAACCTTGAGAAAGGCTGTAAATAAGTCAAAAGGGAAGCAAGGTGCCAAATTAAGGTGAGATTTAGTTATCTGGAAAGTAAAAATTAGATATACCCTTCACAAGGTATTGCACAAATAATTTCTGTAGAACTCATTAATTAGCAGGCATGTGGAGTCAAGTCTGAGGAGAACAAAGCAAATATAATGATGGGGGCAATAATTCAGGTAAACTGCCAGCCCTGAAACTTAAATCTCTCCACAGTTAGAGTTATAAGAACTATAAATCCAGGGCAAGGGAAAAGGACTTCAAATTCTAGTGAGATCTGTGCGACTGTAGCATTATACTATCGGAAGATGTATACTTCTGACCCAGAGAGCCAACAAAATACAACAGAGAAGTGTCCTAATACCATACTCCTGCTTTCTTTAATCCATGAGGATGCCTGCTATTAAAAAAGGCAAGAAAAACGTGCCAAGATCACCAGGTGCTGACAAAGTTACATCTCTCAATGAAAACCCTTTCCTAAGTCTATCTGGCTAATAACTGTTATGGACATTTCCTTCAGGAGCTTGTCCAATCTTCTTTTGAACCCCACTACGTAGGTTACCTCAACCACATCATCTGGCAACAGATTCCATAGCTTGAAAGTGCGAAGAGTGAAAAAAATACTTCTTATAATTTGTTTTAGTTTAGTTTTATTAACTTTTATATACCGTTACATCAGACAAGCCTTCACAACGGTTTACAAGGTAAAAAGCACAAAAAGTAAAATACAATGTTTTATAAAATGATAGTAACAGCTAAAAACTACAAGAAAAGACAAATAATTAGCTGTTAAGAAAGATAAAATCAAATAAAATCACAAAAAGAATTAAAATCGAACACAAAATAAAATAATAAATAAAGTGAAAGTCCTAGCAGGTAAGCACAGGTTATAGACTGGAGTTTTGCAGCCCATTTCTACATAATCATGCCCTGTACTGACAATTCATACTCTGCAAATGCACATTTAAATAGCCATGTTTTTAAATCTCTTTTTTTCTGGGGACGCTCTCAAGTGGGTTGGTAAAGAATTCCAAACTTTAGTTCCTGCAATAGATAAAACACGATCTCTTACATGGCTAAGTCTTGCCGATTTAATAGTGGTACTGATAGAAGACCCTTATTCGCTGACCTCAGATCTTCTCTGCGATACATGAAGATGCATAGAGGTATTGAGCCATTCAGTATGTTCTCCGAATATAATATTATGAATTAAACAGGCAATTTTATATTGAATTCGATAATGAATGGGAAGCCAGTGTAATTTAATCAGAGTCAAGAAATATGATCACATTTTCATTGACCTGTCAAAATTCGTGCAGCTGCGTTCTGCAAAACCTGAAGAGGCCGGATACTGGAAGCAGGTAGACCGAGAAGCAAAGAGTTACAATAGTCTAAATTCGCAAAAATAAGAACTTGTAATACAGATCTAAAGTCTTTCAATTCCAGAAATGGCTTTAGCTTACGTAAAATTAACAGTTTAAAATATCCATCCTTCAACTTTGTGGCTATATGTTTTTTCAAAGAGAACTCTGTATCAATGGTCACACCTAAATCACGCATATAAAAAGAGGGACATAATTTTATATTGTCATTAATAGTCTGTGTCAGAATATTATTAAAATGACATTTACGTTCAAGTAAAACAATTTCTGTTTTATCCATATTTAGAATTAAGTGTAAGTGCTGGAGTAATTTTTTTTAAAGACAATATATAGACTTTAACAATTTCTAAAGTATCCTCTACTGAGTTTTCTATAGGGACTAAAACTTGGATATCATCCGCATACAAATAAAACTTTAAACCCAGACCATTTAAAAAATGACAAATTGGTAAGACATATAAAATCTGCCGGTTGCTGGTTTCATGAAGGGTCCTCTAGTTCTAGTGTACTTTGAAAGGGCAAATGATCATTCCCTATTTACCCATTCCACCCCACTCATGGATTTTATAAAAATTTCAATTATATCCCCTCTCCGTGGCCTCTTTTCTTTTTTTTTTTTTTAATTCTTTATTTATTGCTTTCAATAATTTATATAATAAACAACTTACATTGAAAATATCTTAAATGTCAAAGTTGAACTATGGCCTCTGTTCTAAGCTAAAGAGCCCTAACCTGTTTAGCCTCTCTCTAAAACGGAGCTTTCCCATCTCCTTTATCATTTTTGTTACCCTTCTCTGTATCTTTTCTATGTCCGCTATATCTTTTCTGAGATGGGGTGACCAGAATTGCACACAATACTCAAGGCAGTGTTAGCACCATGAATCTATATAAAAGGCATTATGATATTCTCAGTTTTATTCTCTTTTCTTTTCCAAATAATTCCTAACATTTTGCTTGCCTTTAAGTCCACCACACACTGAGCCAAAGATTTCAAAGTATTGTCCATAAGGATTCCAAGGTCTTTGTCCTGGGAAATGAATCCTCATATGGAACCCAGAACTGTGCACCTGTAGTTGGAATTATTTTTCCCCTACGTGCATTACTTTGCACTTACCCACATTAAATTTCATCTGCTGGGTAGAAGCACAGGCTCTTGTCTCACAAGAATCCTTCTATAGTTCTTCAAAATCCAGTGGTTTTACAGACCCTAAACAATTTTGTGTCATCTGCACATTTGTTCACCACACTCATTGTCCCTTTCCCCAGATCATCTATGAATATACTAAATAGTAGGGATGTGAATCGGGCTTCGGACAATATTTTCAAAATCGTCAGAAATCAGGGGCTCTCCCAAAAAGATAGGAAAACACCACGATATTGTTTGTGGGGGTTCTCTTATCGTTTTGGGGGAGGGCGGGAAAAACGGCGCCGGCCATCCAGTGCTCCCTCCATGTGACAGGGGCCAGCCAATGACACAGATACCCTGTCACATGTTAAGGGCAAAGGCCATCGGCGCCATTTTGGTTAGTGGCAGCCGACGGCCCGGGAGATCGCTCCCAGGACCCCCACTGGACCACCAGGTACCTGTAAAAAGTTTTTTTTTTTTGGGGGGGGGAGGTCGGGAGGATGGGGGAAGCTAAGGGACTAGTTTTAAAGGGTCGGGATGGGTTTTTTGTTTATCGGCTCGGGTGCAGCCAATAAACAAAACTGCGATCGGGCCCGATGAAAAAAACAACCCCACATGTGAATCGGAACCAGAATCCGAACAGATTCCGGTTCACATCTCTACTAAATAGCACAAGTCCCAGTACAGACCCACTGTAACATGTCGCTGACCTCTGGGTGCTGCACCACAGTCGACGTCCTGCCCTCATAATCCCGGGCCAGGCGCTGTGTCTTGCGACCTGCTGCAGCCTCCCAGCATCCTGCTGCTCTGAGTGTCCGTACCATAACAGCTATTTCCTTCCCAGCATTCTCTAAAATCTTATCTAAGTGACATGAGAGATCCACTGCTTTCAGGCAACTTTCCAAGTCACCTAGCTATTTACTTTCCTAATGATCAAAGCGCCCACTACAACAGCCATCCTAACCCTTTCCTCCTGGGCATGGACCCCTGGAGAGATATCCTCTGGACAAGAGGGCAAAGCATCACCCGGCAGGCAGGCCCGAGCTACAGGATCATTTCCTGCTACACCAAGGGAATGGTCTCCTGCCAGGTGACCTTGCTCTTCCAAAGCTGCACAAGGGCTGCTAGACTGGAGTTGGGACTGCTCTATGTCCCTGAAAGTCTCCTCTATATACGTCTCCATCTGCCTTAGCTCCTCCAGAGATCAGAGTCATTCTCTGAGAGCAAGGGGCTCTTTGTACAGGGTGCACACACAAACCTCTCAGCAACAGGCAAATAATCATGCACGAGACACTCTGTGTAAAGACTGGATAGCCCCCATTTAGCAGCTGGGCTTCTATCTGCATCTTGATTTGTTGAGTTGATAAAGTCAAAAACTGATTAAGGTGTAGGTATATATTAGTTTAAGGGTTGTTAAATGTCTTTATTAGGTGTACATGAAAATCTATGGTTTTTAAATTTTTATAACTGCCTGATTCACTAAGGCTTTCCTTCCATTCCCTTATGGGAAAATACCTTGATGAATCAGGCCCTAAGTGATTAATGTTAATGAATGACCAGCAACAGACTAAAATCAATCACTAAAATCAGAGTTAATTGAATGTTATTTTAAGCGACTGACTTATTTTGAAGACTTTCCTCCTAGTGACGGTGATAATCTACATGTATCAAAAAAAAAAAAAAAAAAAAGACTGGGATGAGCGGGAATTAAACCAGTAACTAGTTACTCAGAACCCAGAACTCATCTTCTTAAATCACGTGGATAAATTATAAAATAAAATGGAAAACATTAAACACAATTTGTTGTAACTAGTTCTTCTTTAGTCACTGGTTGAAGAACGTACCGTTCTGCTTCTTGCTGTACATTTTACAGTCTTTCTAAAGATGAGATTTCCCACAGACTTGACCAACTAAACCACCAATGAAGGAATCCGACTTTTTAGGTGTTAGGTCTCTTGGCAGAAGAAATCTGTTTTCTTACTGTATCCTTTGGTAGCTCTTCCTCCACCGCTATTGATCAGTCTGCCTCCAGGCTATCCTGAGCCCTATTTTCTCTACAGTTCTTTCCTTGGTGCTCCGATATTCTCCCATGACTTTCAGTGGCACTTTTATGCTAAGTGCCTCCAGATCTACCTACAGCAGAAATTTCACCAAGAATCCAATTCCAAATAACCTGTGGGTCTCACACATCACCGCATGGCTATGATACCATCTTAAAACCTAACATGACCCAAGACAGAACTTCTCTCCCCACTTCCCCCCTCTCTCGACTTTGTGAATGGTGCACTCATCCTCTGTTCCCTCGACAGTCATCTTTTTCGCGCTCTCTCTCTCTCCTTCTCTAAATACATTCAAACCACTAAAGCATATTGTTTCTTTTTATCCTCACTAAAATCTAGCACTTCCTTTTAAAGCATGCTATCAAAAATTTCATCCTATTTCTTGCTTAAATTCTGCAGGCCTCTCACTGAACCATCTTCCTCCACTGCAATCTGTTCAAAACTCAGGTTCATGAATAATCTTACTTCAACATTGCTTTGAACATGTAACCCTTCTCAAGTTGCTATATTGGCACCCTGTCTCCACATAAAGTTCAAAGTTCTCTAACTTGCTTACAAATGCATTCACTTTGCAGCTCATTACTTCTCTTCCTATACAGCCTTTCTCGTGAACTCCATTTATTTAGCATGTTGCTTCTATCTGTGCCCTTCTCCTCAGTCACCAATTCCAGAATCTGAACTTTCCATCTTGCTGCATCATGTGCCTGGAAAAGACTTACCAAGTCTGTGTGTCCATCTGATTAAATTCAAATCTTGTCTAAAAACTCATTTTCGAGGCAGTCTTTAAATCCTAACCACTTCTCTTTTACTGCTGGATTTCATCCAGAGGGTCCCCATCCATTGTGGGACTCTCTGCAATGGAAATGAAGGAGAGACATCATCATCTACTATTTACAGCATTCCACAGAATCTCAATGCCCTCACCGAGGTCTATCAAAGTTGGCTGGGCTGAAAGAGAACTCGGCACTGAAGTAAGTTGGAAATAACTGCTTTGAAGAGTCTTGCTGACCAGTACTGAAGCTGATCATCAACATTGGCATGACAGCTCTTTGCATCAAAACTCTGTCCTCCATAAACGAAGGCTGCTTATCCCTGTGCTCCAAAGTGCCCAGCTCTGATGCAATTGAGGGCATCCTCCTGCTCAATGCAGAGGGAGCTAATTGTGTCTTTGAATGGGAGCTCCTCGCTGCTGAGACAAGACAGTGCCATGGTCACCTGGTCTGGATAGAACAAAAGATTGGGTGCCATGGGGATTTTCTGTTCCATGAAGGTCAATGGCACCTGTGCTAGAGTCATCTCCTGTTGGAAGTAGAGACCAGGTCCACTCCAGCAGAGCCTCAAATCCAACAGCACTGGCCTCTTCAGCACCAAGGGATACAGCCCTGGAGAACCCTTGCAGTGCTTAGGCACTCTTCTTGGCACCTCCTGCAGCAATGAGGACTTCTGCCACAAATCAGGGATTGAGTGTGGCACCGATTTGGGAGCCAGCCTTAAGGGGGTTGTGGGGAAGGAAGCCTTCCCCAACTTGCAGGACTGGGGCAGTGGGAGAAGAATCCTGCCTTGACTCCTCCCATCCCCCCCCAAAAGTCAGAAAATCTGAATTTGCCTCCCTCCAGGAAGAAGAGCAGTTCCATTGACTGAACTTGCACTGAAGCTTCGTGCTCTTACCAGATGGTGCCTTCTACAGGTTTCCATCTTCCAGCACAGCACTCCTGTGCCTTCATGGACATCCGACCACAACTGTGGCAGTTCAAGGCATCATTATCCAAGCCCAGGCATTAGTAGTAGATAGAATAAGTATTTGTAAAAGACATCAAAGCACTGGCAGATGCAGGCATTGAAGCCTCCGACCACGGGCTTCTTGGCTTTTGATGTTTTCCATTCCTATTTCTTCTTTTTTTTTTTTTTAACTGAGAAGTTCTGTTGGGGGGGGGGGGGGGGGTTGGCAGGCTGCCAGATCAGCAATAAGAGAAAAAAAATGCAATGAGGCAGAAAATAGCGCAAAAAAAATTTGAGAGACTGCGAACACGAGTGTGGTAGTTCGGATGAAGAAAGATCAAGAGGCAGCACACGTTTGCAGGAACTCCAGTGCATTTTCAGTGAAGCTTTTACTGAGCTCAGGACGGATCCTTGTTGGCACCATAAGATGACATCACCCACTTGTTACACCCATTTCATGCATGCTCGTCAACTGAGAATCACACTTATGAAGTCAGGGAGAAAGCAGAAATAGACTGCTGAGGGTCTTTGATATTTTATATTGGCACGTGATAATGTAGATTTCTACCACTGACAGGTGAAACTGTCTTTATGCTTAACCTTCATAAAATTACTTACCTGTAGAAAAAGAGAAGCTCAAAGTCACAGTCTATGCAAAAGCTAAACTGTGGCAGAAAAGAGGCCAATTCCCTACACGCAGAGTTCAGGGAATCAGGATGATCTGAATATACTCAAATTTCCTGCTCAACAGGCCTGCTCTTGGACACAGGTTTTCCCTTACCCCCTAAATAGCGCCCTCAACATGCAAATGCATGTTGATGGCCCTATTAGATATGCGCGTGGGATACAGAAAGTAAATTATGCAGCCAAGCCGCACATTTTACTTTCAGAAATTAGTGCCGACCCAAAGGTAGGTGCTAATTTCTTCTGGCACCGGGAAAGTGCACAGAAAAACAGTAAAAACTGCTTTTCTGTGCACCCTCTGACTTAATATCATGGCGATATTAAGTCTGAGGTCCCGAAGAGTAAAAAAAAAAAAAAATTTGAATTCGGCCAGCAGCTGTCGGGCCGAAAACCGGACGCTCAATTTTGCCGGCGTCCGGTTTCAGAGCCCGTGGCTGTCAGCGGGCTCGAGAACAGACGCCGGCAAAATTGAGCATTGGCCGTCAAACCCGCTGACAGCCGCCGCGCCGGGCTAAAAGGAGGCGCTATGGACGCACTAGTGTCCCTAGCACCTCCTTTTCCCCCGTTTCTACCGCACCACCTAATTTGAAGAGCGGGCGTTCGTCCGCTCTCCCGCGGACTTTACTGAATCGGCCTGCAAGTTAGGCTTGCAAATTAAACAATGAGGGTAAAAAAACAAAAAAAAAAACCAAAACAAAAATTACCAGAGGAGCCTGAAGCGCTGATGAAGGGCCTGATGTACTAACAAGAAATTGTATTTAGAACATATATCCTAAATTCAGTTAGAAAATCTATTACTTTAAAGAAAAAAGATTTTAATCCGCTCCGATTTTGCTCATTACAATGCTTTAGCCACTAGATGATTCCTTGGCTGTATGGAGGCCAAGAGGTCCAAAGATTCTTGATCCCTTTTTCTGTTTTCCATCAGGATTACAATTTTAGGGCTGAAAATGTACCACAATGCTGAACTCTGTCCTCTCTCTAGGCACAGAGCCTTGTTCAGAATTGCTTTTAAAACTGTGGAGCTTGATTACGATTGAAGACCACAAACCAAGAAGGTGGGGGAAGGGTGGAGAATGCTAAATCCTGATCCTCGAAGATCTCCATTTGCTAATCATTTGGCCAGATTCCCAACTGCCACTTCATCATCATGTGCCAGGCATGGGCCAGTAATGCAGCAGCAATTACACCCAGCCTCAAGCAACAGTCTGCAGAGACATTGCAATAAGAAAAAGAGCAACTAGTGATTTGAAAAAACAAACAAAAAACTTTATTTTCAAAATATTCACAGACAACCACAAATCAACATTTGAAATCCTTATATTTTTGGTATTTTTTTTTTCAGAACTCTAAACGAATTGTATAAAACAAAAAAAACAAGAGCCAACTACCCCGGAGCTTCTCTGTTCACACCTCACGTGCTTGAGCACTTCATAAAGCCAGAACTGCCCCGAGCCGTAGAATATCTGCATAATGACCTAATTTTATTCAATTTCACAATAACAAATACTCCCATTATAAGTATTTTTAATTCTAACCTTGAGAAAGAGATGAATTTGCATTTGGGAATATAAAAGTATAAAAAAAATAAAAATCTAACAACCCAATTCACTGGCCTACACAGCATTTTCCTCTTCCAAATTTGCTGGCTTTTTCCCCCTCACACCTCATGTTATCGCTTGGTTTTATGGATTTAACATGATCAGCTTATGCAGCTGGTAAAGGTAAACACTTCTGTCTCCGACATTTTTCTCTGGGTACTGCTCAATGAGAAACTTAGGATCCACCTACAAAAAAAAAAAAAAAAACAAGTACAAAAAAAATCACAAATCAAGAAAAACTGTACATGTTGCTATTAGAAAGAAACACCGGATTGCAGCTTTTTTTTTTTGAATGCTGAAATATTACATTACATGCAAAGGGAATATCCAGGCACACAAAGTCCTAATTAATTGTTGGAATACTGATTAACTGCACAATAGTAGCGAGCTTGTTGTACTACATTAAACTGTTAAGAGCTTCACAGTTAGCAGAAGAGGACTGCTACCTACACAGGCAAGGAGAATCATGAAAACCGTAAATAAGAAGTACCAGAAACAGTTTTAAAGATCCGAGACAGGAAAACCCCAGGGATTCTCGTCAGGCTGTGCCACCCTCTATGAAAGACATTCTCAAGCTAGCAAGTTTGGAGGGAGGGGCCGGCAGACAGTGTTATTGCCTCTGTGAAGGACAACTGGGATTAACTTCTGTCCTGCTGTGGTTCTCTGGCATATCAAAGTGTCCTTGCCCAAGCCCCTGCAGGAAAAAGGACCAGAACACTCTACAGGGGGGGTTCTCTTCTGTGCTGAAGGGCTCAGGTCTCCAAAAACAAACACACACACTTAGGAGAGTAAAATGGGGTTTAAAAAAAAAATTCATCGCTTCCAATGTATCATAGTACAAAATACAAAAATAAGACCAGAACAGATAACACAGTGGAAATGAACCAAGCAGGTGCATGCCTTAGGCAGGCCAGAGAGGAGCCTTGAGGGGGGGGGGGGGAGAGCGGAGATGCAACCTGCCGCACGCTACCCCACCTAGCCTTGGCATAAGAGGGACAAACCAGTTTAGTGCCCCTCTCCCTCAGCCCGCCTTGCCCCTAAACCAGTAGGCAGTGGCTGCCATCTCCTATCTCCCTTCATAGCCCCCCCAGCGGGCCGAGTCCCAGAGTCCCGCCAAGAGCAGCAGCCGAGAGCTGGGAGTGCGCAGGTGGATCCGTGCAGGCCGGGCAACGGCAGTCCTTCCTGCAAGCCCTGGGGTAGAGAGCAAGCCCCCAGAGCCTCCCACAGAAACGTGCCCATAATCCAACCCTGCATATTACTTACCTACAACAGTAATATGCCGCCCAATAACTGAAGCTCTGAGTGGCTTAGAAAGATAAAACTCACATACAACAATTCGAAAACAAAACGGACTACATAGGCTCAAACGGTACATAACAGTGTCAACATTTCTCTCAAAGGTCAGAAATCAGCAAATGCCACCTGAAAAAGAAAAGTCTTCAACATTTTCCTGAAAGTCTTTAAAAACAAGTTAACTGTAGAGCCCCTGGCATTGTATTTCATAGTTCTTGCAAAGTTAAACACCCAGAAATGTTTTGGTACGGGCCTGTATGCACTAGTCTGCTCTTCCTCTGGTATTATCATCATAAATCAGTGACAAGCTGGGCAGGAGAATATTTGGAGGGCTCTGATAGGGCCTACACAACATGAACCCTTCTGCTATGGCCTAAATCTGGGCTAAGATTACGGACTCATTCCACATAAGTCACATAAGTCATCCATTCACTATTTTTAAGACTAATTTGAGACACATTTAAGACTAATGGGAAAAAAATATTTTTCACTCAACGCCCAATAAAGCTCTGGAATTTGTTGCCAGAGGATGTGGTTAGGGTAATTAGTGTAGCTGGGTTCAAAAAAGGTTTGGTTAAGTTCTTGGAGGAGAAGTCCATTAATGGCTATTAATCAAATTTGCTTAGGGAATAGCCACTGCTATTAATTGCATCGGTAGCATGGGATCTTCTTAGTGTTTGGGTAATTGCCAGGTTCTTGTGGCCTGGTTTGGCCTCTGTTGGAAACAGGATGCTGGGCTTGATGGACCCTTGGTCTGTCCCAGCATGGCAATTTCTTATGTTCTTATCCTCTGAAATCCTTACTGACCTGAACTAGGCTTGAGCCAGTGAAAGGTTCTGCAATGCTGCAATGAATCCCTTAGGCTATGCTGCTCTATACATAAAATACAAGGTTCAGTTTGCAGTGGGTATCTGATTATAAATTAAGCCCCTCTGGTGCATCTGTAAGGATATGGGATTGTTGCTCTGTTTTTCATGAAGCTCCAAAATATTCATCAATTGATCAAATTAATGGTGCCTGAATGTCTCCTTCAAAATATTCACCTTATCCATTTCCACAACCCTTATTCTGCTCACATTTGGATCACTTAGATTGGGGGACTAATGAAAAGTGCCAGTTTGGTCCATGAAAGCAGCAAGGACAGGAGTACTGGGCTAATACCATAAGCACATAAGATTTGCTATACTGGGTCAGACCAAAGGTCCATCAAGTCCAGTATCCTGTTTCCAACCGTGACCAGGATCCCACGGGGTGGATAGATTCCATGCTGCTTACTCCAAGAATAAGCAGTGGATTTCTGCAACTCTACCTTAATAATGGTTAATGGATTTTTCCTGCAGGAACTTGTCCAAACATTTTTTAAACGCAGCTACACTAATAGCTTTCACCACATCCTCTGGCAATGAATTCCAGAGCTTAATTATGCACTGAGCAAAAAAAATATTTTCTATTTGTTTTAAATATATTGCCTACTAACTTCATTGTGTGTCCCCTGGTCTTTGTACTCTTTGAAAGAGTAAACAGCTGATTAATGTTTACTCTTTCCATTCCACTCCTTTTATAGACCTCTATCATATCTCTTCTGCAAGCTGAAGAGACCTAACCTCTTTAGCCTTTCCTCACAGGGGAATCGTTCCATCCCTTTTATCATTTTGGTTGCACTTCTCTGTGCCTTTTCTAGTTCTATACTGTAAGGTATATCTGTTCATTCCCTCCAACTCCAGCAACAAGAAGAGAGGAGGAGATGTGGCCAATGTTTTGAATTTTTTGTAACCTCCTTCAAAGATTTTTTATTCAAGCGATGACTCATTTTTTGAGCGGAGAAGAGAATTTTTCATTACAATTGAAAGAAATAATTCTATGGGGGCATTAACAGTATATTTGATTTGAATTTTTTGATGACATTGATGTATTTTGTAGATTGGTTTAAATATGTCTGCATGCCACTTAGCATGATTCATTATAGGCAGATAAATACTGCAATAAACAAACAGTGTACAAATAGCTCAAGGGTCAATTTAATGCTACATTTGACAAAAGTCCTGCTTGGCACAGAACACATACAGATTCTAAAACCACTCTCTCTCAATCTAATCTCATCCCTTCACCTATTTTTTTTTTCCATCTCTGTGCTGGAAAGAACCAATGGACTGGCTTCAAAAAGCCAAAATTTGCTACCTCCCCAGATATGTAGCCTCGGTCCTTACTGAGGGATGTGCACAATTTTTTTTTTGAGTTCGTTTTCGGGGTGGACCATTTCGGTCCACTCCCCGAACCAGAAAACTTCTCTTTTCATTTTTGGAAACGGCCTGAAACCCCCCCCCCCCCAACCTTTCAAATTTACTTAATTACAACCTCCCCCCCCCACCATCCCGATACCCCTCCAAGATTTACTAAAGGCCCTGGCGCCAGCCGTCCATTGCTCCTACCATGTGACAGGGGCCAACCAATGGCACAGGTAGCCCCTGTCACATGGTAAGGGCAAAGGGCCACCGGCACCATTTTGATTCTTGGCAGGCCCGACGGCCCGAGAGTGGAAATCACTCCTGGGATCCCTGCTGGAACACCAGAGCTTTCAGTAAGCCTTGGGGGGGGGGGGGGGTTTGTAATTAAGTAAATTTGAAGGGTTGGGTTTCTTTAAATAAATTTGCCCCTCCCCCCATGCTAACCTGAAAAATGAATTTTTCCCGAATTTCGGGAAAAGTCCATTTCGGGATTCGTGTCTCCTGAACCAGGACGAATTAGACAATTTTGTTGAAATTGCCTAATTTGTTCTAAACAAACGCACATCCCTATTACTGACTGGTGAAGCAATGGGGAGAGAGCAGCTGCAGCATTCCACCTGGAGCAAGGACCACTAACCCTCAATGTGAAAACTCCGTGGCCGGCTTTACCTGGTTCCATTCGTATGGTTTCTCATGCCACTTCGGAATGATGATTTCTCTAGGCTTCTGCTTGCAGATTAAACTGGAATGAGCAAAAAAGCAAAGTTAAAACCAAAACCACACACACAACATTAGTTTTAACTCCAACAACAACATAAAACACGTAATAAACCCCCCTATTCCCCCCAAACAAACTGCTATATAGTGATCAAGGTGTTCAGTCTGTAACACTCTTTACCCCGGAATGAAACTGGCAAACCACGTCATGCTTTTAAAACCCGAGAGTCTGCTACATTATTGAAGCACTATGGAAAGGTAGAGTCGTGCCACAAGCATGTATCAGTTGCCTGCCCCCCCTCCCCCCCTCCTTGCAACTTATAAAGTTCTGGTTCAGTAACGCCAAAAAAAAATTCGAGGTTATGACAACCAGGAGAAACAGGAATTTTGTACTACTACCATCTGTTACCATTTCATTAACCTTCACAGTCTGCCCGCCCCCCCCGCCCAGGGTTATGCGCAAGTTACAAAATCAGACCCAAGTCCTTCCTCATTTGGGCTCTAGACATTTCTAACAGCTGTGGGCACTTCACTAGCAGTGCAGTCTGAGAAAGACTCACAGAAAATAAAATAAACTTTATAATAAAAGATGCATATAGGAGCAGACGATTAATCACATGTGGAATCTGGGAGGGATGGTGCAGACTGAGTTAATGGAATGGCAATTGATGGCAAGGCAAAATTCTCATTCCATTTTAGTGTCTCCTTCGTACCAAGGGACTTACAGTGTCTTAAAGGGGTTGGGTTGATCGCAGCTTGAAGAATCCTTGCTCCACACTTGGCATCTGCCAATGGCCATTTATCTGTTCTGCAAGGTTTAGTGAAGGTGTGTATGAAACGGCAAGCGGCAGCTTTGCAAACCTGTTCTGTTGTGTCTTTTCTGCATAAAAGGCAGCTGCCGACCTTGCAGACTTAACCTTAACAGATTTATTTGATTTTTAATATGCTTTTGAAATACATTTAATCCAGTGACAAAGCAAAGAACTTTGGATGCCAAACCTTATATTTTTGCTTGCTCCATAAAGAACGGCCAGCAGTTGACATTGTCTAAATGTCTGTTCTTTAAAAATCCTTTTACTTTAAAGAATGAAGTCCCTTCTCCTTGGAAGGAACAGGATAAGCAATATAATGACTTGATTAATGTGACATGAACGAATTTTTGGAACAAAAGACAGAATAGTGTGTGTAATCTTTAGCCGGGGAGGGGGGTTGCTGTTTCCCATAGAGCCATAAAAGTTGTTTTTTGTTTTTTTTTCCCCAGTCAGGGCTACTTTCTCCATCTTACCCCTTCTTCTCTCTGCAGATCCCAGGGAGGGAGTTATTGCTATGGTGGGGTGGGGGAAGGAAATCCTTCTTGGCCCTGTGATGAGTGTCCCGCGCACTGGAAGGAAAATCTTTTCCACTTCAAGCTGTAGGACTTCCTGGTGGAAGGCTTCCGAGACGCCACCAGAACCTGGGAGACGCAGTCCGAGAGCGCCAAGGGCTGGAGGACTACACGCACAACATCCAAGCCATAAGGGCCAATGCCCGGTGGTTTGGATGGTGCAGAGGGCCCTGATTCTGCGAGATGAAATCAGGCGCCGTCCCCAGCCAGATGGGTGCCTGTACACAAAGGTCCTGTAGAATCAGGAACCTAACTTGTTGGGGGCCATGAGGATCATAGTCCCTCTGTCCTATTGAAGCTTCAGCAGTGTCCTCAAGAGGAGTGGTAGAGGGGGGTATGCATATAGCAGGCCCCTCCCCCCCAGTGGAGGGAGAAGGCATCACAAGTTGGACATCTGCTCTCTTGGCACTAGGCAGCAGAACCTGCTCACCTTATGGTTGTGAGGGGAGGCAAAGAGGTCCACATCCGGCGTAACCCACCGGCAAAATAGTTTGGCCGCTACCTCCAGGTTGAGGGACCACTCATGTGGCTGGAAGAGCAGCTTAAGTGGTCCGCCAGCACACTGAGATGACCCAGTAAGTATGTCGCTCAGAAAGACATCCTGTGAAAAGGCCCAGTTCCATATACTTGCACCGCCTTGGGGCAGAGAAGGAACGAGTGCGTGCCGCCCTGCTTGTTGATGTACCGCATTGCAACCTGGTTATCCGTCCAGATCAGGACATGCTTGTGCGACAACTGGTCACTGAACGACCACAAGGCATATTGGATTGCCCGAAGCTCCAGGAAGTTTGACAGTGGGCTTCGCTGGCTGTCCAGAGACCCTGCGTGTGGATCCTGTCCACATGGGCTCCCCAGCCCTGAGGAGAGGCATAGGTGGTAAGGATCACCTGAGGGGGAGCAACTTGGAAGGGAAGCCCCCTCTCCAAATTGGAGAGGGTCTCCCACCAAGACATAGACGCTCGCAGAGGGTCCATGACTGCGACGGGAAGTCTGTCTCCATTGGGACCGCAAGGTCCACAGAGCTCTCTGCCTGTCCTAGCAGGCAGAGCAGAAGGCGGGCAGATACCCGCCAACCGTTCCGGACAAAGATGGCTAGCGAGGCAAGGGCGATAGCTCGATCCCTAGGCAGAAACGCCTTTTCCTGCACTGTGTCCAGCCTGGCCTCTATGAAATCCAGCTGAGGAGACAGAGATGAGACTTGAGGTAGTTGATAACGAACCCCGTCTGTAGTGCACTCAGGGCTCCTGCCCGGGAGTCGCTCTTGATCAGCCAGTCGTCTAGGTACGGAAAGACGTACTGATCGACGCCTGAGGTAGGCTGCCACCACTGCCAAGCAAATGTGTGTGTGTGGTGGGGGGGGGGCGGGGCGGAAACTAACCAAAGGGCAGCACCCTGTATTGATAATGAGCCTTCCCCACCACAAAGTGGAGGTACTTCCTGTGGCTGGGGAGAATGGCTATGTGAGGATATGCTTCCTTGAAGTCAAGGGAACAAAGCCAGTCTCCTCCTTTGAGGAGGGGGATTAGTGTGCCCAGAGAGACCATCTTGAACTTTTCTCTTGCGAGAAATTTGTTCAATGCCCAGAGGTAGAGGATGGGGTGCAAGCCACCATTCCTTTTTGGGATGAGGAAATACCTCAAATAGAACCCTCAGCCCTGTAGAAGGCGAGGGATCGGCTCTATCGCACCTGCTGTAGGAAGGGTGGAGAGCTCAGTTTGAAGTATGACCTGCTGGGCAGAAGAACCCCACGATGGACATGGGGGAGAGATCCCTGGGACACGGCTTAAGTTGAGACGGTACTCCTAACGGATGATAGAAAGGACCCATCGGTCCGAAGTGATCTCTTCCCAGTGATGGGCAAAGCCGAGAAGCCTGCCCCCTACTGGGGGATCCGATGTCAGGGGTTCAGTCAATTAACTTCCGCTCCCTCGCCAGCAGTCAAAAGCCCATAGCCGGGGCTTGCTGGGGTGTGGTTGGGATCTAGGTGCTTGCTGCTGGCGAGGTCGGCCCCTGGAGCCAGTGCGTGGCCGGAGAATAATATTTCCTCTGCTGGTAAAGGGGCTTCCGGGAACCTGGCCTGGAGGACTTCCTGGCAGAGGATGGGCCTTCGGAGGCGCTGGCGGACAGCTGTTGAAGGATATCGTGATGATCCTTCAGCTGCGCTACCACATCCCGGACTTTGTCCCCGAAGAGGTTTTCACCTGTGCAGGGGAGGTCAGCTAGCCATACCTGGACCTCCGGTCAGAGATCAGAGGTTCTAGGCCATGCCATCCTCCAGGTGCCAATGCCCACTGTGGCTACGCGGGCTGCTGTCTCAAAGACATCATAGGTGGATAGCACCTTATACTTGCTAGCATCTAGAACCAGCAGAACAATGGTCGAGATGTTTTCCTGCTGTTGTTGAGGCAGGCCCTCTGCAAAGTCCTGTACATGCTTCCAAAGGTTGTGATTGTACTGGGTCATGTAGAGGTGGTAGGCAGCTATGCAGGCCACCAGCATAGAGCCCTGGAAGACCATCCTGCCTAAGGCGGCAAGCTCTCTGTGCTCTCTTCTTGGAGGGGCAGAGGCGTAGGTGCGGGATCACCAGGCCTTCAAGGCATACTCCATGACCACCAACTGGTGGGGGAGGTGCTGCTTCTCAAACCCCCATGGCCTGCTGCACCAAATTGGTGGCATTGGCCTTTCTGTTGATGGGGGAGATAGAAATGGGATGCTCCCACATGCAGAGGAGAAGATCCTTGAAGATAGTGTGGATGGGAACCGCCACGATTTCCTTCAGAGTGTCGACAAACTGGAGCATTTCCAGCATTTTGTGTCACGCATCCTCCTCCGTGAGCAACTGAAAGGGGATGTTTTCAGCCATGTCCCTTACAAACACCGCAAAAGACAGGTCCTCAGGGGGCGACCGGCGCAGTTCTTCCAGCAGGGAGTATTCAGAGGACGACTCCTAAGGATCATCTCCCCAAGGGTAGTAAGGCCCTTCCTCCTCACTAGGGCCTGCATGACATGGACCAGGCCCATGAGGGGTATCAATCCTGGGCTCCGATGGCCTCTGAGGCCACACAGGAACTGCAGTCAGCGATGTTTCCCCTGAGGGAATCAGCCGCAGAAGACTGGACAGGCAGAGGCTCGGGAAATCGTGGTCTCAGGACCATGGTATCGCCCGCCTCTTCTTCCTCTGAGGACCAGAGGACTGGGATCGCACCGGTGGAGAGCATCGGTGGCCATTGAGGAATCGAAGGTCCCTCAGGCACTGGCTGCACCTAAAAAGACGTCCAGATGCTCTAGCAGGGGTGCTAAAACAGACAGTGGGAGCTCGCGCACCAGTATGGCGGCCGGTGGCATCAGCAGCTCAATGCTCTGAAGCGCCTTGAGCACCACAGTCTGCACCCTGCAGTTCAACTCCTCCTGAAAGTCTGGTGTAGCCAGGACTGAGGGATGGGGACAAGGCATCACTGGCACTTCCTTGGATCCCCGAGGAGGCATGGTGCCCGGCACAGATATCGGTGGGGAATGCCAGGGACACCGGAGGATGGGGCCTCCGATGACCGGTGTCGCTTCAGTGGCAGCCCGGCAACTGCCGACACCACACCGGAACTAGAGCTGTGCATCGATAGCAACCGATGACTATGCTTATGTGATCTCCCTCGGTGCTTAGAACCATCTTTCCCCGGTGCTGAGGAAGCAGAAGATCCCGAAGTGCGGGAGAGTAGTGAGATAATCAAAGTTCTCTCACCGTCTCCGCAATTCTTCGAAGAACCAGAAGAGGAATAACGAGGGTGTAAGGAAAATGTTGCTGCCAATAACTGATTGTGCAACAAAGACTTTGGCTGCTCGTGCCGGGGACATGCTGGCCTGATTAACCAGCCTATGCCCAAAGGAGAGATAAGTCAGGCTTTGTGGTAGCAACTGTTGACGACAACATAGGGGAAACCATAGTGATCAGCAACTTTCCTGACTTATATAAAAAGCAGAGGGGTGGAACAGCGAGACAGGAGTCTTTTGGAGCGCCTTCGTACACGTACGAAGTGCTGCAGATTCCCCTTCTTCGCCTAATCAATTGACCAGACTTCTCGCACAGACAGGCTGATGTATAAGGGGTGAGGAAACCTGAATATCAATGGACAGGTATGTGACTTTGTATATATGTATAGAACTGTAAGCTTTGAACCATGACGTCATGCAAATAAATGATATCATAGAGAGCGTGTGGCAGTGCTTTTATTCTTGCTCCAGAGGGGAAGCATGTTGAGAGGCTCCCCATGACCTCTTGGAGTCGAGGGATCCGAAACTGGAGTAGAAGGAGCAGACTTGGGCACCCCAAAAAGTTTCTCCATTTTATTGAGACACGCCCGATGGCCTTTGGGGGGACATCTGGACACACAGAGGACACCCATGGACATTGTGCGAGGCCCCCAGGCAGAGGATACAAACCTCATGTGGATCCGTGATGGACATGGTCCGTGGGCACTGGGGGCACCGCCGAAAACTGGTCAACGTCATGAAAAATCCTCGGTGCGGAGACGGGTGACGTCACGGAGACGGGTGACGTCACGAACCTGAATGGCGGCTTGAGCCAGTTGCTCCACAGTGCCTAACGCTATCATCGCAGAGAATCGAGCTCCATCCGTTCTTCCTTGCCTCTAAGGGCGCACATCGGTACCTTAGTACGTCCCCGACATGACGACCAAACGTAAAGGTCCCGATTTGAGACAGTTTACATATGCGAAGGGGAAAGAAGAAGTGGGGCCTTCTGACGACCATGATCCACCGGCCGAACCCGTCGAGGAGATGGAGGAGGGTGCGAATTCCGAAGCGGTGGTGGGCCAAACAGAGAATACTATGCCCACTCGGGAAGAATTTCGCCGTTGGTTCCAAGATCTTCGCCAGGATATGAAGGCTAATAAACGGGAGATGATGGCGCAAATGTCGGAACTCCGGGAGGATATGGCGGCCATAGGCCGGCGGGTGGATGACTGCGATATACGTTTGGAGGGCCAAGAAATACGCCTAGATCAGCTACAGGAGGCGGAGGACTCTCTGAATAAGCAATGTGTGGAAGTTTCGGCGAAACTGGAAGATCTCGAGAATAGAAGCCGCAGATGTAATCTGCGGTTTCGAGGCATCCCAGAGACCGAGCTTTATGCTGATTGCACAGCGGTAGTGCGCTCTCTCTGTAAGTTTTTTCTTACACCCGACCCCGCTGGGGAATCCTCGGCAGCAGTATCGGACATTGAGATTGAAAGGGCCCACCGCACCCTGGGTCCTCGCGGCAACAATCAGCCGCGTGATATTATAGCCTGCTTTCTGCGATTTCCCATCAAGGAGAGAATTTTGACAGCGGCCCGGCGACAGCAATCGTGGCAGTGGGAGTCGAATCAGATAGCGGTGTTTGCCGATATTTCCTCTATCACCTTGAAAAAGCGGCAAGAATACCAACCTGTTACATCTGTGCTTCGGCGGGAGAAAATTCGCTATCGGTGGTTGTTTCCGGGGGGTATAGCGGTCACCATCCAAGGAGTTACCTCTAAGGCCCTCAGTGTCACGGAGGCGGCAGCCATCTTGACGGCGGCGGGATTTCCAGTTACCATCTCAGCGCCGCAGCCCCAGCGAACGAGGCCAGAAGTCAGAAGATGGCAGCGAGTGGAGCATGGAGGCCGACGGCTACGCCGGAACGTCAGCGGGCAGCTGGCGGCGCCGGAGGAGACCCGTGAAGGGACCTGATGTACTTTTCTATAATAGATTTGCTGAGTACTTCCTTTTGAGTTGCTTTTTCGGGGAGCGTGGATGGAGGAGCAGCGCTTGCTGAGCGCTGTTCGTTTGAATAGTCTGGGTTACAGAGATGCGTCTTGCATTGGGTGACTAAGTTTGTTTGTTCTCATTTGAGTATGTTTATAGCCAGCTCGGTTCAATCACAGTTTAAGGTGCATGGCACTGGAGTGGCGGAGGGCCGCCTCAGGGACTTCCCTGGTCTCCTCTGCTTCGGCAGACGCGCCATGCGACTATGGTGCATATTTCTATGGGGGGATGGGGGGCGGGGGAGGGATGGGGGACAGTGGGGAATATGGAACGATAGGATAACCATGTTGTACGGCACCTGCAGGTTTGATGCTGGTAATGGGGAGCTTATGCTCAGGTGGAGTGGATGTGAGGAATGGGACATTTTGAGATCTTGGCTAGGGGCACATACTATTCTTGGGACTCTTGTAGCAAGTAATACCTCTTTATGATGGCGGTTCATATATATTCTCTTAATGTTAAAGGGCTTCACACCCCAAGGAAACGGCATCTCCTCCGACAAGATATTAAATCCCTGGGTGCCCAGATAATATGTCTTCAAGAGACTCATTTAACTAAACGATATGAGCATTTATTACATTGGCCAGAGTTCCCTCATAGGGTGTTCTCCGCGGCCAGGCCGAAGGCGAAATACACAGGAGTATGTGTTCTTTTTTGTAGAGGGGAGGATTATGTTTTACGTAAACAAATTAGTGATGAGAATGGGCGCTATGTGCTCGTAGTTTTTGATTATCAGGGAATTACTTATACACTATTGGCTGTATATGCGCCTAATGACCACCAGAAGGATTTTTACTCTAAGCTTGACGAATTACTAGACAAAGAGGGGGAGGGACTACCAATAGTGGTGGGCGATTTTAATTTGACCCTTGATCCCCTTTTGGACACGTCTAAGGGGTGCCAGGCAGGTTCCCGCTCTCATAGAAAGCGGTTGAAGTCCCTCATAAACACTTGGCAGTTGGTGGATCCCTGGAGACAGCAGAATCCTACGGGACGAGAATATACCTTTTTCTCTGCGTCTCACCAATCGTACTCCCGTATTGATTTTTTTTTGATTGATTCCCAACTGGTGGACAGGATTGAGGATGTTGATGTCCAGGCCATTACGTGGTCTGATCATGCCTCTATCACTTTAAAGTTAAGGGGTCGCTGTGCACACTCCGGTAGTAAAACATGGAAGTTTAATGACACCTTATTGAGGGATGATAAATTTCGTCAACAGCTAATTGCTGATATCCAGGAGTATTTGGAGAATAATGAAGGGACGCCCACCTTGATATGGGATTGCCTTAAAGCAGTCTTGAGAGGCAAATGTATATCCCAGGGTGCATATGTGAAACGTTCTAAATTAGCACACCTCACGTTGCTTCTTCAGAAGATTGAGGCTCTAGCAAAAGACCACAAAACTACGCTTTCGGGGGCTACCTATTCTTCTTTGCAGCAGGCCCGAATGGAATTGAACGCGCTGGCCTCGGCTGAGCTGACAGACAGATTACGAATGTTGAATCTAGAACGATATGCCTGGGGAAATAGGTCCGGGAAACTACTGGCCAGATATTTACGGCGTAGGCAGACCCAGAATCAGATTTTGGGTATTAAAGCGGTAGGGGGTGATTTGTTAACTTCTCCCCCGGATATTCGTCGCCGCTTCCAGGAATTCTATGGCGCCTTGTATTCAGCTGAAACACATATTACCGATGATCAGATTCAGGGCTATCTGGATCTGGTCACTCTCCCTAGTTTAACGACCGAGGAGCGGCACCTGCTAGATCAGGAGATCTCTACTCTGGAAATACAGTGGGCTATTAAAGATCTCAAGGTTAATAAGGCACCAGGCCTTGATGGCTATACACCCCTTTTTTACAAAACTTTTGCTGACTCCTTAACCCCTTTGCTTGGGGAGTTATTTAACTACTTGAGAGGGGGGGATCCCTTACGGCCAGGCTCGAATGAAGCCGGAATCACCATCCTTGGGAAACCCGGGAGAGACCTCACTCAATGTGGCTCTTATCGGCCCATCTCCCTTCTCAATATTGACCTCAAACTTTTAGCTAAAATTATGGCAAACAGGATGAATAGAGTCATGGGGAAGTTAGTACACTCCGATCAAGCAGGGTTCATTCCTGGCAGAATGGCCGCGGACAATATTCATAAAATCGTAGATTTAATTGGGTGGGCCAGAAGGGGGGGGGGGTACCAATGGTCTTGCTCTCAGTGGACGCAGAGAAGGCCTTCGACATGGTGCATTGGCCGTTCTTATTTCAGACTTTACGTACCATGAACTTTGGGGATAAATTTTTAACTTGGCTACGGTTATTATATACTAACCCCTTGGCTCGTGTAAAGGTTAATGGCACTTACTCTGATGCCTTTGCCATTCAGCGGGGTACTCGTCAAGGTTGCCCCCTGTCACCTTTACTATTCGCCTTGTTTTTAGAACCATTGGCTACTATGGTGCGTATCGCCCCGGGGATCAGTGGGGTGGAGATAGGAGATAGGTCTTATAAAATGTCCTTGTTTGCAGACGACATTTTGTTTACTCTGACCAAGCCGGCCTCGTCGTTACAGGGAGCTTTAGATGCACTACATAACTTTGGGGCGGTATCTGGCTTTAAGCTTAATGTAGACAAGTCCGAGATTCTTAATATTACTTTACCCTCCTTGGAGCTGTCGGCTCTCAAACAGCAGTTTCCGTTCCGATGGGCATCGTCCAAAATCAAATATTTGGGTGTCTACATCAGTAAAGATCCAGGGGAGCTATTTCAGCTGAATTACCCGCCCCTCATCCGTAAAATCTTTGATGATCTAGATAGATGGTCCGAACTATATCTCTCCTGGACGGGGAGAATAGCGTCGGTTAAAATGAATGTGCTTCCCAGGCTTGGCTATTTATTTCAGGCGCTTCCGATTCCTATCCCTGATGCGATAATTAACAGCTGGCAGAAGCGTATCTTTTCATATATATGGAAACGTCGCCCTCCCCGGGTTTCTAGAATGATTCTGTACCGACCTCGCCTGAGGGGGGGGATGGGAGTCCCAAATTTGCGGTGGTACCTAGTAGCGTCCCAATTAAGAGCGTTGTTTGATTGGCATAGGCTAAAAGAGCAGAAGCAATGGGCAGTAATTGCTCAAGAGAGGGCGGGTGGAACCTCTCTTCGTTCCCTATTATGGCAGCCTAAAAATACGCGTCTCCCCTTGGACCAGGCTTCAGCTTCCACTACACATGTACTCTTGCTTTGGGATAAGTGGAAGGTATCGTTGACTGGGTCCAGACGTTATTATTTTAGTTCTAGCTTTCAAACGAACTCTAAGTTTCCAGCAGGTCAGATCTCCAGCACTTTTGGTAGCTGGAATGCGAAGGGGATTCACAGCTTGGGCCAATTATGGGGTTTGGAGGGCCTCCTTCCCTTCACAACTTTACAAGAGAGGTATGGGTTGCCCTCGGGTGATGTATTCCTCTATCTTCAACTTCGGCATTTCCTCCAGGCGGAGAGGGTGGGGAGTGACCTAGCCCTGGGGAAAACCCAGTTTGAATCCTGGTGTGATCAAGCAGATACCTTGAGGAAGGCAATCTCGCAGGTCTATAATTATCTCAATAAGGACCCTAAAATTAAACCTCTATACATGCAGGCCTGGGAGAGCGATTTGTCACGATCCATGTCTGATGAGACTTGGGATCAGATTTTTGCCTGCACAAAAAAAGGTCTCCCCTACTCGCAGTTGATGGAGAACAGGTACAAGATACTACTCCGTTGGTATTATACACCTGCTAGGATACACAAGTTTAAATCTAATTATGATATTCGCTGCTGGAAGGGGTGTGGGAACGACGGCACTTTCTACCATATGTGGTGGACCTGCCCCTACGTAACACAATTTTGGACTGCTTTGACTTCCTTCCTTCGAGAGATACTGGGGAGAGAGTTAGTGCTTACCCCTGAACAGGTGTTACTGAATATGCCGTGGGACTTGCCTGTAATACAGGGAAAGCTGGTTACTTATGTAGTCTCAGCTGCTAAATGCCAGATCGCCTTAGAATGGAAATTGCCAGGCCCTATTGCTTTTGAGAAAATTCATGGTCGCTTGCAGATCCTTAGTACGCTGCATGATAGTGTGGGATCCTTCAGGGCCAGTGAGACGGCCTTGTCCCGAAGGGTATGGCAGCCGTATAAGGATTGGCGAGTGCGAAAGGGCCTCTGACCTTCTTGCTCTCCTATCAATCAGCATAACCGATAGCTCTGCCAGTGCCCCTTTACACATGGTTTCCTCATGGGTTTTCAATAGATGGTAGGGTGGGAGGGGGGGTGGGTGGGAGGGGATATTGCAGATAAGAGAGTTGTTGCACATTGCTCTGTTATTGGAACGATACATATTGTTTGGACACTTTGCCTTTATTGTTCATGGCTGTTTTCGTTCATGTTATATTTGTGTGTATTTTGCACGCTTTCAATAAAAAACTTTAATTACAAAAAAAAAAAAAATCCTCGGTGCGGTCGATGACTGGCAGCCACCGCGTGGTGAATAGTTGGGAATTGACCGCAGAGTTAGAAAAAAAAGTGATAAACCTACCATACTGAGGCAGCACCAACCTCAAATGGGACCTGATGAGGAAAAACTCGGGAAAAGACCAGATACTTGTCGAGAAAAAAAAGAAAATGTAAGAGCTCCACACACCACGAGGCAACTGCACCGCAGAAAAGAAGAAACTGAAGAGGGACCTCGTGTGGATGTGCAGATAACAGCATGCTGGGCATACTCAGTGTACTGGTCAAAGCTTCTAGAAACTTTGACCAAAGTTCTGTGCCGGGCTCCATCGGACGATGTCACCCACATGCGAGTACTACCATCCTGCTTGTCCTAGAGAAGATAGGGTATTAATGTAAGAATATAGAACATAAAAAGCAACAATGCCTCAGCTTCAGAAGCTTACAAGTAAGAATATTTGGAGCATCAGCAGTTGTTATTTCCTTCTAATCTGCCATAGTGTATTTGAGATTTAATAAGTGAGACCATTGTTTCAAAATATCCTGGTCATGGACTAAAGGATGGACTCGCAGCAGCTGACGGTCAGGACCAAAACACAAAAACAGAATCAGGAGGCTGAAGCAGGGTCAGGCAGAGTTTGTGCAAGATCAGGAGGTAGGACAAGGTCTGGGCAAGAGGAGTTCAATCACAGTCAAGAGGCAAACAACAGATCGGGGCAGGCAGCAGACAAAGCAGAGGTAGGCATGAGGCTGGGTCACAAGATGAAAAGCAGCAACGCACAGGAATACAGGGAACCAAAACCTGCTGCTCAGGCATCTGTTCAGAGGTCTGAGCTTCCTTTTATAGGAAAGTAGTGATGATGTCATCAAGGCACGCCCAAAGGAAATCCTGGTTGCTGGGCCTATAAAACTAATTTGGTGAAAGGCCTTAGATAGATCTGCAGGATACATCAGACAATCAAGGTACTGGGGACCATGCTGGACTTAGGTCCTTGAGGTACAGGATGCTGACCATTGTGCAGGACCCTGCGATGGGCAGCATGTTACAGTCCTTTCTACAGTGGCAGTGACTCTTACTAAACCCCGAATAAAGAATTCCAGGTTGAAGCTCAGACTATCTCCTCACAGATGGCATACAAAAGTGCCTAATTTTTAAACAACTGTTTCCTTCTATGAAAAGCTTACTGGCTTTTTTCCTAGACTGCTGCTGAAGTCATATCCTTGTGTTTCACATGCTATTTTCTTTGTGTTTGAAATTCTATGATGGAAGAAAGGTATGTGCAGCTTCACCACTATGGACAACAAAACAGAACTATATGGCAAGTACTGATTAGACCCAGATCACTAATCAGTTGTACTCCAGGCAAAAGGTTAAAAAAAAAAAAAAAAAAAAAAAAAGGTTTTGAGCTATGATCCTACTGTGACTTATACTGAATCACTACTTCTCTCCCTACTTCTCTCCCTTTCCGACTATCTCCTCCGAGGCATGGGTCAAGGCCACAGCTACCTCCTTGCCCTCCTCGACATTTCCTCAGCCTTCGACACCATTAGCCACCATCACCTTCTAACCCGCCTGGAAATTATTGGCATATCAGATCTGGTTCTTGCCTGGTTTAAATCATTCCTCTCTAACAGAAAGTTCTCCGTTAAAATCGGGAACTCCACCATCCTCCCCACAACCCCTCCAGCAGGGAGTCCCCCAAGGCTCCTCACTCTCTCCCACCCTCTTCAACATTTACATCACTCCCCTATGCCACCTCCTCTCCGAACTTAAACTTAAGTTCTACCTTTACGCTGATGACGTTCAGATCATCATCCCCATACAGAACTCTCTCGCTGACGCCCTAGAACATTGGGAGAAATGTCTCACAGCCATTAACTCCCTTCTCACTGATCTCCATCTTGCCATCAACACGAACAAAACAGAACTGCTACTCATCTCCCCCAATCATCTGCTTCCCCTCCTCTCCCTAACACAACTAAACTCAACCTCTCATCAACACAACCCTTTGTTAGGGACCTCGGAGTCATCCTCGACCATCAATTAAATATGAAGAACTACGTAAACTCTATTCTCAAAGCCTGCTTTTTCAAACTTAATGTGCTCAAAAAACTTAGACCTCTCCTACACACCCAAGATTTCCGTACAGTTATCCAAGCCACCATCACATCCAAATTGGACTACTGCAATGCCTTACTCATTGGTCTCCCATATTCTACCATTAAACCTCTACAAATGCTACAACATGCTGCAGCAAGACTCATTGCAAACTCCCGCAAGTATGATCACATCACCCCCATCCTCAGAGACTTACACTGGCTCCCCATAGCATCACGCATTATCTACAAAACAATCATAATTCACAAAGCAATCCACATGCACAACTCCAACTGGTTAGACCTCCCATTTACAACTCCGAAGTCTAGTCGTCCCACCAGAACGGCAAAATCTGGCACCCTACTTGTACCCTCCTTGAAGATAGCCCATCTCTCCTCCACACGCGACCGTGCTCTCTCGATCGCAGGTCCCACTCAATGGAACACACTACCGCCTGACATATGCCTCGAACCTTGCATGAACAACTTCAAAAAGAAGATGAAAACATGGTTGTTCAACCTAGCCTACCCAGAATAAAAGTCATCAACCCATGCCAAAGTAGACCACAATACGTCTACTCCCTTTTCTCATATTGAGGAACTACGATTTGTTATATTCCAAATTGTTATATTTGTTATATTGAGGAACCTTGTTTTGTTTTCTTAGCTTCCTTTCGTTACCCCCTCTCCCAGTTTGACTTCCCTGTTACAATGTAATTTTCCAAACTTAACCTGTTTATTGTAAACCAACATGATGTCCACAATGAATGCCGGTATAGAAAAATGTTTAAATAAATAAATATATGTACACATAAGAAATTGCCATGCTGGGTCAGACCAAGGGTCCATCAAGCCCAGCTTCCTGTTTCCAACAGAGACCAAACCAGATCACAAGAACCTGGCAATTACCCAAACACTAAGAATATCCCATGCTACTGATGCAATTAATAGCAGTGGATATACCCTAAGTAAACTTGATTAATAGCAGTTAATGGACTTCTCCTCCAAGAACTTATCCAAACCTTTTTTGAACACAGCTAAACTGCACTAACCACATTCTCTGGCAACAAATTCCAGACCTTTATTGTGCGTTGAGTGAAAAAGAATTTTCTCCAATTAGTCTTAAATGTGCTACTTGCTAACTTCATGGAATAACCCTTGATGCACACTGTATGAGAGTAGAAACAATTTTAAAAATCACACGAAAAAGATCCCCCTCCCTAAAATACCTGAATCCATGACAATTTTGGTAAAGGAGGCTGGAATGACTGTTGCTGTTATGAAGCCAGGACAGGTGGCCATGATCTAACCAGTGTTGTCTGCCACGAGGGCCACGGGCATCACCAAGTTAAACAAAGAGGTAAAGAATGAAGAAATTGCTTACCTGATAATTTTGTTTTCCTTAGTGTAGACAGATGGACTCAGGATCAATGGGTATTGTGCTCTCCTGATAGCAGATGGGAGACGGAGTCAGATTTCAAAGCTGACGTCAGCCTACATATACCCGTGCAGCGTGCTTAGCTCTTCAGTATTGTCTTCAAAAAGCCAGTGTGGATACATGTTGCTTAATAATTGATTACACTTGATTAACTTTGAACTGGTTCAACTGATTATATATATGTAAAACTTTTGAAACTGGAGACTGCCAGTGCACTGAAATAATAAACGCCAACACCTGGGTAACTGTGGGTGTCTTGGATTAGAAGTAGGCTGTGGCTTACCCGTACTTGTTCAGTCTCGAGATTTGATATCGAGGTTCTCTATTTCTGGAGCAGCCATGGGCGGGATGCTGAGTCCATCTGTCTACACTAAGGAAAATAAAATCATCAGGTAAGTAATTTCTCCATTTCCTAGCGTGTAGCCAGATGAACTCAGGACCAATGGTATGTACAAAAGCTACTCCCCTATAGGGTGGGAGGCTGCCTGTGGCCCACTTAGTACTGCCCTTGCAAAGGCTGTGTCCTCCCTGGCCTGAACATCCAGGCGGTAGAACCTGGAGAAGGTGTGTAGGGAGGACCATGTTGCCGCCCGACAGATCTCGGCTGGCGAAAGCAGCCTGGTCTCAGCCCAGGAGACTACCTGGGCCCTTGTAGAATGTTCCTTGACATGTAGAGGTAATGGTTTTCCTGCCTTTATGTAGGCAGCATTAATAACTTCTTTGATCCAGCAGGCTATGGTGGCCCGCGATGCCGCTTTCCCTTGTTTCTTCCCGCTGTGAAGAATGAACAGGTGGTCAGTTTTGCGCAAGGATTCTGATCTTTTCAGGTATTGGGCTAGGATTCTGCAGACATTCAGGTGGCGAAGGAGTCGTGAGTCTTTAGAGTCCCTGGGCTCATCTGGTGATGGTAAGGATATGGTCTGGCTCATATGGAACTGGGAAACCACTTTTTGAAGGAAGGATGGTACCGTATGCAGCTGTATGCCTGAGGAATGGTTCCAGACAGGATAATGCTTGGAGTTCAGAGATGCACCGGGCTGAGCATATTGCGATCAAGAACACTGTCTTTAAGGTCAGGAGATGAAGAGACAGGGCATTTGTTTGTCTGAAGGACTCCCCTGCTAGGAAGTCTAGTACTAGGTTGAGGTTCCATAGAGGCATTGGCCACTTTAGTGGTCGGAGTTGTTTGACCCCTTTCAGGAAACGAGACATCAGAATTAGTTGATAGTCTGATACCATCCACTTTGAACCTGAAACAGGCCAGTGCTGTGACTTGGACCTTGAGGGACAAACCCCTCTGCATGCCTTCCTGTAGGAATTCTAGGATTGTGGGAATCTTGGCTGTCCTCAGGAGGAGACCATGGTCTTCACACCAAGTTTCGAATACTCTCCAGATCCGTATGTAAGACGGATGTGGAGAACTTGCGTGCCCGAAGCAGGGTGTCAATCGTGGCTTTTGAGTAGCCACGCTTCTTTAGGCTAGTCCTCTCAAGGGCCATACCATAAAAGAGAATCGAGCTGGGTCTTCGTGGGAGATCGGTCCCTATTGAAGAAGCTCCCTGTATGGCGGTAGACACAAAGGATTCTCCGCCAATAGTCTTCGCATGTCTGCGTACCATGGTCTTCTTGGCCAATCTGGGGCAACTAATTGGCCTAGTCCCCTGTGGTGTTCTATCTTGTGGATGACCCTGCCCAGTAGTGGCCAGGGTGGGAAGGTGTACAGGAGGTTTTCCTCCAGCCAGGTCTGGACAAAAGCGTCGATTCCCTGAGATTGTGGTTCTAGTCTGCGGCTGAAAAATCTGGGGACCCAGGTATTGTGACAAGTTGCTAGTAGGTCCATGGCTGGGAGACCCCATCGATTTACTATTAGCTGGAAGGCTGTGTCTGCCAGCGACCATTCCCCCGGGTATAGGCTTTCTCTGCTGAGGTAGTCCGCAGAGATGTTTTCTCCCCGTGATGTAGGAGGCCAAGATCCCTTGTAGATTTATTTCCGCCCATTCCATGAGGAGGTCTATTTCCAGAGACACCTGCTGGCTCTTGATTCCGCCCTGGCTATTCGAGCCTTGGAGACTTAGAAGTAAAGGTTTCTACCTTACCTGTACTCTGCGCTTACTGGTTGCGTGCCGGGCGGTCTCCAGCTGCGGGGGAAGAGGGGAATACCTTCACCGCTGCGCTCGAATCTGCACCCGTTGCCTTTCAGCCACCCTGGGGGCTAAGTCCACGCCAGGATTCGGCCATCCGACCAAGGCTCACCTCCGAGGGATATCGAATCAACCTCAGGAAAGTCTCGACTGGGGGAGGGACCGTTAAGTTTCACCGCAGGAGAAGGGGTGCTCTCTTCTTAAGGTAAATTTTCTTTCTTGTTGTAAATGTAACACTATTCTTGTTTGGGATAGTGTCCGCATCTGCTATAGAGACTGAGAAATACTGAAGAGCTAAGCACGCTCACAGGTATATTTATTTATTTAAAGTTTTTGTATACCGACATTTGTTAGGAAAACATCACATTGGTTTCCATGGAACAAAAAATATGTAGGCTGACGTCAGCTTTGAAATCTGACTCAGTCTCCCATCTGCTATCAGGAGAACACAATACCCATTGGTCCTGAGTCCATCTGGCTACACACTAGGAAAGCCAAATCTGCAATCTCATCTGAAACGCGTCAACACCTTAAGAACAAAGTGCGACTCAGCATCGTGCTCTGGCATCAGCACAACGCTGGCTCATAAGGTAGCAGGGCCTTTGCAAGACCAAGCACCGCATCTGTTTGTACCCCTCATCCACACACTAAGCCTGACCCCATTTTGCTTACTGAGCGCTCTCTCTGTCCTGAATTTTTTTCTTTTGGGGGGGGGGGGGGTTAATCACAGTGAACAAAGTATTAGTGAATTTTGATCAAATGCAGCAATTCATACATGGCGCACTTTAATTTGGAGGCACAGTCTGATTCCAGTTAACATTTTTAGATCCGTGATTACTATAGATTATCTGCTACCCTGCCTATTCCTCCAAACAGCATGAAGTACAACAGCAGTGCATTTTAATTAATTCTGACTAGATGTGTTTTTCCAATATTCACTTTACAGTTAAATGGTACTGATATGTAAAATACACTTAATCTATAGAGTGGAAAGGCAAACCTGCGAGAGACTTAATCTGGTTCATAGGAGCTTGAAAGTAAGTACACTTTGAGGTCAATGTTCAAAAGATGCACACGTAAAAAAACAAGCGCGGGTAAAATAGCATGTACGTGAGTATACGCTATTTTAAAAACCGCAGTATATGCACATGTAATGGGAATGCGAGCAAACTTGTGCATGAAAGAAGAAAAAAAAAAAAAGGCCGATAGTTACATGCCTAATTTTCTATTTTACAACTTGCCAAAGTAATGTGGATAAGTCTTATTTGCGAATACTTATTCCTTCTCAATATCTGATGTAAGTGATCTTAAACATCTCAAAAGTGAAAATATAACTGGGTGGGGGGTCTGGATGAAATGGGCAGACTTCAGGCAGAAAAGCCAGGAGGGTCTTCATGAGCTGCAGATGGTCTGGGTGAACTGGTAGACTAATTAGTAAAACTGGTTATATCCTTGCCACATGCATATTATAAAATCCCAACTTACGCACATAAGCGCCGACTTATGGGAAGTAAATGCTTCTAAACGTGAATAAACTATTCACATCTCTTTAAAATTCGAAGTACAAATACGCAGATATTTCATTTGCACACACTTATCTGGCTAAGCCCTAACCTCTTTAGTCTTCTCCTTTGAGGAAAGGCTGAAGAGGTTAGGGCTGTTCAGCATGGAGAAGAGACAGCTGAGTAGGGATATGATGGAGGTCTACAAAATCATTACAGAACTAGAACAGGTAAATGTGAATCAATTATTTACACTTTCAGATAAGAGGGTTAGGGGGCCCTCCATGAAGTTAGCAAGTAGCACATTTAAAACAAATCTGAGAAAATTCTCTCTCACTCAACACACAATTAAGCTCTGGAATTTTTGCCAGAGGATATGGTTAAGGCAATTAGCTTAGCTGGGTTTAAAAAAAAAAAAAAAGGTTTGGACAAGTTCCTGGAGGAGAAGTCCATAAACTGCTATTAGTCAAGTTGAGTTGAAGAATAGCCACTACTTATTACTAGCATTAGTAGCATGGGATTTATTTAATGTTTGGGTACTTGTACCCTGGATTGGCCACTGTTGGAAACAGGATGTTAGGCTTGATGGACCCTCGGTTTGACTCAGTATGGTAACGTCTTATGCTCTCAGATAGCACCTTTGCCGCTACTTAGACAAATTTGAACTTATCCAGATAAATAACGCTTTTTTTTTTTTTTTTTTTTTAGACTTATCGGGCTATCTTACATACCCAGATAAAGTCCGAAGTTGCATGACTCAAGATTTTTACATATACAAGCTTGTGTGTGTGCGCATATATACTCATATTTTATAACCTGTGCATATCATATCCATGAAGGTTATAAAATGTAGTAGTAAATGTGCTCATATACACGCGTATGTGGGTGCTCACAAGTAGTTTTGAAAATTATCCTCCCTATGCGTAAATGTATGCTTTTACTGTTAATGTTAACAACTGCCTAGAATACATGATAGGATATAAGTTTTATTAAATATGACCGTGAAGACAGACCCCAAACAGGCTGCCCTGCTTATACACAGCGATTAAGATAACCAGATTTCAGGCTCAGCAGTGAACACTAACAAAATAGACCGACACAGCTAGGAGTGTGATTAACACTGTTAAATATGTTATTAAAGTGGTGTAGAATTTTAGTAGTCATACTGGGACTAGAGAAATTTGGAGTTTTAAGTTGCAATATCCTTCAAAGAGCCAACACAAAAGATGTTGCTATAAATGAAGCTTTTGAGATCACACAGCTGTCTTTCACTGTCTAACCTCAAGAGGCTGTCTGCAAGGTACTACAATAGCATAGTAACAGCAAATGATAGCAGTTAAAGACCCAAACAGTTCATTTAATCTGCCCAATAAATTGCTAAGGGTTGTAACTGCTGCTCTGTGCAGGTTACCCCCCCATGCCTTCTTTTTATGTTGGCCCTTTAAAAAGGTATCGCAGGGCCAGCTTGGAGGCAGCGCCAAAGGTCCCTGACTCGCTCCCAGCTTGGCTGGGGTTGGGAATGCTTCAAAGAGGGAAGGGAGCTGCAGTCGCTACACAAGGGTGACACCTAGTGGCCAGATTCAGTGCCCATCAATGCAGGGGCTTTGGGAAGCGTGCCCCAGTGCATGGGCTCTGGCCTAACATTACCCCTGTAATGACCAAAGCAAACTGAACAGACTTTTCCTACAGAGGGGCAGCAAGTCACCTTACTTCAGAAGTTTTTGGCGGGCTTCCTCTTGCAGCTTTGCAGTCCTCTCTTGACAGAGATTGGGCAGGTCATTTGTCCTGCTGCAGACCAAATTGTTAATGGCTGTCCGTATGATATTTATCTGTAATTAGAATTCATTAGCACACTGAAAAAGCTTCTCCAAAAATTGCAGGTTAAGAGACGTCGTGCCTAAAACTTAATTCAAAATATTTATTTTTTTAAAAACCCTATTTGTAGTTAGCATGACAGTTTTATAAATCCATGTACTTTTTTTTTTTTTTTTTCCAGGTCTCAGAGGATTTCTACTGCAGAATTAAAATCTACCTTACAAAAATAAAATGCTGCTTTAAAAACAAAATGAACACAAATTCTGCATGTACATGCACAGCATTCAAATGCAAACATAAAAAAATACATGCATGTTCCAGAACAGAGCCCCCCTTACTCGCACATGGCTGGACAAGATGCTCACTCTAAGGTCAGCTCTTCGCTATAATCTGTCCGACCTCCCACGTTCTGCAGCCCTATGTATGTCTAGTAGCGCCATTAAAACGTTAAGCAATAGGAGAACATTTAATGACATTGTACCAAACTTGGCAAAGAACTAGGACCTAGCTAATATCCATTAAACTAGTACCTATGAGTCCACCCCAAAAAAGAAAAAAAAAAGGCAATATCCAAGCTTTGACCAAAGGTTTTTAGACTTCCCAAATTAAAAAGGGCAAGGTAGAAGCTTGCTGCTATGGCTTGTGCTGACAGAACAAGGGAAAAAAAAATCCTCTGCCGATTTTACCTCAACAATGTCATCTACATCAACACGCACATCAAATGTCAGCTCAAGGTCATGCTCTGGAAACACCGGCGTACCATCTTTGGTGTTACAGCCCAGGCCGCACAAGGTACCAGTGAATTCTCTTCCACTTTGATCTACCCTAGGGAGACAAGAGGAAGATGAGAAGCTGAAGTGCCCAGCAGGTAGAACAATGAAAGATGCCAGGCCATCCAAACCATGTTGCAAAACTACATGACATCTCAAGTCACAATATCGACATTTATCAAAAATGCCATGTCTAACTGAAGTACTGTGAGTATCAAACCAGGGGTGGCCAATGCGGGTCCTCAAGAGACACAAAAAGGCCTGACTTAAGATATCCACAATGAATACACAATAGATTTGCATATAATGGAGGCAGAGCATGCCTTTCTCATACATATTTCATTGTGGATATCCTGAAAACCAGACCTATTTGTGGTTCTCAAGATCCTGAGTTCCCTGTACGTACCTGATCAGTCCAGACTCCTGGGTTCATTCATACTTGCCAGCAGGCAGAGACAAAGTAAAACTGACACTGCTTTATATATCCTGATGCCCCCTGCAGTTCCTCAGTATTTCTCTGTCTCCAGCAGTGGAGGTCTTATGCTTGAACCCTGCAGTTTGGTCCAGTGTTTTTTTTTGGGAATCTTTGATTCTAGGTTGAGCCTTCCTCCCAGGGGGTCAGGGTTGCTCATGAGGAGCCCCTAACCCTGTTTGGTTAAGGCGGGGGGGGGGCGGCTGAGGGTCAGTGACCGTTTTGTACATCCCCCTCCTTTGCTCCCGGAGCCTGGCTTGTCCCAGGGTGGATTGTTGCATGACTCTGCTTCAGGTCAGGGCATGCAGGGGGTGTCGCAGGGAGGCACTGCGCCCACACGACGGTTGTGCGTGCCCACACCGGCACCACAGGGGGATCCCGCTGGTCCAGGGACAACACTAGCCGGTGGACGCTGACCCAGGTGGAGACTTGGATTCTGGGCCTGCAGCAGAGGGGGTTGACCCCAAGATCCTCAGGTTGTTCCGTAGAGGCGAACTAGCGCCCCCCCCCCCCCCCCTCCTTCCTCAGGTCCTGGAGGAGCTGGGACTCCAGTCTCCGCCCGACGACTCTCGCAAGGACGGTGCAGATCCTGTCTTACAGGGCATGAGGCGTTCCTCCGCCGGGTTCCTGTATCATGAGTATGCTAAGACATTGGTGGAGCACGAATGGAATACTTCAGACGCGGGATTGAGAGTCGGTAGGGTTATGGCTAAGCTTTATGCTTTGCCGGAACAGACCCTAGAGTTGTTTGCCCTTCCCAAGGTGGATGCTGCAGTCTCCATCGTTATGAAAAAGACGACTATCCCAGTTACGGGGACGGCAGCCTTGAAGGACGTTCAAGGTCGCAAGCTAGAGATTCAGCTCAAAAGGATTTTTGAGGTCTCGGCTCTGAGTCTTCGCGCGGCTATTTGTTCCAGCCTCATGCAGAGGGCCTGCTTACGCTGGATGCAGCATTCCCAGGAGGAGCAGACACTCACGGATGCACAAGCAGCTCAGTCAGACCGGTTGGAATCGGCGATTGCGTTTGTAGCAGATGCATTGTATGATGTTGTCCAGACGTCCTCCCGTATTATGGGGGCTGCGGTGTCGGCACGATGCCTGCTCTGGCTTCGTAACTGGTCCGTGGACTTTTTAAGGGTCATCTCCTGTTGGGGAGGACTTGGATCAGATTGTGAAGCAGTTGGTAGACAGTAAAGGTGCCTCACTTGCCAGAAGACAGGCCTCGGGGTAGACGCAATTTTCCACTCGGTCGTGTTTTCGGGACACTCGCAGGTTTTGTCCACCGCACCCTGTGGGGGCGGCGGCACAGAGGTCTTTCTCGCCCAGAGGTCAGTCCTGGGGGCAGCCCTTTCGAGGGGGCCACAGACCCTTCAGGACCTCCAGCAATGCCGTTGCCTCTGGACCCAAATCTGCTCAATGAAAGGAGGCCGGCCCACTCCGCCGTTCCTTTTGTAGGAGGTCGGTTAGCATAGTTTTACGGGGAGTGGGCCAAGATCACACAGGATCAGTGGGTACTCAGTGTGATAAGAGACTTATGCCTTAGAATTTGCTCGGCCCGTCTGCGACCTGTTCCTAATCTCCTCCTGCACCTCGCTGCAGAAGCGCAGGGCAGTGCGGGAGACTCTGCGCAGGTTGCAATGCTTGGGGGCCGTGGTGCCTGTGCCTCCGGAGGAACTTTGAACCGGGCGGTATTCGATTTACTTTGTAGTCCCGAAGAAGGAGGGAACCTTTCACCCCATTCTCAATTTGAAATGAGTGAACATGGCGTTGAGGGTTTCCCCGTTTTCGGATGGAGAAGTTACACTCTGTGATAGCAGCAATGCACACTCAGGAGTTCATAGCGTCCCTAGATCTGACGGAAGCATATCTTCACATCCCTATTCCTTGGGACCATCAACGCTACCTGAGGTTTATGGTCTTGGGGCAGCACTTCCAGTTTCAGGCGCTCCTGTTCGGATTGGCCATGACGCCTTGGGTCTTTACCAAGATCATGGTGGTTGTTGCGACGGCGTTACGTCAGCAGGGGGGGGTCCTCGTTCATCCCTATCTGGACGATTGGCTTGTTCGGGCAAAGTCGGAAGCCAGTTGCCACACAGCGGTGCAGACGGTACTTCGGACATTGCGATTGTTAGGCTGGGTGGTGAATTTGGCAAAGAGCCACCTGGTACCATCACAGACTCTGGAGTATCTGGGAGTGTTCTTCAACACCAACAAAGGCAGAGTCTTTCTGACGAATGAGAGGGTCCGCAAACTACAATTGCAGACTCAAGTGATTGGCGCAGCTGAGAGTCCCCAGAGCTTGGGATGTGTTACAGGTCCTCTGTTCCAAGACTTCCACCTTGGAGCTGGTGCCGTGGGCTTTTGCTCATATGTGTCCCCTTCAGAGAGTGCTTCTGGCCCAGTGGAGTCTGGTGTCGGCGAAGTATCACCAGCCCGTTTCTCTTCCTCCGGAGATCAAGGACAGTCTGTCGTGGTGGCTACACACTCCCAACCTCCTGCGAAGGGTATCCTTGGAGATTCCGGATTGGGTGATCCTGACCATGGATGCAAGTCTCTCTGGTTGGGGAGCAGTTTGTCAGAGTCAAGCGGCTCAAGGATCCTGGTCGAACATAGAGGCATCTTGGTCTATCAATCGGTTGGATGTCAGGGCAGTGCGTTTGGCTTTGCTTGCCTTTCAGCCTTTACTCCAAGGACGGTCAGTGTGAGTTCTCTCAGACAATGTGACAACTGTAGCCTACGTAAACAGTCAAGGAGGCACCAAGAGCCATGTGGTGTCGTTGGAAATTCAGGACTTGATCTGGTGGGCAGAACAGAATTTAGTCCAAATCTCGGCATCTCATATTGCCGGAGTCTAGAATGTACAAGCCGATTATCTCAGTCGCACGCTTCTGGATCCGGGAGAATGGGAGTTGTCGTATGCCGTGATGCACCTCATTCGCAAGAAGTGGGGCTGTCCACGGGTCGATCTGATGGCGACCTGTCACAATGCAAAGGCTCCTCTGTTTTTCAGCAGACGCATCTATGGCGCTAAGGGCGTAGATGCTCTGGTCCTTCCCTGGCTGCGGGGAGTTCTGCTCTATATGCTCCCTCCTTGGCCTCTAGTGGGCAAGATCCTGCGGCGAATAGAGAGACACCCAGGGGAGGTGGTGCTAGTGGCTCTGGAATGGCCATGCTGTCCTTGGTTCGCAGATCTGTTAAATCTAGCAGTCGAGGGTCCTTTATGACTTAGTCATCTTCCCGGTCTACTACATCAGGGTCCTGTATTTTTGGATCAGGCAGATTGCTTTTGTCTAGGGGCATGGCTTTTGAGAGGAGGCATTTAAGGTCGAAAGGATACCCGGAACCAGTGATTACTACACTCCTTCAAATCTAGGCGAAGTCCACTTCAGTGGCGTACGTTCGAGTCGGGAAGGTTTTTGAGTCCTGGTGTGTGGCAAAGGGGATTCAGGATTTTGCGCGCTTCCGTGTCACACATGTTATCTTTCTTACAGGACGGTTTGGTCAAGGGCCTTGCTTTCAACTCTTAGAGTTCATGTGGCGGCACTGACGTCTGTGGGGAAACCTGGATGACTATCGCTTGTCCCTCTCATCCGGATGTGGTTCGTTTTATTCAAGGGGTCAAGAATCTGCGACCACTGGTGAGGAGAGTTTGTCCTCCTTGAAACCTCAACTTGGTTCTTCGAGGTTTATGCGAGGCTCCCTTTGAACCCATACATAGGGTGACGCTGAAGGATGTGACTTTGAAGGATATGATTTTGAAGGTTGTTTTCTTGGTAGCCATTTGCTCTGCAAGACTAATTTCAGAGTTACAGGCTTTGTCATGTCGTGATCCTTTTCTGAAGATATCGGAGGGGTGTCTTTACGGACAGTTCCATCCTTTCTCCCGAAGGTGGTACCTTTGTTTCATGTTAATCAGTCAGTGGAGTTGTCAGCTTTTTCAGATTTGACTGATTCAGAACCACATGCTCGTGAGCTTCGGCTATTGGACATCCGTCGAGCGTTGCTTCGCTATCTTAAGGTCACGAATGGTTTTAGACGATCTGACCATCTTGTGGAGCAGTCCAAAAAAGGGGCTTCAAGTTTCCAAGACCACCATTGCCAGGTGGCTTAAGGAAGCTATTGGATCAGCTTACATTCTCAAAGGTAAGCCAGTACCGGAGTGCTTAAGAGCTCATTCCACCCAATCTCAGTTGGCCTCTTGGGCAGAGGCTCACTTGATATCGCCACAAGAGATTTGTAGAGCGGCGACTTGGAAGTCACTGCATACCTTTGCAAGACATTATAGACTGGATGTGGCAGATCGGGAGTCTCGGTCCTTTGGCGAAAGCATGTTACGAGCGGAACTCTCCAGGTCCCACCCCATTTAGGAAGTTTTGGTACATCCCAGGAGTCTGACTAATCAGGTATGTACAGGGAAAAGAAAATTCAGTTCTTACCTGATAATTTTCGTTTCTGTAGTACCAAGGATCAGTCCAGAGTCCCGTCCAGGGGTTAAGGAGGATGGAGAGTCATCTGCTTTACTGTTGTACATTACAGATATCAGAAGAAGTTTATTTTCAATGGGGTTTTGTTTTTAATGATGGTTTGTTTAGATTCAGCTTTGGTACAGATTAATACTGAGGAACTGCAGGGGGCATCAGGATATATAAAGCAGTGTTCGTTTTACTTTCTCTGTCTCCGCCTGCTGGCATGGATGAATGAACCCAAGAGTCTGGACTGATCCTTTGTACTACAGTAACGAAAATTATCAGGTAAGAACCAAATTTTCTTTTGGCCACCTCTGTATTAAACAATTTATTTTATTTATTTAGAGGCTATTTATACCGATATTAGTGGGTACATCATATCGGTTTACATCAAACAGTAGATGAAAAGTACGAAGAACAGGGAAAAGGGAAGGGGACAACAGTTCAATAGTTAGAGAAAACTAAATAGAGAAACAGGAAAAAAAACTGGAGAGATAACATTAACGTAATATTAAACAATTACACCTAATGATGCAATGCTATCTTGGATAAGGGCAAGGGGGTACAAACAGTGCTCTCAGACCTGTCTCGTGCCTTCAATCTGCTTAATCTGATCCTGCTTAAAGGAAAATTGGTTCTTACCTGCTAATTTCCGTTCCTGTAGTACCATGGATCAGTCCAGGACAGCTGGTTTTTGCCTCCCCTCCAGCAGATGGAGACAGAAGTTTTTACGGACTCAGTCCTATACCCGAGGTGCCACCTAGAGTCTGTCAGCATTACACTGAACCCAAGCAGAAAATATAGAAACCATAACTTCAACAACAACCTCTTCCCTAAGCCTGAAACTGAATGAACGAATGAAATCATGCCCATAATCTTTCCCTGAAAAAGGGGGGCAATCCATAAACTTGCAGAAAGTATGATTAGCTACTGGCCGAGCGGACTCTCCATGTTCCCCAGGGCAGGCGTCTGGACTGATTCGTGGTACTACAGGAATGAAAATTAGCAGGTAAGAATCAATTTTCCTTTCCCTGTACATACCCGGATCAGTCCAGGACAGCTGGGATGTACCAAAGCTTTCCTAACCAGGGTGGGACAGAGTCCCGCTTGGAGCAAGTTGGCTACAAAAGAACCGGGCCCGGACATCCAGACGATAATGTCTGGCAAAGGTATGTAAAGATTTGCAGGTAGCCGCCCTACAACTCTCTTGCGGCGACACCTGCTGACATTCCGCCCATGAAGCCGCCTGCGACAGAGTAGAATGAGCCTTAAGCCCAGATGGAATTAAGACGGCCCTGAACCAGGTACGCCGAAACAATCGCTTCCTTTAACCAGCGAGCTATCGTGGCTCTTAAAGCCTTCTGACCCTTCCTGGGTCCACTCCACAGCACGAACAGATGGTCCGAGAGACAGAAACTGTTGGTAACCTCCAAGTACCGCAACAACACCCTCTTTACATCCCACTTCCGTAACTCTCTAGACTCTGGAGTAGAGGAGTCTAGACTTGCAAAGGAAGGCAGCTCTACTGACTGGTTTAAATGAAGAGGACACTACTTTCGATAGAAAAGAGGGAACTGTTCTTACGAAAACCCCTGCTTCTGAAATCTGTAAGAAAGGTTCCCTACAAGATAAGGCCTGAAGCTCAGAAACCCACCTTGCTGAAGAAATAGCCACCAGAAAAACAACCTTCAGCATCAGATCCTTTAGGGTTGCTTTTTCAATGGCTCAAAGGGAGCACTACAAAGGGTGTGGAGAACCAAGTTTAGTTTCCATGAGGGACAAGGAGACCGGACCGGGGTATGCAGATGTTAGCTCCTCTCAGAAAACAAGCCACATCCGGGTGAGAGGCGAGCACAACCCCCTGCACCTTTCCACAAAAAGAGCCAAAGGCCACCACCCAGACCCGCAGGAAATTAAATGCCAATCCCTTGGCCAAACTGGCCTGCAAAAAATCCAGCACGTCTGGAACCGAAGCCCTGGTCAACTGCACCCCATGTTCTATACACCAGGTTTCAAATATTCGCCAAACTCCAACATACGCCCTACACGTAGAAGTCTTACGGGACCGTAAAAGTCACAACCGAATCAGAGTAACCCTTATTCCTTAATCTCCGCCTTTCAAAAGCCAAGCCGCTAGACAAAAGTGATCCGCCTCTCCGAAACAAACAGGATCCTGACGCAGAAGGCCCGGAGATGGAGGAAAGCGCAGCGGACCTTCCATCGCTAGATTCAGGAGATCCACGAACCACGGGCGTCTCGGCCACTCTGGCGCCACCAGACTCACCCTGCCAGTGTGAACCTCAATTCGGCAAAGGACCTTGCCATCCAATGGCCACAGCGGAAAGACGTACAACAGAATGTCCCCTGGCCAGGGAAGAACCAGAGCGTCTAATCCTTTGGCCCCTGTCTCCCACCGGTGGCTGAAAAACATGGGAGCTTTGGCATTGCGGTAAGTCACCATCAGGTCCTTGGCTGGCTTGGACCAACGGTCGCACAGAAGACAGTCTGAGAGTTCCCACTCTCCTGGATCCAACTGATGGCGGCTGAGAAAATCCGCCTGAACATTGTCCACCCCTGCAATGTGGGAGGCCGCTATCCAGTAGAGGTGGTGCTCTGCCCAGGAGATTAATAGTTGAGCCTCCGCTGCCATCGGTCGACTTCTGGTTCCGCCCTGATGACTGATGTAAGCCACCGTCGTCGCATTGTCGGAGAGTATCCTCACTGATCTCGCCTCGACTAAGGGAAGGAGTGCTTGGAGCGCCAATCGAACCACTCTGGTTTCTAGCCGATTGATCGATCAAGAGGACTCCGTCCTCGTCCATTGTCCCTGTACCACTGTCCCTTGACAAACTGCTCCCCAGCTGGAGAGACTGGCATCAGTGGTCACCTCCATCCAAGCTGGGATTTCCAAATAGACCCCTTGGCGTAAGTGGTGTGGGGAAAGCCACCAAAGAGGACTGGAGCGCGCCGAGTCCCTCAGTGGCAGGAGAACCTGGAATCACTGGGAAAGAGGGTTCCACAGAGAAAGCAAAACTGACCGTAGAGGACGCATATGTGCAAAGGCCCATGGCACCAGGTCGAGAGTGGAAGCCATCGAGCCCAAGACCTGTAAATAATCCCAGGCCCTGGGATGAGACATGGTTCACAATGACTCCACCTGAGAGATGAGCTTGGATAGCCGCTCCTCGGTTAGAGCGCAAAACTGGAAATGGTGCCCCAAGATCGTGAACTGCAGATACTTCTGATGGTCTGGATGTATCGGTATGTGCAGGTAAACCTCAGTCAGATCCAGGGATGCCAAGAATTCTCCCCTGTGAACAGACACTATTACAGAGCGAAGAGTTTCCATCCAAAACCAAGGCACCTTTAGAATGCGATTGACCCTTTTTAAATAGAGTATGGGACAAAATGTTTCCTCTTTCTTGGGCACCACAAAGTAGATAGAGTATCTTCCTCGCCTGAGCTCCCCCTTTGGGTATGGGAACTATGGCGCCAAGGTCTTTTAAGCGCTGCAGAGTGTCTTGCACTGCCCTGCGCTTTTAGTGGTACGTGCAAGGGGACACTATGTATAATTCTCCTTGATCGGTCGACCAAAATCTAAAATGTAGCTATGATCTAATTATGCTGAGGACCCATTGATCGGCCCACTCCCCTAGGAACAGGGATAACCTTCCCCTGATCCTTGACACGGAAGAGTGGACCAGCCTCACTTCATTGCACAGACTTTGTTCCCCCATGAGACTGGGATGCACCATCTCTGGCGGGTCGACATCCTCGAAACGACTGGTTCCAGGTAGTTTGGCCGCCGGTTCCTGGGCGAAAGGAATATCCGGTGGACCGTGAGGCTCGAAAACAACTATTGCCCTGAAATCTTGCCCGCTGAGGAAAGGACCCCCTCGATCTGGGTCTATCCTCCGGCAACCGATGGACCTTGTTCTCTCCCAGAGACTTAATCATGTCCTCCAGCTGTTGCCTAAATAGCAACTTACCTTTGAAGGGCAAGGAACCCAGCTGCGAGACATCCGCCGACTTATGTCTAAGCCAGAGAAGCCGACGAGCTGAGACAGCCGAAACCATGGTTCTACCTGAAGTCCGCAACAAGTCATACAGCATGCCCGCATTGTACGCCACCGCCGCCTCTAGACGGCCGGCTCGCACCACTTCCGCATCGGAGAGGGATGCAGCTACCTGTAAATCCTGTACCCAGCGGAGACTGGCACGCTGCGCAAAACTGCTGCATATCGCCGCTCAGACCCCCAGGGACGACATTTCAAATATCTTCTTCAGCTGTAACTCCAATTTCAGATCATGCAAATCTTTCAGGGCAGTGGCTCCCGTGACTGGAATAGTTGTCGTCTTAGTTACAGCTGAGACTGCGGTGTCCACCTTCAGGGGCCTTGAGCATCTCCAGAGCCTCCTCCGGAAGTGGATACAGCTTGCCCATAGCTCGACCCACCTTCAAAACAAGGTCCAGAGTGTCCCACTCCTTGAACAAGAGATCTGTAACTGACATATGGAAAGGAACAGGTTGGACCCCTGAGGCCCACCATCACCGGATCCATGGCCCCAAAACAGGAGTCCTCTGGAAGCAGGTCGATGCCCAGCTCCTCCAAAATGGCTGGGGATAAGGGGACCCAGTTCCTCCTTCCAGAACAAGCATACCACCTTAAGGTCATTGCCCTCCACCATAGGCAAGCCCGCCTGCTTGGCTGGTAGGAGTTGAGGATCCGGATCCGCATCCAGCCCCTCTCCCGGGGCCCGCGGCGGAGAACGCCTGTCCTCCGAGGTGTACAGATCTGAACTTTCCTCCAGACAGGAAAAAGACTGGAGCGGGCGCTTTGCCTTAGGATCCTGTGTGCCACCAGGTGACTTGACGCGCTTCCATGAAGAAGGGCCTTTCACGACCCTGGCCGACTATGAAAGCCAACGTTGGACCTTGCTACGGTGGTCCCTAACAGTCTTCCGGGCCTTGAAGACCTTGTGCATGAACCAGACGAACTCTGAGGAGAATGAGGAGGAAGACCCCTCAGAGTCCTTGTCCTGTTCCTCCTCCAATAAATCGTCATGCTCCTCTGGCAACTCGTCCCCCCCCCCCAGGGGCAGCAGGCCTAGGGGAAAGAGGTGGTGGGGAGATGCCCTCCCCCAGTGCTGCCTTCTCTTGATCCCTGAGGGTCTGCAACAAGGCTTCAGTCCCTCCACCGAGGCGAAAAAGTTCCAGAGGCTGACACTGTCATTTGGGCCTCCCAGGCTCCCGGCACAACTTGGAGCTGTCCCCTGCAGGCTTGTGTTGAAGTGGCCGCTTTGAAGGCCCTTCATCGCCCGACAAGGCATGCAAATTCCAGTGTGCGAAAGGTGTGCATGCACTGCCGCAGGCCAAGCAGGCCACACCACGAGGCATGATCCCCAGCCTCGATTACCAGCAAATCCGAAAAAAGAACCGCGGCGCCGAACAGCCTCCCCCCCAGGAACGCGACGCAAGATCAGACAGCAAAAAACAGCGTTGGAAAGGAGAAGACCTGGAGTGACCGCTAGGCTGGAGAAAAATTCCTGCTGCTTTGTTTTTTTTTTTTTTGCTCTGTCAGTGCGGTCCTGCGGAGAGCGAGTGAGCCGGGCCCCACTCAGGTATCGCTCTCAGACTCTAGCAGTGTCAGGGTTCCCAACCCTCTGCTCTAAAGCCTCGACTACCAGGGGGATGGTCCCACCAGGACCTAACAACCCCCTGGGAGGCTAAACAGGCATCCGCCTGTCTCTTCCCGGTGATTTTTTTTTTTTTGCAACTCCTACCTATACCCTCTCACTACCTCTCTAACTTTTTTTTTTTTTTTTTTTTAAGAACCACCAAGTTTCAGCAAAAAAATTCCTAACACCTAGCCCAGACTAAAGGTTTTGCACCTCCACCATCTGCTGGAGACAGAGAAATACCGACAGACTCTAGGTGGCACTTCAGGGGTATAGGACGGAGTCTGTAAAAACTTCTGTCTCCATCTGCTGGAGGGGAGGCAAACCCCAGCTGTCCTGGACTGATCCGGATACGTACAGGGAAAAGATGTTTGCAGGCAAGCCTAGGAGGCCCGTACTTCAGTGGCTGAAGTCCTTTCAGATGGGATGATCCCAGACTGAGGTGGCAGGACTGTTCCTTGGTACCTTGACTGATAGCATATGGCTTGCCTCAAGGATCTTCAATTTCATTAGCTTCAAGGTTCAGGAGTTTTATCCTGGCTATATGCTGATATACTGATCTCTATAGCCTTCTGGGTCAATGCTGGTGATGCAATTAATGCCTTGAACCTATGTTTAGCTGAAATATCAGACTGGATGAACAACAAACAAGTTAAAACAGGGAAAAGACAAGAGATCCTGTGGCTTAGTAATAGAGCTCTCCTAAAATAGGATGAGCCTCCAAACATTGAAAAGAGTGTCCCTAAAATGCAAGTTAAGAATTTAAGAGTTCTACTGTCTGTACTTCAAGACCCAAACAGGAAAAGTGGTTAAGTGAAGCTGTATATTTTATTTATTATTTTTATTTATTTTATTTAAAGGTATTTATATACCGCTTTTTAAAATAAAATTTTATCAAAACGGTTTACAATAGTTTAAAATAAAATGAAAAATAAAATGCAAGTTAAATAAAATAAAAATACATAAATTTAGTTAAATAGCTAGGTAATTACTAGCTTAAAATAAAATTGTTAATTAAAAATGAAACAATAATAATAATAATAATAGAAGCGTGCCATGGTAAACAGAATAGGAGAAGCAAAAAGGCGAAAGGGGGGGAGGGAAGAAGTGGTGAGTTATCAGATAAATATATCCCAGAAAATGAAGGGAGTGAAACAAAAGATTGAGTGAAAAATTGAGGTAATATGTGTCAAGTGAGCAGAATTGGAGTAATATGAGTCAGATGGATGAGGTTGAAGAGGTGGGCACTTCAGATTTGTTGACAGTATACTTAGAGGAGTTATTAAATGCATGTTGAAAAAAGTAAGTTTTAAGAGCTTTTTTGAATTGATGAGGGTTTGATATTAGACGGAGAGGGTTGGGTAAAGAGTTCCAAAGAGAAGGTCCTGCAACTGAAAATGCTCTTTTTCTGGTTATGTCTAATCTGGCCTGTCGTGGGGATGGAATGTCTAGGAGATTTTGAGTAAGTGATCTTAGATGTCGGGTGGGTTTGTAGATACGAAGTAAGGTGCATAGCCAGGTGGAGGAAGAATTGTAGATTAAGCTGTGAATGATTGAGAGTATTTTGTACTTTATCCTGTATTTTATGGGGAGCCAGTGAAAAGATTGTAAAATAGGGGTTATATGATTGCGAATAGGGGTACCAGATAATAAGTGAGCTGCACTATTTTGGACTAGTTGTAATGGGTGAATTGATGAATCGGGTAAACCTAGGTAGAGTGCATTACAATAGTCTAAATGTATAATAAAGTTCTGCTTAATTTTTCAATTTCATCCTTATTTGGACTTATCTAATCTGTATTACTGTAATTCTTAGGATGTGCATCTATCAAAATAATTAAAAAAATAATTAAAAAAATAATTAAATAATAAATTAAATAATAATTAAAAAAAGAGATCAAAATAATTGTTAAACTACAATAGAAAATGCCAAAGTAAGATTGGCCCTGGTTAAAACAGGTGGCGAGCTCTTCATTGGTTGCCAGGGCAAACACGTATCCAGTGTAAAGCTGCTACTGACAACATTTTGAATCATGCATCACATGGGCCCCACCTCTGCTGGTATACTCTGAACAGGCCGATGACATCAGCCCATCCATCACTTCTCTATCGGCTGAGTGCCTGTAAAGACTACAACTAGGGCTTCTTCAGGAGCTTCCTCCGACCTATGGAATTCCTTACCAAGGAATGAAAGATTTGAAACCAATTTCCTTTTCTTCAGAAGAAAGCTTAAAGAATGTTTGTTCTCAAAGCATCTGGGGGATATGACTTGACTTGGACTAGAAGTCTCTTTAGGGGATGCGGGCCCCAATTCACACTGGCAGCCTGCCTAACTTTCAACACTGAGAATTAGATGCCATTTTCTATGCTTAGTTTTTTTTTTTTTAAATTTGTGGATAAAATTGATTGTTGTAGATCTGAAGAACCTGGTAATTTATTTTTAATTTATTTAGAGATCATTCAGTGCTACTTAGCTGGATAAGTGTAATTTATGCGGGTAAGTAGGGGCTGCCGAATACGCGCCTACATTCAGCAGCTGATTGGCTGCATAAGTTACTTACATGGCTAAAAAGTTAGTCACATAATGTGTGGGTGTGTAGTGGGCAGATCGGGGTGGAGCGAGTTAGCTGTACAGGTTATGCAGCTAACTACCGATATTCATTCTTAACTTTATCACTGTTTAATGCGGCTATCATAGTTAAGTACTGGTGTCATGTCTTTGTTACATGTGAATTTATTGTGGTACAGTGGATCTTTGTTCCCTTTTATATCATAATTTGTATTCATTTTTTTTTGTACTTTAAAATGATTGATTCAAGTATACACTTGAGATGTGCATTCGTTTTCCCCAAATTAGACAATTTCAACAAAATTGTCTGATTCGGCATGGTTTGGGGGCGACAAAAAACGAACAGAATTTTTCTGAAATTTTGGAAAACTTCATAGTTTGTGTTAACACGCACTAACTTTAAAATGTTAGTGCACACTAACACGAAAATCGGGGGCCCACGAAAAAAAAAACCCCATACCACAGGATAAACGAAATTTCCCGCAGGGGCCTCAAAATGAAACCCGAACCGAAAAAACCCCCCAATGCACATCTCTAGTATACACTGCCTGGGGCACCTGTTGTAAAAGGCAGAGAAGAAATCTAAAAAACTCATGCACAGTGGTGCTCTGTGGAAATTTCAGCTGCCACGTACCTTAGTTCCATCACGGGAGCAAACAGCATGCTGAGAAGAGCTGGGAGTCCAGGAATATTCGGCATCAGTGAAGTCTCCCTCAACAGCATTGTGGAGCCTGATTAAAATGAGATCAAAGGCAATAACCAAAACCTAATTTAGGTAACCATCATTGCATCAATTTGTCAGCTACCACAATAGAGTTATGTTCCAGGAATACCATGATGTTTACACCATCAACAGAACTATCTAGCAGTTGAGTGTCTGGCAGGCTGCACATATAGTAATAACTAGAAATCCAGGCACTCATGTAGCTGAATATGTCTGAAAGGCTACATGTACCTTGTTTACTGGGTCAGTGCAGCAGGTTAACAGTGGTGGTATACCATCTGGAAAGGCCACGAGGACCTAGAAGACTGGATGTTTGGACAACAGCCATGCTAATATCACTACCCATTTAGATTACTATAAAGTTTTGTGGTTAGACGTAAGGAGGAAGGGATACTGGGTGCCGAACTAAACAGGAAATCTCCCAGGTTCACCTATCCAGGAGGTGGTGTACAAAGAGACAGACAATAAAAACAGCCTTGGATAAGGTGTGATAGTTTACAAGCAGCCATGCTCTATGGTTGGTAGAGTTCACAATATATCTAGTTAATACTTACATTATCCAAATTCCTCATTTTACCCAGAACAAAAAACAAATACATATAGATAATATCAAGTATATATAATTTAAAAAATATATTTATATATATGGAACACATACATGAAGAGGTGTATATAGAAATGTAGAAAGTAAACTAGTCACTGTACAATAATCATGTTCACAGGACATACACAAAACAGATAATCTATAGCTCAGAACAATGAGAAAGAAGAATTACACTGATTGCAAAACTCGAACATTATACCAGGGGAACTAGTCCCAATAATGATGTCCTTACACCACCCCATGTGCCCCCCCACCCATAATGTTATGTTATATCTTAACACCCCCCCAAAAATAAACCCCAAGATGCAACATATCCACCAGTGCACCCATCCACTCACAACACATCATCCACGATCTCACCTAACATTCATACGCAAACATACAGGATCCCTTCCTCATCACAATTAACCCCAGCTGAAAGATCTATAATATATACATAACACTGTTCCCCTATAGCAAGAGTGCGAACAAGGTAATATAGAAAGAAAAATCACGGGGGAAGGAGAGAGGAGAGAGGACCCGGAGAGGTGTTTGAACAGCGGAATTTGCCTCTTATGAGGGTGAGGACACGTCCCGGCCTGATTGGACTTACATCTGACGTCATCAGAAAGGCGACGGTAGGCCTTAAAACCGCCCCTTCTGTGGCGCGCAGCTGCCGCCGGCGCGCGGCTTTGCCTGAGATTCGGCAAACTTTTTTAGTTTTCCACCAATCGTAAGTACTATCTTAATTAAAAAACTCTCTCTCTCTGCTCCTCTCTGAGTACCCTCGTTAGATAACTCCTATAATCAGTTATTGGATTTAAGAGACTTTGGGAAGGTAGAAACCTTGAATAAATAATTTAAAAAATATATGCCACACTCGAAAAGGAAAGCAAGGATTAGGGAGTTGGGGGTTGGACCCCAGACCCCAGTTACCTTGCAACCTACGATTGAAGGTTTCATGCTTCCAGCAGTGGCTTCGATAACTCCGCGACAGTCCTTGGCATTCAATCCAGAGGAGCGTGTGGATTGTTCGCCGGACACACAAGTCAGCTTAAGTCCCGGAGCGCCGTCTACCCCTCCTTTTCCCTCAGGAGTATTAATAACACCAGAAAGACGAACGAATGACAGAGAAGTTTCTCTAGTCATAAGTGACTATCCCAGAGCCAGGAGCTGCTGGGTTCACGGAGGGCATTATGCGGGGGAACGAAGTGTCGACCTCCCCTGAAATCATAGGGGTAGATTTTCAGAGCCCTGCTCGCCTAAATCCGCCCAAAACCGGGCGGATTTAGGCGAGCAGGGCCCTGCGCGCCGGGAAGCCTATTTTACATAGGCCTCCCGGCGCGCGCAGAGCCCCGGGACTCGCGTAAGTCCCGGGGTTCTCGGAGGGGGGCGTGTCGGGGGCGGGCCCGGTCGTCGCGGCGTTCCGGGGGCGTGTCGGCAGCGTTTTGGGGGCGGGTACGGGGCGTGGCTACGGCCCGGGGGCGTGGCCGCGCCCTCCGTACCCGCCCCCAGGTTGCGGCCCGGCGCGCAGCAGGCCCGCTGGCGCGCGGGGATTTACGTCTCCCTCCGGGAGGCGTAAATCCCCCGACAAAGGTAAGGGGGGGGTGTAGACAGGGCCGGGCGGGTGGGTTAGGTAGGGGAAGGGAGGGGAAGGTGAGGGGAGGGCAAAGGAAAGTTCCCTCCAAGGCCGCTCCGATTTCGGAGCGGCCTTGGAGGGAACGGGGGGAGGCAGCGCGGCTCGGCGCGCGCAGGCTATACAAAATCGATAGCCTTGCGCGCGCCGATCCAGGATTTTAGTGGATACGTGCGGCTCCGCGCGTATCTACTAAAATCCAGCGTACTTTTGCTTGAGTCTGATGCGCAAGCAAAAGTAGGCTGATCGCGCTTCTTTTAAAATCTACCCCATAGCCTCTACCCCTAGAGAGAAAATTTCAACATCAAGGGAATCAAGTAATCTTGTGGATACCCAACGAACTGAGTTTACTATACTGCGCCCAGCTATTCCTAAACCTACTGAAATTACCATGGACTCCATATGGACTGCAATAATGGTTTTAGAAAAGTCAGTATCTTCTCTTGTTGATGTCACCTCTAGTTTGGTAGGGAAAATTCACCCCATGGAATTAAGTATTTCCACAAATACGCAAAATATAGCTCAATTAGAACAAAAGGTTTCTACTTTACAAACTAATCAAATACAACTGATTAAGTCTGACATAATTCAGCAAAGAAAGCTAGAAAATATTGAAAATTCAATTAGATATTTGAATCTTCGTATACTTAATTTTCCTTTATTTGAAAAGATTTCCCGTTTAGAAATGTTCAAAAAGTACTTGATGGAAGTATTAAAAATTCCTAAAGAATTGATGCCTACACTGGCAAAAATTTATATGACAAAAACTGTTTCTATAACATCAACTGATCAAGTGCATAATTTAGACTTGGATCTGACACAATTCTTAGAAACATCAAAAACCTACTAAAAGAGGAACTATGTTCATACAATGTGTTTTTGCACAAGACAGAGAAATGATATTAAAAGCTTTTTTCCGCAATAGAAAGATACCTTTTTTGGGACAGTCCATATGGGTTTTTCCAGATGTTACACGTTCCACTCAGGAACGTAGGAAAAGATTTCTTTTATTGCGAAATGAAGTTGTGGGCAGGGGAGCCAAGTTTAGTCTTAGGTTCCCATGCCAATGTATAGTGAATAAACAAGGGGTTAAGAATGTATTTTTTGAACCTGATCAGTTACAAATCTTTTTAAACTCAGGTTCCTTGGTAAGTCCAAATCAAGGTATATCTTGAATTACGGTTTGAAAATGATAAATGCCACTAATGTCTCTATTTCCAATATTACAACAGATAAGATTTCTAAATTTCTTTGATCGCTCAAGATAGGAGTTGTCTTGCGTTTCATTAATATTACATGGATAAATGTTGCAGTTAACTTACTTTATGTGTAATGTAGTAATACTGTTTCTTAAATATTTATTTGTTTAAAACTGTAAACTGCATAATCCATTGTATTTTTTCTTATAAGTTTACCTGTATGGAAGGTTAAAAATTCTATAAATAAAAATTAAAAAAAAAAAAAAAAAGAAAGAAAGAAAAATCACATTATATTAAGTGTTAGAAAAGCCCCTGAAATTAGTGCTTTACGTGTATTGGCTGGCATCGCTCTAAAGGTCTGTTGCCATAAATGAGCACAATCAGCGGACATTCGTCTGTCGGTAAGGAGTGCATCCAAATGTTCAATCTGCATCCAATTTGCTACTTTATACCACCACCCATCAAACACCAGGACTCTTGTTTTGAACCCAATGAGCAAGAATAATGGCTTTAGCCAGCAGAACCATAATTTGAACATATTTAACTCTATATTTAGAGGTGGCATCTAACCACAACACCGAACGTAGCACCACAAAAGAGCCAAGAAATGGTGGGTTTTGGTATAGAATATTCTCAAGAAAGGACAATACTGCCCCCACCCCCCCAAAAAAAAAAAAAAAAAAGAGAACAAAGTAGGACACAGCGTTACCTAATGTATAAACGTACTTCTGATGATAGCAAGCCCTTTATTAAAATGCCCGACTCTGGCCGAGTTTCGCTCCCTTGCACAGAGCTGCCTCAGGGGCAACTAAAAATGGACATACAAATAATTAAAACACATACATATAAAAAAAATTACATGTATATAAAACTGACAATAATCATACATTCACTTAAAATATGTCTCATAAAATAATTCTGTTTGAAAAACATAAAAACAAAATAACTACATATATATGTGTATAAGAATATGTATATACTTATGGATGCAATAAATTAAATGACAACATAAATGTGTGACAAAAATTAATACAGAACTGAATAACGAGGTAATGCTCAGAGAATGGAGGTGGTGACTTTGTGTCATATATATATGAAAATATAAACAGTGGAGTCAATATTGGTTGTATGTGTTTTAATTATTTGTATGTCCATTTTTAGTTGCCCCTGAGGCAGCTCTGTGCAAGGGAGCGAAACTCGGCCAGAGTCGGGCATTTTAATAAAGGGCTTGCTATCATCTGATTCTCCTTGTCGTCACTGTTACACAGCTCACTGGATCGGCTTCCGCTTTGCTTTTTGGGTCCATCTCTAAACGTACTTCTGTGCATTTTATACTTATCACATAAGTGAGTCCACCCCCCCCCCCCGCATTTTATATGCCCAAACCTTATTTATCTGCGCCATATGCAAGACCTTAAACTGCACTTCTTGCAGTTTGGCCTCAATTGTTATTATATGAGCTGATGCAAAATATTTACCTAGTGCCTCTACTGACACATTTTCCCCTAATTCCAGCGACCATTTATATGCGAGTGAAAAGAGCACCTCCCTAGACGCTCCTATAAAGCGACAATTATGCCAAAATGTAAGTGCGTTGGAGGATCTGGTCACTTTTTTTTTTTTTTTAAACAAAAGAAATACAGGAAAATTCCATGGGGTGCCAGGCTATCTGGTCCTGAACCTTTTGGAAGTAGGGCCTTGCTTGTAAGCATATATAGAACTGCGAGTGGGGAATGCAGCAACCTTGTTGTAGCTACGCAAACACCACCACCTTTTGCTCAGCAGAATAAAGATTCCCCAAGTTTGTAACTCCATTCCTGTACCGTGCGTGAATTCTGTATGCCAGGTATAAACGCAGGGTTCCCCACAAACTCTTATTAAATCTGTTGCATAGGAATTATATCCCTCTGCCCTCCTCCATTTACACATAAATCTCCAAGCTAGTATCGCTGGTCTCAGAAGCACTTGCCGAGAAATCTGAACATTTATCAATTTCAACGGAAAAAGAATTTCATTGACTTATTTAGGCACCTCAAACTTGAAACATTGCTTGCACCATTCCCAACTAAACCGTAGTTGGCATGCAACGTTGTAGAAGCGAAAGTGAGGGAGCCGAAGACACCCCTCCCCCCCTAAGCTTTAGAGTGCATAAGAGTCTCATAGCTTATCTTTGCTACTTTTCCCCTCCAAATAAATTGTGCGAGGACTGCCAATGAGCAACATCTTTAGATTTCAACCATATAGGGAGCATCTGTAACGTATAGAACTTAGATAGCAAAGACATTTTAAACAGGGCACATCTCCCCAAACATGAAATGGGACAGTCTTTTTTGTTCATCCAAGCATTCTATCAGTTTACATGTACTTAAAGAATACAAAAGATTTAGGTTCTGAGGTATCCAGACCCCTAGGTATTGCAAGGTGCCAGCAGACCATGCCAAAGGAAAATCCCCTGACCAATTCATCCAAACCAAATCCTGTACTGGTAAGGCCTCACATTTGGAGAAATTGATCTTCAAACCTGCAAAAGCCCCAAACATCTTAATCAACCCCAAGGTTTTCCCCAAAGAAAGGGATGGGTCATGCAGAAATAAGAACATATCATCTGCAAATAAGCAAACTTTATATTCGCTTTTACCCAAAACAAAGCCAGGAATGGAGCTATCTAACCTTATCTTCTGTATCGGGGGTTCAACAGTAAGGATATATAATAAGGGCGACGAGGGGAAATATATAATTTTTAGCTAGCAATAATGAAAATACAAAAAGTTTAAACTAGTCATTTCTCAGAATGATTTTTAACATCAGTCTTTGTGAGACTGATTTTTGTATTGATCTCCATGCTGTGGAAACAGCCTGTTCTATACTTGCATACCAAGGCTATGGCAATACTTCCAGGCAGTAAGAACAGTAATAACCAAACTAGAGAGAAACCAGCTAGCACAGGAATATATGAAGACTATCCTGTACTAAGCCCAGCATAATTACCAGATGCATTTACTGACAGCGAAGCTGCTACAAGCATTCTCTGGTAGACATCTTCAGGGGCATCGTTGACTAGGACGGAGTTGATGCTCTCCTTTTCCATGCAAACACATCTAGGAGAAAAAGGCACATGGAAAAGATCTCCAATCATGTTAAGCAGCAAGTAAACAGCCTGAGCTGCAGAGCAATTGCGAACTCATTCTCAGTATCCAGAGACTCAGCAGCTTCCTAGAGGAGGGTAGCAGGAGTAACGGATCATCTGGAAGACACTAGATCACCTCTGTACCCAAATCAGCAGATCCAGAGCCAACACTGCAAAATGGGGATACTCTAAGCAGACCAAAGACATGCGACTGTGCCGAGAGTCAGTCCATGCAATACCTTTTTGTCTGCCCATTGCTTGAGCATGTCCCCTGCAAAATGCAGGATTCTTGCTGAGGCTAACTCGCAAGCCGCTGAAACATGCTCGTCAGGGGAAAGAAATAGGACCTTAGTGCATGGACACAAGGCAAAACATATCCAAACGCAGTATTCCTGTGGTTTCAGAGATCTAAGAAACTCACCCTGTTGTCTGAGGCTCTCCATTTCTAGAATAGTCAGTCAAGGATGGCCAGAGGACTGCAGGCTTCGCGCAGCCCTCGTGAGAAGTGACAGTGAAGCCTTCTGTGCCCTCTTTAAGCTTTCCCCGTGATCCCTGCTCTATCACATGCACTATACAACTACAGCACATTAATACTGGAAGCAAAGCCTGGAGTGCATCACACTAATGACAGACATTTCTTTCACAGTGGGACAGCACAAGGCTGTTTTGTTCATTACCTCATCTATTCTGCTGCACCAATGTAAGTGTGTTAAAGAAAACAACTTGTATCAGTTCAATTTAATTTGTCTATATTCTTGGAAAAATAAACAAAACTGGTTTCTGCATGAATCTTGGTTTTATTTTCAGTTACTATTTATGGGGCAGCAGGAAAGATACACAACCTGAAGAACAAACTTGGACTATCTTGAGCTCTGGTGGAGTCTGTTGCTCCAGCCTGTACACAAGCATCACGACATTCCCATTTCATCAAGTCCGACACTGTCTCTTCAACTGAAAGCATTTTCTGTCAACGTCATACCTGAATCTCGAGACCCGTGTCATACTGTGAAACCGGATCTCATAAGGATTGAAAGGACCATGAAGCACGACCTGCAGAGAGACATTTTACTACTGAAATTAATAGCAACTAGCTGCTAGTCATATTTACTTGACAAATCAAAATTTAAGTTCTACCGATTTCTATACAGTTATTAGGCTCACACCTGAACCAAGTAATACCAGGCCAAGGGTTCAGACTTCAGGAGGGTCGAAGTCAAGACAAGTGATCGTGCAGAGGAAGTCCTATCGGGAATTGAAAATCTGAAAGGGAAGAACTGACAACAAAGCACAGAGAAGGAAACAAAATTCTAAAGAAAGTAAATCAACAAGAGGAAGAAGAAAAGAGACCAATGCAATTCTGTAAAGAAACAGAAGATTGATTTTCATATCTTAGTTCTGTCTTTTGTATTGTCCTCTACTGATTATTGCAATTCCTTATATATCTGATTACCAAATTCTAATCTACATGCATAGATTAGAATTTGTGTTGCAGAATTCCGCAGCTAGACTGAGAATGAGATCATATTATACCCGGTTTAAGATGTTAATCCTGATATTTAAAGCGATTAAGCTGGATGGACTCTTATTTAGCAAATCTCAAAAAAGATATTATTGAGATGGAGAAGGTACAGAGAAGGGCTACCAAAATAAGGGGAATGGCAGATGAAATTTAATGTGGATAAGTGCAAGGTGATGCATATAGGGAAAAATAACCCAGACCAAGGCCAGCATCCTATTTCCAACAGTGGCCAATCCAGGCCATAAGAACCTGGCAAGTACCCAAAAACTAAGTCTATTCCATGTTACCATTGCTAATGGCAGTGGCTATTCTCTAAGTGAACTTAATAGCAGGTAATGGACTTCTCCTCCAAGAACTTATCTAATCCTTTTTTAAACACAGCTATACTAACTGCACTAACCACATCCTCTGGCAACAAATTCCAGAGTTTAATTGTGCTTTGAGTAAAAAAGAACTTTCTCCGATTAGTTTTAAATGTGCCCCATGCTAACTTCATGGAGTGCCCCCTAGTCTTTCTACTATCCGAAAGAGTAAATAACCGATTTACATCTACCCGTTCTAGACCTCTCATGATTTTAAACACCTCTATCATATCCTCCCTCAGTAGTCTCTTCTCCAAGCTGAAAAGTCCTAACCTCTTTAGTCTTTCTTCATAGGGGAGTTGTTCCATTCCCTTTATCATTTTGGTAGCCCTTCTCTGTACCTTCTCCATCGCAATTGTATCTTTTTTGAGATGCGGCGACCAGAATTGTACACAGTATTCAAGGTGCGGTCTCACCATAGAGCGATACAGAGGCATTATGACATTTTCCGTTTTATTCATCATTCCCTTTCTAATAATTCCCAAAATTCTGTTTGCTTTTTTGACTGCCGCAGCACACTGTACCGACGATTTCAATGTGTTATCCACTATGACACCTAGATCTCTTTCTTGGGTTGTAGCACCTAATATGGAACCCAACAATTGTGTAATTATAGCATGGGTTATTTTTTCCCTATATGCATCACCTTGCACTTATCCACATTAAATTTCATCTGCCATTTGGATGCCCAATTTTCCAGTTTCACAAGGTCTTCCTGCAATTTATCACAATCTGCTTGTGATTTAACTACTCTGAACAAATTTGTAACATCTGCAAATTTGATGATCTCACTCGTCGTATTTCTTTCCAGATCATTTATAAATATATTGAAAAGTAAGGGTCCCAATACAGATCCCTGAGGCACTCCACTGTCCACTACCTTCCACTGAGAAAATAGTCCACTTAATCCTACTCTCTGTTTCCTGTCTTTTAGCCAGTTTGCAATCCACGAAAGGACATCGCCACCTATCCCATGACTTTTTACTTTTCCTAGAAGCCTCTCATGAGGAACTTTGTCAAACGCCTTCTGAAAATCCAAGTATACTATATCTACCGGTTCACCTTTATCCACATGTTTATTAACTCCATCAAAAAAGTGAAGCAGATTTGTGAGGCAAGACTTGCCCTGGGTAAAGCCATGCTGACTTTGTTCCATTAAACCATGTCTTTCTATATGTTCTGTGATTTTGATGTTTAGAACACTTTCCACTATTTTTCCTGGCACTGAAGTCAGGCTAACTGGTCTGTAGTTTTCCGGATCGCCCCTGGAGCCCTTTTTAAATACTGGGGTTACATTTGCTATCCTCCAGTCTTCAGGTACAATGGATGATTTTAATGATAAGTTACAAATTTTTACTAATAGGTCTGAAATTTCATTTTTTATTTCCTTCAGAACTCTGGGGTGTATAGCATCCGGTCCGGGTGATTTACTACTCTTCAGTTTGTCAATCAGGCCTACTACATCTTCTAGGTTCACCGTGATTTGATTCAGTCCATCTGAATCATTACCCATGAAAACCTTCTCCATTATGGGTACCTCCCCAACATCCTCTTCAGTAAACACCGAAGCAAAGAAATCATTTAATCTTTGTACGGACATTGAAAGAATGGAAGCAGTTCAGGGCCTGTGACAAATAATACGCAAAGGTTTTTCTTCAGAAAAACCACAGGAAGGTTTAAGGAACTCAAAATGCATTCACTGGAAGTGACAAAGGAAAAGGGGATGTTACACAAAGGATTTTCTTCAGAAAAACCACAGGAAGGTTTAAGGAACTCAAAATGCATTCACTGGAAGAGACAAAGGAAAAGGGGATGTTACTAGCAGTGTTCCTTGGACTGGTTCTTTTGAACATTTTTGTAAGCGACATAATGGAAGGGTTGTCGGGAAAGGTTTGTCTTTTAGCCGATACCAAAATTTTAACAGGGTGGACAGCCAGGAAGAAGTGGAAAACATGAAGAGGGATCTAGCGAAGCTTGAGGTATAGTTTAAGGTCTGGTAGCTAACATTTAATGCTAAAAATGCAGAGTAATGCATTTAGGATGCAAAAACCCAAAGGGAGAAAGGTAGAGTATTGTAGATGTAATTCTTCTAAGCACAAAGGAAAAGAAGGATCCAGGGGTGATTGTATCTGATGATCTTAAAGTGACCAAACAAGGGGATAAAGCAACATAAAAGTCAGAAAGATGCTTGACTGCATAGGGAGAAGAATGCTCAGCAGAAAAAGGGAGGTGATACGGTTCTTGTATTAGGTCCCTGGTGAGACCTCAGTTGGAATACTGTGCACAATTCTGGAGATAGTACCTTTTAACGGATATAAACAGGATTGAGTCGGTCCAGAGGGCATCTATTAAAATGGTTAGTGGTCTTCATGCTAAAGCATATGAGGATAGACTTAAGAGCTAAACATGTACCTCCAACCGTTCAGTCCAGACCGCTCCTCCACTTCCAAGACTACCGTTCAGTCCTCCAAGCAATCATTTTCTCAAAAATTGAGAATTGTAATTCTCTTCTACTCTGCCTCCCAGCTAATACCATAAAACCCTTACAAATGCTTCAAAACGCCTCAGCCAGGATTCTGATAAAAACCAACAAAAGAAATCATATTACCCCCATCTTGAGAAACCTACACTGGCTCCCAATCAAGTTTAGAATCACGTACAAAGTATTAACAATCATACACAAATCCATTCACAAGCTCATTCCACTGGAACTCAATATTCCTTTTGGACCACACATACCCTTCAGACCGGTGAGAGCAGCTTATAGAGATACTCTCCTCGCCCCACCCATCAAAACCTCTTTAAATAAAAGAACTCTATCCACAGCGGGCCCCGTGCAATGGAACTCTCTACCTCCAGAACTCCGGCAGGAACTATGCCCGTTCACCTTTAAAAAGAGACTCAAAACTTGGCTATTCGAACAAGCTTTTAATTTATGCCAATAATTCCCTCTTACCTCACCTTATGTTCCTACAAGCTATTCTATCAGATTCCATCAGATTATATTTCAGTTTAGCATTCCAACTCTGCAGTCAACAAATCCAAATATGTGCTCCATGTACCGGGACTTTAACTATTCCAGTACGCACCTAGATATTTAGCCAGGTTAGTCTTAGCTCCACTATAGAATCTTATTACTTTATTATTTATTCGTTGTATGTTATTCCCCAGTTCCTTTTGATCCAAGTTTATCTCCCTTGTTCAATGTATTCGCATTCTTACATGCTTGTTAATGTTCTAATGTAAACCGAAGTGATAAGTAACTTTGCTACATAAATTTCGGTATATAAAAATGTTAAATAATAAATAAATGTACACTCTGGAGGACAGGTGAGGCAGGGGAGATATGAAAGACATTCAATTATCTCAAAAGCTTCCATATATAGGAGAAGAGCTTTTTTCAACGGAAAGGAGGCTCTAGAACAAAGGGTGGTGCAATGAGGTTGAAAGGGGGTAGACTCAGGAGCAACCTTAGGAAATATTTCTTTACAAAGAGGGTGATGATAGCATCAAACAGCCTCCCAGTGGAAGTGGCAGAGAAAGCAAATGTTGCTTACCTGTAACAGGTGTTCTCACAGGACAGCAGGATGTTAGTCCTCACATATGGTGACATCATCAGGATGGAGCCCAATCACAGAAAACTTCTGTCAAAGTTTCCAGAACTTTGACTGGCCCCTACTGGGCATGCCCAGCATGGCACTAACCCTGCAGCCAGCAGGGGTCCCCCTTCAGTCTTATTTGAAAGCTACAAGCAGTGCCGAAAAATAAAATAAGAAAACGAACCCAACACTGTGGGGCGGCAGGCGGGTTTCGTGAGGACTAACATCCTGCTGTCCTGTGAGAACACCTGTTACAGGTAAGCAACATTTGCTTTCTCACAGGACAAGCAGGATGGTAGTCCTCACATATGGGTGAATACCGAGCTGAGGATGTCCGAACATGCACCAAAATGTACCCAACGGCGTGCAACAGGCACAACAACTGGGGTGGAATTTGGTAGAGGGCATCCTGAACCCCACCGGGCAGGTGGAAGGGTGTTGGTACGTCACGTTGGAAATAGGTTACGCAGGACAGATTGGCCGAAGATGGAATCTTGTCTTCCAGCTTTGTCCAAGCAATAATGGGCTGCGAAAGTGTGGCGAGAGCTCCAGGTGGCAGCCCTGCAAATGTCAGGAAGTGGCACCGATTGTAGGTGTGCTACTGAAGTCGCCATGGCCCTCACAGAGTGTGCTTTAACACTGTCTTGGAAAGGAATGCCTGCTTGCTGATAGCAAAAAGATATGCAGTCTGCCAACCAGGAGGAGAGAGTCTGCTTATCCACAGGTTGCCCTAGTTTGTTGGGATGGAAAGAGACGAATAACTGAGTGCTCTTCCTGTGGGCAACTGTACGGTCTAGGTAGAACGCTAGAGCCCGTTTACAGTCAAGGGTATGCAGAGCCTGTTCCCCTGGGTTGGAGTGGGGTCTGGGAAAGAAGATAGGTAGTATGATGGATTGATTAATGTGAAACTCTGAAACTACCTTAGGCAAAAACTTAGGGTGAGTGCGGAATACCGCCCGGTCCTGCAGGAATTTACTGTAAGGCGGATAGGTAACTAGGGCCTGTAACTCACTAACCCTGCGAGCTGAAGTGATAGCCAAAAGGAAAATGACTTTCCATGGGAGATATTTTAGGTCACAGGAGTGAAGAGGTTCGAATGGTGGTTTCATGAGCCGACCGAGAACCAGATTAAGGTCCCAAGGAGGGGCCGGAGGACGGAAAGGTGGCTTGATATGGAGCAAGCCTTTAAGAAAACGTGTTACGAGGGATTGTACTGAAATAGGGACATCCCCGACACCTTTATGGAAGGTGGCTACCGCACTGACATGCATTCTGATTGAAGAGGTCTTTAGATCTGATTCCGATAAATGCCAGAGATAATCCAAAAACTTTGGGATTGGACAGGAAAAGGGATCAAGGGACTGTGAAGAACACCATGATGTATACCTTTTCCATTTATAGGAATAAGACTTCTTGTGGAAGGTTTCCGTGAAGCAATCAGGACACGAGAAACCGAATCTGAAAGGTTAAGTGGTTGAAGAATTAACCTTTCAACATCCATGCCATTAGGGACAAGGCCTGAAGATTGGGATGGCGCAGACAGCCGTCGTTCTGAGTGATCAGAAGCGGGTCCTTTCCCAAGGGAATGTGCCTGCGGATGGAGAGATCCTGGAGTATGGGAAACCACACTTGGTGTGGCCAGTGAGGTGCTATCAGGATCTTGGTTCCCTTGTCCTGACGGAGCTTCACAAGGGTCTTTGAGATAAGAGGAAGTGGAGGGAATGTATAAAGCAGACCGGCTGTCCACGAGAGGGAGAATGCATCTCTGGGCTGAGAGCGCTCGCTGCGAATGAGGGTGCAATAATAGTCTACTTTGTGGTTTTGAGGGGACGCAAAGAGGTCTATTTGGGGATAACCCCATTGCTGGAAGAGAGAGGTCGCTACCGAGGGATTGAGCAACCACTCGTGCAGTTGGAAGACACGACTTAAGTTTGTCTGCCAAGACATTGTCCACTCCCGGCAAGTAGGTGGCCCTGAGGTACATTGAGCGGGAGAGTGCTTCCGCCCAAATCTGCTCAGCTTCCTGACACAGAAGGAAGGAGCCTGTGCCTCCCTGTTTGTTGATGTACCACATGGCCACCTGATTGTCCGTCTGAATCAGGATGACGTGATTTGATAGGCAATCATGAAAAGCTCTGAGAGCATATCGCATTGCTCGAAGCTCCAGGAAATTTATCTGGTGTTTGGCTTCCTCTGGAGACCAAGATCCTTGTGTCTGTAGATCGTTCACATGAGCTCCCCAGCCGAGGTTGGAAGCACGGTGGTGAGAATGAGTTGAGGATCTGGTAGGTGAAAAGGCAGTCCCCGGAGGAGATTGTTCTGATCTTTCCACCAGGCGAGAGACAGACAGTGTGTCGGTGATGTGGACAATGGATGACAGAGGCTGAGTCACTTGAATCCATTGTGACCTCAGAGTCCAATGCATGACTCATGGCCAGGCGGGCCACTGGAGTGAGATGGACTGAGGACGCCATGTGTCCGAGAAGGACAAGGAATTGCCGAGCTGTTGCTATGTACTGAGACTGCAACTGGTGAGCGAGAGACACGAGGGTTTGCACTCGTTGTCTAGGTAGAAAGGCTTTTGCCTGCACGGTGTCCAAGTCTGCCCCAATGAAGGACAAGGTTTGAGATGGGACTAAATAGGATTTCTCGTAATTGACGAGAAATCCTAGAGAAATTAGAGAGTGTGTAGGGTCAAATCCAGGGACGATAGAGCGGCTTGCTGGGTTGGGGCCCTGATTAACCAGTCTAAATAGGGATAGACGTGAACACCTTTCTTGAGAAAGGCTGCGACAACTACGAGACATTTGGTAAAGACTCGTGGTGCCGATGCTAGGCCGAATGGAAGCACCCGGTATTGATAGTGCCTTGGGCCTACTAAAAACCAGAGGTACTTGAAACGAGCTGGAGCTATCGCAATGTGGATGTATGCGTCCTGGAGGTCCAGAGAGCGAAGCCAGTCTCCTCTCTGTAGAAGCGAGCCCAAGGTTACCATCTTGAACTTTTCCCGCTGGAGGTACTTGTTGAGGGCACGTAGGTCCAGAATTGGACGAAGTCCCCCGGATTTTTTGGGGATCAAAAAGTACCGGGAACAGAACCCTAGGCCTTGTTGCGAAAGAGGAACGGGTTCTATTGCTCTTAACTGGAGAAGAAGGGAAACCTCCTGCTCCAGAAGGACAGAGTGGTCGGTTACTCTCCACGCTTGTAGAGGTGGGGAGTCCGGTGGAAGAACAAGAAAGTTGAGGTGGTAACCCTGAGCAATGATTGCTAGCACCTATTGGTCGGTTGTGATTGTTTGCCACATTCCATGAAAGTGGCACAATTGACCAGGCTGTTGCTCTCCAAGTGAAAGTCAAAAACCTGAAGCAGGCCCCGGCTGGGGAGCTGCTTGAGGCTTTTGCTTCCGGGGCTGGCGAGGCTGAGATTTTTGATAAGGCCTCGTAACTCGGGACCTTGTTGGTGGGGGATAGTACTTCCTTGGGCGGAAGAATGACTTCTTTGAGTCCTTCTTGAAAGGCTGTCTAGAAGGGAAGTCAAAAGGTATCGATGAGAGCTGTTTGAGGGTCTCATGATGGTCCTTTAATTCAGTCACTATTTGCTGAATTTGTTCACCGAATAGATTATCTCCTATACAGGGCAGGTCAGAGAGCCTGTCTTGTACTTCTGGGTGAAGGTCAGAAGACTTGAGCCAGGCCCAGCGTCTTGCCAAAATGGCAGTTGCAGACACTCTAGTGGAGGTGTCGAAGATATCGTAAGCTGTTCTTATCTCATGCTTTCCTGCTTCAAACTCCTTGTTGACAAGGGTTTGAAGATGTTCTTGGAATTGGTCAGGCAGGATTTCGGAGAAGTCCTGTATTTGCTTGAAAATGACCCTGTTGTATTGGGTCATGTACAGCTGGTAAGAAGCAATTCTGGAGATGAGCATGGCCCCTTGGAATACTCATCGACCAATATTGTCTAGGAACTTGTGTTCCTTGACAGGAGGGTACAGGAGTGTGGCTTCGTCCTTTTTGCTTTCTTTTGAGCTGATTCTACCACAACTGAGTGGTGGTCAAGCTGAGATTTTTGAAAGCCAGGGGCTGACTCTACTAGATAAGTAGTGTCAGCCTTTCTGTGTACTGGGGCAATGGATCCAGGGTTTTCCCAGTTCTTTTTGAGGAGGTCAAGAAGAACTTGATGAATGGGAATAGAAGTGATCACTTTAGGGGCATCCAGGAACTGGAGAAACTCCATCATCTGGTGCCTGTCATCTTGCTCAGTCTGAAGTTGAAAAGGGACCAATTCCGACATTTCCTTCACAAAATTAATGAAAGAGGTCCTCTGGAGGAGAACGCTTTCTACTTTCAGTAGGAGAAGGAGGTGAAGGTAAATCATCTGTGTCTGTGGAAGTATCATCACCCCAGGTGTCATAAGGATCAGCAGGCTGACCTGTAAGACGAGAAGGGGGTTGGATATCCAAAGGGCCCAGCTGAGGCTCCGAGAAAATCGAAGGAATCACCGGGGGCACTGTGGACGCCCTGGGGGGCGCATCTGTGCCGGCATAGAAGGCGCCGATGTGCGTATCGCCCACGATGAAGGAATCGGTGGCGAGGGACGACATGGCATCGATGGCTGAGGCACTACTCCCGAAGGAGGAATGCGGAACGGTGTTTCTATCCTGATGAGACTGTCATCAGGGAATGCACCGGAGCCATCGGAGACCCGGAAATCACCGGAAGGGCAGTCATGAGCGCCTCCTTCCGGGATAGCAGCGGTGCCAGCGCTGCTGGAATCGGGTCGGTGACCGGTTCCACTCTCTGTGCCGGAGGGACCTGGAGTCGTTGCGTCGCCTTGTCGATGGCCTCCTGGACCAGCCGGTCCAGTTCTTCCCGGAGATCTTGGTTAATCAGCCCCGGCTCCGTGACGGAAGAGGGAGGCTGAGGCACAGTCGGAGGGACCACCTTTACAGGCGGAATCGCGACTCCCAAACCCTGATCGGGTGAGGGTGGCCTTGATGTCCCGGTCGCAGGAGTGGTCGGTGCCGTTCGGTGGTGGCTCGGACGATGGTGAGGTCGATGATTTCGCTCCCAACGGTCCGAGACTTACGATGCCGATGTTTCTCCCTACGATCCCCTCGATCTGAGGGGGAGAAACGGGAGTCGATGGCCGTGAAGACGTCGATGGTGGGCGGCTCACCGGCCGGTGGTCGATACTGGTGCGACTTCGACGGTGCCAGTTCCGATGTCGTCTATGCGATGGATTGGTGTCGGGGTGTGAGCACGGAAAAGGAGTCCCATCTTCTCCATTCTGGCTTTGCGACCTTTCTGTGTCATGAGGCACATTTGGTGCAAGTCAGGGACATCATGCTCACAGCCCTACTAAACACATTACACAGACTCCATGAGGGTCTATGATAGACATGGTGCGAGTACAGTCTGGGCACAGACGGAAACCAGACGCCATGGCCATAGAAAATCGAGCTGTGGTACGGTCGACGGCCCGTAGGGCCGCGAGGGCCAAACTCGACGGTAATCGATTAAAAAAAACTTACTGGAGTATACCATGGCCTGAGAAAAGTTAGAGGCGGGACCCCTGTGGGGCAATTAATTTTAATTAACTCCGTAAGGAAATTCCTGTCAGGATCTCTTCAGAGCTCCTAAACCGCGAGGCTACTGCTGCGCGGAAAAAAGCAGACTGAAGGGGGGACTCCCTGCTGGCTGCAGGGTTAGTGCCATGCTGGGCATTGCCCCAAGTAGGGGCCCAGTCAAAGTTCTGGAAACTTTGACAGAAGTTTTCCGTGATTGGGCTCCATCCTGTGATGGCACCCATATGTGAGGACTACCATCCTGCTTGTCCTGTGAGCAAAACAGTATCTGAATTCAAGAAAGCATGGGATAAATACAGGGGATCTCTAAGGAAGTGATGGGAATTATAATGGACGGGAAAACTAAATGGGCCATATGGTCTTTTTCTGCTGTCATGTTTCTAGGGGAGATTATGGAAGCCTACTAAATATTTGAATGTTTCTATGAAGTAATATAACTTTCCATAAAAACTGAAATTCATGGATGAGGGAGTCACGATATGAAACTGAAGGGTGGAAGGCTCAAAGGTAACATAAGGAAATACTTCTTTAGAGGGTGGATACGTACACTAACCTATCAAAAGAGGTAGAAGTAATCAAAACCGTAATACTAATTAAGTATGCCTAAGAATAATGGTAAGAGCAGAAGGCAAAAATAATGGGACAGGAGGAATGCCTTGGTTTTAGACTAGTTAAAGAAAGCTATATGCTCAATTACTACAAACAGTAGAAGGTCAAAAAATGGAGAAGACAAAGCCAAGTTACCCTGCAAGATGGTACAACTGTGTCATGCTCCCAAGAGGTGGCAAGTAATGTCCACCAGCATGAAAGAGCATAACTGAGGGGAAGCAGCAGCAGCAGACAGTTCCTTAGAATGAGTTGAAGGTGGCTACAAGTTCCTAGCTAGGGAGGAGCAATATCCTGCAGGAGGTGAAGCTTGTATAACTGACAGCTGGGAGATATCCTCAGCTAAAGTAGTGTATTACAAGGGAAACTAAGCATTCTGGGTGGGCCACCGACATCTACTATTCCATTCTGAAGAAAAGTTATATTTTTACGATCTTCAGTTATTCACATATACTATCTCCAGTGCTAATAAAGTAAAAACAAAAAAACAAAACAAACAAAAAAAAACCATACTGAAGCATAAGCTTTTCATCAATGACAACTTTCTATACACAGAATAAAATAAGGGTATACAGTGCACCACAGTCAAAGCAGAGTGAAAATTGGATTGTCATGCTTACATAACTTATTCAAAGCAAACAGGTAAGAGATGAATGTGGGGGGATGGTCACTTCAGCTTGCTAAACTGCAAGCAGAACACTAGTTGCAGATCAGCAAATCAAAATCTCCCTCTCACCTTTGTCTGCTATAATAAGCCAAACAGGGGGGAAAATTAGTAGCTGTCCAGAACAGGAGCAGGTAAACTTCAGTCCTGGAGTGCCACAAACAGGCTAGGTTTTCTGGATATCCACAATGAATATGCATGAGATATATCTGCATGCACTGCCTTCACCATATGCAAATATTTCTCATGCATATTCATTGTGGATATCCAGAAAGCAGAGCAGTTTGTGGTACTCCAGGACTGGAGCTGTCTTAACCCCTGGTCTGGAGTTTAGATTTCTTAAGCAGAATCTCTCTTGTTACCGTACCTTGCAGTTTGGATTGCCAAGCTTATTTGCTGAAAAGCTGTCCAACAAAAAATCGAGGAGGTATTTTTTGTCCTGCCTGGTATGACACGACGTATACGCATTGTCAGCTTTTATTGCAGAGGAAGACAAATCCTTCAGCAACTCGTGGTTTTGCTTAAAACACAAAAAAAAAAAAAGTTGTTAAAAGGCCAGAGCAAATTTTAAAAAGTTGACAACCACCTTAACATATTAAATTTTATAGATATTATAAACAGTTTGTGCTTGCTTTTTTTTTATACTGGTTTGGAATAAGCAAATGTTGCTTACCTGTAACAGGTGTTCTTACAGAACAGCAGGATGTTAGTCCTCACCTATGGGTGACATCAGGATGGAGCCCAATCACGGAAAACTTCTGTCAAAGTTTCCAGAACTTTGACTGGCCCCTACTGGGCATGCCCAGCATGGCACTAACCCTGCAGCCAGCAGGGGTCCCCCTTCAGTCTTATTTGAAAGCTACAGGCAGTGCCGAAAAATAAAATAAAATGTTACGAACCGAACACATCGGGGTGGTGGGCAGGTTTTGTGAGGACTAACATCCTGATGTCCTGTGAGAACACCTGTTACAGGTAAGCAACATTTGTTTTCTCACAGGACAAACAGGATGGTAGTCCTCACATATGGGTGAGTACTGAGCTGAAGATGTCCTAACATGCACCAAATGCACCCAAAGGCGTGCAACAGGCACAACAACTGGGGTAGAATTTGGACGAGGGCATCCTGAACCCCACCGGGCAGGCGGAAGGGTGTTGGTACGTCACGTTGTAAACAGGTTACGAAGGACAGACTGGCCGAAGATGGAATCTTGTCTTCCAGCTTTGTCCAAGCAATAGTGAGCTGCAAAGGTGTGGAGAGAACTCCAAGTAGCAGCCCTACAAATGTCAGGAAGCGGCACCAATCATGAGTGTGCTATTGAAGTCACCATGGCCCTCACAGAGTGTGCTTTAACACGGTCTTGGAATGGAATGCCCACTTGCTGATAGCAGAAGGTTATGCAGTCCGCCAACCAGGAGGAGAGAGTCTGCTTACCCACAGGCTTCCCTAACTTGTTAAGGTGGAAAGAGACAAACAATTGAGTGTTTTCCCTGTGGGCAGCTGTACGGTCTAGGTAAAACGCTAGAGCCCTTTTACAGTCAAGGGTATGCAGAGCCTGTTCTCCTGGGTTGGCATGGGGCCTGGGAAAAAAGGTAGGTAGTATGATGGATTGATTAAGATGAAAATCCGAAACTACCTTAGGCAAGAATTTTGGGTAAGTGCGGAGTACCACCGGTCCTGCAGAAGTTTAGTGTAAGGCGGATAGTTAACTAGAGCCTGCAAGTCACTAACTCTGCGAGCTGAAGTGATAGCCAAAAGGAAAATCACTTTCCATGTGAGATATCTAAGGTGACAGGAGTGGAGAGGCTCGAAAGGTGGTTTCATGAGCCGACCCAGAACTAGATTAAGGTCCCAAGAAGGGGCTGGAGGACGTAGCGGAGGCTTGATGTGGAGCAAGCCCTTCAAAAAACGTGTTACAAGGGGGTGTACTGATATAGAGACATCCGACACCTTTATGGAAGGCAGCTACCACACTGACATGCATTCTAATGGAGGAAGTCTTAACACCTGACGCTGATAGATGCCAGAGATAATCCAGAAATTTCTGGATTGGACAGGAAAAGGGGTCAAGGGACTGAGAAGAGCACCATGACATGAACCTTTTCCATTTGTAAGAGTAAGCTTTTCTCGTGGATGGCTTCCGTGAAGGGATCAGGACACGGGAAACCAGCTCAGAAAGGTTAAGTGGCTGAAGGATTAACCTTTCAACATCCATGCTGTCAGGGACAAGGCTTGAAGATTGGGATGTCGTAGACAGCCGTCGTTTTGAGTGATCAGAAGCAGGTCCTTTCCCAAGGGAATGTGCCTGCTGATGGAGAGGTCCTGAAGTATTGGAAATCACACTTGGCGTGGCCAGTGAGGTGCTATCAGGATCATGGTTCCCTTGTCCTGACGTAACTTCAAAAGAGTCTTCGAGAGAAGAGGAAGTGGAGGGAATGCATAGAGCAGACCCGTTGCCCAAGAGAGAGGGAGAATGCGTCTATTGGTTGAGAGTGTTTGCTGCGAATGAGAGAGCAGTAGTTCTCCACTTTCCGGTTTTGTGGGGACGCAAAGAGGTCTATCCAAGGAGATCCCCATTGTTGGAAGATGGATTTCGCTACCGAGGGGTTGAGAGACCACTCGTGCGGTTGAAAGACACGACTTAGCTTGCCTGCCAGCACACTGTCCACTCCCGCAACCAGGTGGCCCTGAGGTAAATCGAGTGGGAGAGAGCTTCCGACCAAATCTGTGCAGCTTCCTGACACAGGAGGAAGGAGCCTGTGCCTCCTTGTTTGTTGATGTACCACATGGCCACCTGGTTGTCTGTCTGAATCAGGATGACTTTGAGAGGTAATCTTGAAAGGCCCTGAGAGCATATCTGATTGTTCGAAGTTCCAGGAAATTTATTTGGTGTTTGACTTCCTCTGGAGACCAAGAACCTTGTGTCTACAGATTGGCTACATGGGCTCCCCACCCGAGGTTGGAAGCATCGGTGGTGAGAATAATTTGAGGATATGGAACCTGGAAGGGCAATCCCTGGAGGAGATTGTCTCTCGCCTGGTGTAAAAATTAGACCAAACGGAGTGAGTCTGTGATGCAGACAATGGCAGATAGAGACTGAATAGCTTGAGTCCAGTGAATGAGTCTCATAGCCAAGCGGTGAGAGCAACAGTAAACAATAAGCAACCAGATGTCCGATCTTGTAAGAATTTATTATATTGAAACCAATGTATGCAAATGTGCCCGACTCCAGCCGAGTTTTGCCCTCTTTCAATAGGGCTGCATCAGGGGCTAAAAACATACAATAACAATAAATAATATGAAAATGAATAAAACTAATAAAAACATATAATAGACAAACATTTAAAATGAACATATAAAATGATACATATAAAATGGTAACATAGATAATTGTAATGTGAGTATTAAAACCGCAAGATCAAAGTGAACATGGAAATGTGTAATAAATATATAAACTGTAAAACCTGCACAGTAAAATTAACAATCTCCAGCTAAAAGAATGTGAACAGTATATAAAAATGCATATTGCCTTTATCACTATATATTGTTAATAGGAGTGCCGTTAAATATATAAATGTCATAATTTATTTAAAAAGTTTTTTATACATTAAAGAGCTCACCACATCTGTGAAATAAAAAGATAGAACAAGGACAGGAAAGAAGTGTAAAAAATAAAATAAGTGAAGAGCATATAAATGCTTACTCTTTGCATGTGTCAGTGCTATTGCTTCATCAAAGAGTTGTATACATGAGCTATGGGCAATGCCTATGGAATTAATATAAAAAGTATAAAATCAATTGCAAAGATCGATATTGGTATTGTATTACATCACATCTACAACTGGACATGCCATAACAAGAAAAGGCACAATATGCCGGAACCTTAGGTATTAATATTACTTTTGTGACTGACGGAGTCTAATGCCATCTTGATATCACTAAACAATTAAGTCTGACTAAAATAACTACATAATGCAAAGTAATAAATTCCGACTGACAATATCCTTGTAGGAACTGGATCTTATTTATTTATTTAGCATTTTTCTATACCGACTTTCCAATAACAAAATTATTGATCAATTCGGTTTACATTTTAAACAATAACAACAATGACAAGTAAATGTCTTACAATGAACAGGTCGAATTAACTTGGATTAAGATATATGGGGGTAATAACATAATTAACATGAGCGGTGCCTAATATAGGCTAGAGGCTGGGTTTTAATGATAGACTGCCAAAGATAATAGACTGCCAAAGATCATGTGATTTCTAGAGAAGATCTATATAGTTCTCTAGCGTGTTACCACTGAGGGGATATTGGCAGGGATATTTCGCAGGTTGATGTTATGGGAAAGCTTGGTTGAATAACCAAGTCTTGAGTCTTTTTTTAAATGTAGTGGAGCATTGCAGTGATCTGAGCTCTGATGGGAGAGAGTTCCAGAGTTTAGGCCCAGCTGTGGAGAAAGCTCTTTTACTTAATGCTGACTTCATCGGTGGAATTTGAAGGTTGTTTTTGTAGGCTTGTCTCACTGGTCTGGAAGATGTGTGGAGTTGGAGAGGGAATGTGAGCTCAAGTGGTGCCAGGTTGTGTATTGCCTTGTGGGTTAGTGAGAGCACTTTGAATAGTATTCTGAATTTGACGGGAAGCCAGTGTAGGCTTTTTAAGATGGGTGAGATGTGGTCTCTTTTGTTGGACTTGGTTAAGATCCTCGCTGCAGCGTTCTGCAGCATCTGTAGCGGTTTTATGGCGTTGGCAGGGAGACCCAGTAGAAGTGAGTTGCAGTAATCTATTTTCGTGAGAATGATTGCTTGTAGCACTAATCGGAAGTCTTTGAAATGTAGGAGTGGTCTCAGTCTTTTTAAGACTTGTAATTTGAAGAATCCATCCTTTACGATGTTATTTATGAGTGATCTATAATTCATTTGGTTATCAAGTATAACTCCTAGATTTCTGACTTGTGGGGTTATTGTTAGTTGAGTTGACATGATGGTACTTGGAAGTGTGTAGGTTCCGTTTTGGGAAATGAGGAGGTATTCTGTTTTGTTTTGATTAAGGATCAAGTTGAGGTTAGTGAGTAAGTTGTTGATGGCTTGTTGGCAAGAGTTCCAGAAGTCCAGTGTTTTTTGGAGAGATTCAGTAATTGGAATCAGTATCTGAACATCGTCTGCATATAAGTAGTGGACGAGATTCAGGTTGATGAGGAGCTGGCAGAGTGGCAGAAGGTAAATATTGAATAAGGTTGGAGAGAGTGATGATCCTTGTGGGACTCCTAAGTTGCAGGTGACTGGTTGAGATTCTTCCTTGTTGATCTTGACCTTATACTGTCTGTTCTGTAGGAACGATTTGAACCAGTTGAGGGCCTCATCTCTGATGCCAATTTCTGCCAGGCGATCTATTAATGTGTTGTGATTGACCGTGTCAAAAGCTGCTGTTAGATCTAGGAGGATGAGAAGACACGGTTGTCTGTTTTCAAGTTTAAGTAATATAGAGTCCGTTAATGAGATTAGGAGGGTTTCGGTGCTTCGAGATTGGCGGAAACCGAACTGCGATGGGGAAAGAATTTTGTGGTCGTTTAGGTATTCTGTTAGTTGTTTGTTTGCAACTCGTTCCAAGATTTTTGCGATGAATGGTAGATTAGCTATTGGGCGAAAATTGGCTGGGTTTTCAGGAGAAAGATTAGGTTTTTTTATGAGTGGTTTTATGATTGCCATTTTTAGTGGGTCAGGTACAATATCTTATCTTATCATATTTGGTGTAAAAATGCAATAAAACATTAATAAACTTTAGAAAAAACGGCAGCCTGCCGATTAACATGGTCATGACTACACTATCCAGCATACACAGCTTTGTGATTAAATAATGCATCTTCCACAACTTGCTTGACTAATACAGATTTAATAAACTCAGAGAAAACGGCAGCATACCGATTATTGTGCTGCAAAACATGTCCAGCTATGTTAGTAAATTCACATCGATAATTACTATGAAAATTATAAAGTTTTGAAAAAACCGGCAACCTGCAGATTCCCTAAGTCATAACTATGCTGTATGCCAAATTCAGCTATATAATTAAGTACTGACATGACTAGTTGTATGATTAAATACTTTCACCACTTTCAACAACTTAAGAGTATGCTGAAAAAATGTGGATCTGAAACATGTCAGCAGAAGTATGATGTCAAAAAAATTAGAAACACCGGTCTGTAAAGCATGCAAGTACAGGAAAAAACATCAGCTTAAGAAGAACCACGGGTGGAATGCCAAACTAAAAATGTCTTTACTCAAGCGATTTCGCCAGTCTATGCAATACAAAACAGCAATTTCACCAGAAGTGAAACTTCCGTAGTTCAAATCTGCTGCGGTCACTTTCAGAGCAGATCAGAAACTCACTAAAACGCCGGCGCAGGCATACTATACTTAAAACAGGTAAAAACGCGCCAAATCGGGCTGTCAGTCAGAATAAAAGGGAGTGGCTCCGTGACAACGTATTAGATGTGAAGAACTCAAGTTCAGAGATGACCAAACAGAGCAGAGTGTAAACATTAAAGCGAATGGTGAAACGATCTGAAATTCTGAGTATGGGGCTAATTGTGCAAATGGTTTTAAAACAAGTGATAATGAAGTGAGTGAAGAGATAAGCTCTACTGAATGCTGATCGTAGAAAAATGAGGTGAATCAAAACACAAACCTGTCAGTGAACATTACATAAACTGTTAAACAACTAGTGAAACAATCTAAAATATCAGAGATGGAAAAGCCTATTGGAGTTAAGGGGGTGAACCTAAGTATGTATGAGTGACTAAAGGGAAAAAAATATTTTATTTATTTATTTTAAGAAAAGAATGATAAAGGTAAACAAATAGAATATAAATGACCAGTAAAAGGGATATTGTGGAATGGAAATAGCAGAAAGAAAATAATGTATAGTGATAATACTTAATAAGCCAAAAATGAAAAAAACATAAAAATCAATTAAACAATTAAACAGTCTTAGTTCTTTGATTTTTATGTTTTTTTTTCATTTTTGGCTTAAGTATTATCACTATACATTATTTTCTTTCTGCTATTTCCATTCCACAATATCCCTTTTACTGGTCATTTATATTCTATTTGTTTACCTTTATCATTCTTCATTGAGATTGCAACTGGTGAGCAAGGAACACAAGAGTCAGTGCTAGTTGTCGAGGTAGGAAAGCCTTTGCCTGTAAGGTGCCCAAGTCTGCCCCAATGAATGATAAGGTTTGAGATGGGACTATATAGGATTTTTCATAATTGACAAGAAATCCTAGCGAAATTAGAGTGTGTAAGGTTAGATTGAGGGATGACAGAGCAGCTTGCTGAGTGGGAGCCCTGATTAACCAATCATCCAGGTAGGGGTAGACGTGAACACCTTGTGTTCTGAGGAAGGCTGCGACAATTACGAGGCATTTGTTAAAGACACGTGGCGCAGATGCTAGGCCGAACATGAGCACTCGATATTGATAGTGCTTGGGGCCTACTAGAAACTTTAGGAACTTGCAATGAGCTGGAGTTATCACAATGTGGGTGTATGCGTCCTGGAGGTCCAGAGAGCAGAGCCAGTCTTCTCTTTGTAGAAGAGGTAGAAGCGATCCCAAGGTGACCATCTTGAACTTTTCTCGTTGAAGGTACTTGCTGAGGGCCTGTAAGTCTGGAATAGGTCGGACACCTCCCGATTTTTTGGGGATTAAGAAGTACCGGGAATAGAACCCTAGGCCTTGCTGAGAGCATGGACGGGTTCTTTCGCTCTTGACTGGAGAAGGAGGGAAACCTCTTGATCCAGAAGAACGGAGTGTTCTGATGTTCTCCACGTCTGTAGAGGTGGGGAGTCCAGTGGCAGGGCGAGAAAGTTCAGATGGTAACCCTGAGCAATAATTGCTAATACTCATTGGTCGGATGTGATTGAATGCCACAATCGACCTCCTACTGGTATGTGCGACAGAGGAATCTGGCTGCTGCTCTCTACATGGAAGTCAAAAACCTGAAGCAGGTCCTGGTTGAGGAGCTGCTTGTTTTTGTTTTCGGGCTTGACGAGATTGTGGTTTTTGATAAGGTCTCCTGGCACGGGATCTGGATGGTGGTGGGTAAGACTTCTTCGGGCAGAAGAATGACATCTTAGAGTCCTTTCTGTAAGGCTGTTTTGAGGAGAAGTCAGAAGGCATCAAAGAGAGCTGTCTTAGGGTCTCATGATGGTCTTAATTTTGCCACTGTCCATTGAATCTGCTCGCCAAACAGATTATCTCCGACACAAGGGCAGGTCGGATAACCGGTCTTGTACTTCTGGGCGAAGGTCAGAAGACTTGAGCCAGGCCCACCGCCTCGCCAAAATGGCAGCTGCAGACACTCTGGTAGAAGCGTCAAAAATGTCATAAGATGTTCTAATCTCATTCTTGCCTGCCTCAAAACCCTCGTTGACTAGGATTTGTAATTGTTCTTGAAATTGCTGAGGCAGGGAGTCTGAAGTCCTGTATCTGCTTAAAAATGACCCTGTTATATTGGGTCATATAAAGCTGGTAGGATGCAATTCGGGAGATGAGCATGGCCCCTTGAAATACTCGGTGACCAATGTTATCTAGGAACCTCTGCTCCTTTCCAGGAGGAACTGATGAGTGAGGTTTTAACCTCTTCGCTCTTTTTTGAGCAGACTCTACAACGACCGAGTGGTGATCAAGCTGAGATTTTTGAAAACCTGGGGCTGATTGTACCAAATAGGTAGTTTCAGCTTTTCTATGTACTGGAGCAATTGATCCAGGATGTTCCCAGTTCTTCCTTAAGAAGATCAAGAAGGACCTGATGGATGGGAATAGAGGTGATTAGCTTGGGGGCATCCAGGAATTGGAGCAATTCCATCATCTGGTGCCTATCATCCTGTTCAGTCTGCAATTGGAAGGGAACCAATTCAGACATTTCCTTCACAAAATTTATAAAGGAGAGGTCCTCTGGAGGAGAACGCTTCCTACACTCAGTGGGTGAAGGTAAATCATCGGTGTCTGTTGAAGTGTCATCACCCCAGGTGTCGTAAGGATCAGCACCTGCTCCTCTAGGAACTAGAGGGGGACAGGGTGGTTGAAGACCTGAAGGCCCCGGTCTAGGCTACGAAGGAATCTGAGGAATTATCGGAGGCACCGATGATGGCATCGAAGGCATCAATGGATGAGTCTGTGGCGCCGGACATATCGGCACCGATGGATGGGTCAGCGGCGAGGGACATATCAGCATCGATGGCTGAGGCAGAACGCCCGATGGAGGTATGCAAAACTGTGTTTCTCCTCCCGATGATGCAGTCAGTGGGGAGGGCATTGGAGCCATAGGAACCATCGGAAGAAAAGCAGACATAAGCACTTCCATCCTGGAAAGCAGCGGTGCTAGCGCTGCCGGAAATCGGGTCAATGATCGGTTCCACAAACTGTGCCGGTGTCGGAGGAACCTGAAGACGTTGCATCACCTTGTCGATGGCCTCCTGAACCATCCGGTCCAGTTCTTCTCCGAGACCTGGAGCAAGTAGCCTCGGCTCCGGTACAGAAGAAGGAGGCAGAGGCATAGCCGGAGGGACCACCATTAAAGGCGGAGTCGCGGCTCCTGATCCCCGATTGGGTGAGGATTGCCTGGGTGACTTAGTCGCAGGAATGGTCAATGCCTTTCCTGGACAGGGTCTCTGACAGCGGCTCGGACAATGATTCCGCTCCCTCGATGCTCCGAGTCTTACGGTGTCGAAGGTGATGTTTCTCCCTGCGATCCCCTCGATCCTGAGGGGGAGTGGAAGATGTCGATGGCCGAGAAGTCGATGGCGGTCGGTCACTGGTCGATGCTGGCGTGAAGTTGACGGTGCCGGTTCAGATGATGTCGATGCAATGGACGGAGTCGGGGTTTGAGCACGGAAGAGAAGTTCCATCTTCTCCATTCTGGCACATTTGGTGCAGGTCAAGACATCGTGCTCTCACCCTAGGCACATTACACAGACTTTATGGGGGGTCTGTGATAGACATGGTGCGGGTACAGTCCAGGCACAGACGAAACCCCGACGCCATGGAAAAATCGAGCTGCGGTACAGTTCGACAGCCAGTAGGCCGCAAGGGCCAAACTCGACTGTAATAGACGGAAAAATGGGTAAAACTTACCTGGAGGTACCGTGAACTGAGAAAAGTTTAGAGGCGGGACCTGTGGGGGCAAATAAACTTTTAGTAATTCCGTGAGAAAAATTCCTGTCAGGATTCTCTTCAGAGCTCCTTTTACCGCGAAGCTATGCTGCGTGGAAAAAAGTAGATTGGAAAAGGGGTACCCTGCTGGCTGCAGAGTTAGTGCCATGCTGGGCATGCCCCAGTAGGGGCCAGTCAAAGTTCTGGAAAATTTGACAGAAGTTTTCCATGATTGGGCTCCATCCCTGATGGCACCCATATGTGAGGACTACCATCCTACTTGTCCTGTGAGAAAAGAGAATATATTTATTATAGCCGCCCCACATTTTCTCCTCTTCTTTCAAGTTGACGACTCAGTTGCTCCTCCAACTTTCATGCTTTCCATTCGTCAGTGTATTTCAGGATTATGTAATATTTTATAGGTTGCATGCTGCTTAAAAGGTGGTTTATAATGGAGAAACTACTTACCTGATAATTTCGTTTTCCTTAGTGTAGACAGATGGACTCAGGACCAATGGGTATAGTGTACTCGTGCTAGCAGTTTGAGACGGATCAGATTTCAATCTGACGTCAGCACCTAGTACATATACCCCTGCAGGAAGTGCAGATTCTCAGTATTCTTCCTTGCAAAGCATTATGGATATATGTGTGACTGACCGATTGATTAACTTAATGTGTTTACTCTGATTAGATTGAATTGGTTGACAGACTATAGCTGGAGACCACCAGTGTCCTCAACCGGAAAGCGTCGACACCCGGCAGGGTGGATGCCCTATGTTAAGTAAAACATGGCTTACCTTGATTCGATGAACGACCATGTATAACGGCAGCCGAGGGTGGGCTGCTGAGTCCATCTGTCTACACTAAGGAAAACGAAATTATCAGTATGTAATTTCTCCATTTCCTAGCGTGTAGCAGATGGACTCAGGACCAATGGGATGTATAAAAGCTACTCCCAAACTGGGTGGGAGGCTGCCCGTGGTCCAGTAAGGATTGCTCTTGCAAATGCTGTGTCCTCCCGAGCCTGAACATCCAGACGGTAGAATCTGGAGAAGGTATGGATGGAGGACCACGTTGCAGCCCTGCAGATCTCGGCAGGTGACAGCATTCTGGTTTCTGCCCAGGAAACCGCCTGGGCTCTGGTGGAATGGGCCTTGACCTGTAGAGGTGGTGGTTTTCCCCCGCTTCTATGTAGGCCGCCTTGATGACTGTCTTTGATCCAACGAGCAATGGTTGCCCGTGAGGCCGCTTCCCCTTGCTTCTTCCCGCTGTGCAGGATGAACAGGTGGTCCGTCTTTCGTACCGGTTCTGACATTTCCAGGTATCTGGATAGTAGTCTGCCGATGTCGAGATGGCGTAGAGACCGGCCTTCTTCCGACTTCTTCAAACCTTCCATCGTTGGTAATGAAATGGTTTGGTTGAGGTGGAAGTGCGCGTAGATGGATGGTCCCCGGGGTGATTCTGAGAAATGGATCACGGCAGGACAGTGCTTGTAGGCTCTGAAATGCGGCGGGCTGAGCATACGGCCAGCAAGAACAATCATCTTTAGGGTTAGTAGACGGAGAGACAGGCCTCTGAGGGGTCTGAAGGCGGGACCCGCTAGGAATTCCAGGACTAGGGTTGAGGTTCCACAGGGGCACTGGCCACTTAGTGGTGGGCGAGAATGTGTTGTTGACCCCTTTCAGGAATCTTGATATGTCTGGGTGCGCGGCTATGCTGTCGCCCTTGTTCCTGGGGCCGTAGCATGACAGCGCTGCCACCTGTAACTTGATTGAGTTGAGGGACAGGCCCTTCTGGAGTCCATTCTGTAAGAATTCCAAAATTATGGGGACTTTAGAGGAGTGTGGTTCGTTGTTGTGATCTTCGCACCAGGCCTCAAATACTCTCCAGATCCTTATATATGTTAGCGATGTGGAGAACTTGCATGCTCAGAGGAGGGTATCTATTACTGCCCCCGAGTATCCCCTCTTCCTCAGTCGGGCCCTCTCAATGGCCAGACTGTAAGAGAGAATTGAGCTGGATCCTCATGAAGGATGGGACCTTGTTGTAGTAAGTCCCTGAGTGGGGGCAGGGGTAGGGGGTCCCCTGCCAGTAGTCTTCTCATGACTGCGTACCAGGGTTTTCTTGGCCAGACCGGGGCCACCAGAAGAACTAGACCTCTGTGTCGCTGAGCCTTGTGAATGATTTGCGCCCAGCAGGGGCCATGGGGGAAAAGGCATATATATAGGAGGGTCCCCGGTGGCCAGTGTCTATACCAGGGCGTCCGATCCCTTGTGATTGCGGATCTCGCCTGCAACTGAAGTATCTGGGTACTTGGGCGTTGGATCTGTTTGCCAGAAGATCCATGTCTGGGGTCCCCCCACGGATCCACTATCATCTTGAAGGCTGTGGTTGACAGCTTCCATTCTCCCGGGTTTAGGCTTTCCCTGAGGAAGTCTGCCGTGGTGTTATCCTTCCCGGCGATGTGGACGGCGGAGATGTCCTGGAGATTTGCTTCCGCCCAGGTCATCAGGGGGGCTCTCTCTAAGGAAACCTGTTGGCGTCTGGTTCCGCCCTGCCTCTTGATGTAGGCCACCGTGGTGGTGTTGTCCGACATCACTCTGACCGCTTTGTTTCAAAGTCTGTGGGCAAACCGCAGGCAGGCTAGCTGGACAGCCCGTGCCTCTAATCGGTTGATGTTCCACCCCGACTCGACTTCGTTGCACCGCCCTTGGGCGGTTAGCTCTTCGCAGTGTGCTCCCCATACGTGTAGGCTGGCATCGGTGGTGAGCAGGGTCCAGGTCAGAGAGGATATTCTTGATCCCCGGCTCATGTGGTTGGACTGCAGCCACCATCTTAGCTGGGTCCAAACTCTGGTCGGTAGAGGTAGATGCACGGTGTAGTTCTGGGATCGTGGACTCCACCGTGATAGGAGTGAGCACTGCAAGGGTCTCATGTGGGCTTGCGCCCATGGTACCACTTCCAGTGAGGATGCCATTAGACCGAGGACTTGTAGGTAATCCCATGCTGTGGGCCGGGTGGCGCTCAGCAGGGTCTGGAGTCGGTCCCGCAGCTTTGATCTCCTTGTGGGGGTCAGCCTGACCTTGTCCTCCTTGGTGTCGAATCGGACTCCTAGGTATTCCAGCGACTGCGATGGCTGTAAGGAGCTCTTGTTTGCATTGACTACCCATCCTAGGCTTTCCAGTAGAGTTATGACTCTGTTGGTTGCTCGGTGGCTCTCCTCCGGTGATTTTGCTCTGATCAGTCAGTCGTCCAGGTAAGGATGAACAAGGATTCCCTCCTTCCTGAGTGTCGCCGCTACCACTACTATTACCTTGGTGAAGGTCCGCAGTGCAGTGGCTAACCCGAAGGGTTGTGCCCTGAATTAATAGTGGTGATTCAGGATCTTGAAGCGTAGGTAGCGCTGGTGTTCCTGATGGATTGGGATGTGCAAGTAGGCTTCCGACAGGTCCAGGGATGTGAGATATTCTCCTGGCTGTATTGCACATATGACTGACCGCAGGGTTTCCATTCGAAATCTTGAGACCCTTAGGTGTCGGTTGACCGACTTGAGGTCCAGGATGCGCCTGAACATACCCTCTTTCTTGGGTATGATGAAGTAAATGGAGTAATGCCCGGAATTTATTTCCTATGCTGTTACTGGGGTTATGGCCTCTAGGGTCAGGAGTCTGGTCAGAGTAGCTTCCACTGCCGCCCTCTTGAGGGGGTTGTGGCAGGGAGATTCCACGAACTTGTCCGGAGGGGTTTGAAGGAAGTCCAGGTAGTATCCTTCTCTGATGATGGCTAGGACCCACTTGTCCGAAGTTATCTCGACCCATCTGCGGTAGAATAGGGTTTGTCTGCCCCCTATGGCTTCTTCCCTTGGATGGGTCGGCTGAATCTCATTGTGGGGTGTGGCTGGGGCCTGGACCCGAGCTGGTTCCCCTCCTGCTGTTTGTTCCGAAAGGACTGGTTCCTGCCCGTAGGGTGGGGCGCTTGGTAGTTGTTCCTGTAAGGGTTGAAGCGTTGTGAGCTTCTGCCTCTGGATGGCCTGGGAAAGGAACGCTGGTTTCTCTTCGTCTTGTCTTCTGGTAGACGAGGTACTGGAGAGTCGCCCCATCTGTTAGCCAGCTTCTCTAGTTCGCTGCCGAACAGGTGGGATCCCCTGAAGGGCATTCTTGTGAGGCGTGTCTTGGAGGAGGCGTCAGCCGACCAATTTCGCAGCCAGAGTTGTCTCCTGGCTGCCACTGTGGATGACACTCCTCTGGCTGCTGTGCGTACTAGGTCAGAGGCAGCGTCAGTGAGGAAGGAAAGTGCCGGTTCCATGTCTTCCCCCGGGGTGTTGTTCCTGGCTTGGGATAAACAGGAACGTGTCACCACGGTACAGCAGGTCGCAATTGGTAGGGACATGGCTGCCACCTCAAAGGCCTGTTTCAGTATGGCTTCCAGGCATCGGTCATGTGCATCCTTGAGGGCTGCTCCTCCCTCCACTGGTATGGTGGTGCGCTTAGCGACCGCGCAAACTATGGCGTCCACCTTGGGGCACGCCCGAAGCTCCTTGGTTGCTAGGTCCAGGGGGTACATGGCCGATAAGGCTCGACCCCCTTTGAATGAGGATTCCGGCGCATTCCACTCCAGGTCAATTAGCTGTTGTGCCGCCTGTAAGAGGGGAAAATGGTGGGACATCTGTCGAAGGCCCTCCAGCAGGGGGTTCATTCTAGGTTCCCCCGGGGTGCCTTGGCCCGGGATAGCGAGTTCAGACAGGCATTGAGATACCAGGTCCGGAAGCTCATCCTTTGAGAAGAATCGTCTCATGGTTCGATGCGGCTCCGTCCCCGAGGGGAGTTCTCCCTCCTCGAGGGGCTCAACTTCTTCCTCGGAGAAATCAGTGTCCCCGTAGGTGGGGCTTCTGGATGGTGGGAGCCTATGCCTAGGCCTCGAGGGTCCTGGGGCATGAGGGTCTTCCGGTGCATATGGATGGCCGGCCTGGGGTTCAGTCTGCATCTTGACAAAGGCGTGAATCCCTTTAAATAACTCCACCCAGGAGATCGATGCCGGGTCTAAGTTGAGGGGCGCCGGTTCCCTGGGGGTCCCCGTCTGTGGGCCAGCTAGGTCCGGGGTGCCCCCTGAGGAGCTAGCACTGGGACCCGGGTGGGACTGGCCTGGGTCTCCCAGGGCCTCTTCAGTGTGAGGAGACCCTGTGCAGTTCTGATGTGGCATGCAGGGCAGAGGCCTTGGGATTTTATGCCTATTTCTGGAGGTGCTGCTTCTGTGGACGCTTAAGCTCTTATGCGCTCCATTGTGTCTGGTATATGCGCGCCGGTTTTGCTCCGAGCCATAGGTATGCGCCTTGTACTGTGCACGAAGCTTATGCGCGGAAGTTTTAATGTGCGCCTAAGAATGTGCGCCCAAATTTTGTGCGCCTATAATACGCGCCCAAAAATTGGCGCCTATAATACGCGCCCAATTATTGGGCGCCTAGCTTAAAATATGCGCCCAGCTAATTTCGGGCGCCTATAATATGCGCTTAGCTTAATTTGTGCGCTCGATCGGGCGGTGAAGAAGGCCAAGATGGCGACAGCGAGCGTGCGGGCAATATGGCGACCTCCTTGGAGGGTCTCCACATGGGCAGACCCTGCTCCTCCTCGATCTTCGGAGACCGGTTAAATAGAAGATGTACGCCTTACCTTGTCTTCGGCGCTTCCCGGTTTCGCCCGGGCGGTCCTCCAGCTGCGAGGGGAGAGGGTAAATACCTTCAACCGCCGCGCTCGAGGGGATGCACCCGCTGCCTCTCAGCCGCGCCCGAACTCCTCTCGCTCGGGGGCTAAGTCCTCGCCGCGATTCGGCTCCGGACCGAGGCTGCCTCTATGCCGCGTCCGAACCCTTCTCGCTCGGGGGGGCTAGGTCCCTGCCGCGATTCGGCCACCGGGACCGAGGCTCTTACCTCCAAGGGACCACGGAAATCACATCGGGAAACTCAACTGGGGGAGGGACCCGAGGGTATCACCGCAGGAGTGCAGGGCTCGTCTTCAGGTAGGGTTTTGTTCTTTAAATTTGTTCTAACGCTCGGCGAGCGTGACGATAGCTCCTAACTGCTTTGGAGACGGAAAAATACTGAGAATCTGCACTTCCTGCAGGGGTATATGTACTAGGTGCTGACGTCAGATTGAAATCTGATCAGTCTCCAACTGCTAGCATGAGTACACTATACCCATTGGTCCTGAGTCCATCTGCTACACGCTAGGAAAAAGCTTTTTGCCTCCCCTTATTGATTTATATGGGATTCATAATAGCTGAACTGACCAAGGAGAACAGCATTCTAAAACTTTAAAACAAAAAAAATCAGAACAAAAGCTGAGATTTTATGATCTTGATTTAACTGTCAAATATTTTATAAACAAACAAAAAGGATGTATGATCTCACTGCTGCTTTAGAGTAGGAGCCACTCACATTACACACATTTTCAATAGGATGCAGGCATCAGACACTGTGCTTCCTAATTCCCTAGGCCACTGCCAGAACAGTTGCCTAAGCCCCATGAAGCAACCAGCAGTGATTTCCCCAACCTTTTAAATATATATTTTTTCAGCTGCTTTTCAGCCTTACTCAAGGGTAGTCACACCTATACTAAAAGTCGGCCATTGGCAACTCCCCCATATGTTATTGGAGTTAATATGCATTATTTGCACGTGTGTTAGTGCTAGTTCCCCAGTGGGAATGCTAATGTGCATGCAAATGAAAGTGTACTCAAGATTATTCTTATGCCCTCATTAGTTACCAGGTAGGAGCAGGGCAGTTTCTCTCTCGCTTTCTCAATTTTGTTTTAAACTTTGGCGCACGCTAAGAAAGAATGAAGTGGACTGCAATGAAAATATAGAGATTACTTACCTGATAATCTCCTTTTCCTTAGTGTATGCAGATGGACTCAAAACAAATGGGTATAGTGCGCTCGTGCTAGCAGTTGGAGACTGATCTGACGTCAGCACAGGTACATATACCCCCACAGGAAGTGTAGCAATTCAGTAATCTTCCTTGCAAAGCTTTATGGATATATGTGTGACTGACCGATCGATTAAATGAACAGGATTACCTGACCAATTGATGGTAGCTGGAGACCGCCAGTGTACTCAGCCGGAAGGCGTCGACACCCGGCCAGGTGGATGCCCTATATAAGAAAACATGGCTTACTGTGAGTCGGCGAATCCCCATGTATACCGGCAGCCGGACGGGATGCTGAGTCCATCTGCATACACTAAGGAAAAGGAGATTATCAGTAAGTATCTCTACATTTCCTAGTGTTGTAGCAGATGGACTCAAAACAAATGGGATGTACAAAAGCTACTCCCGGACTGGGCGGGAGGCTGCCCGAGGACTGTGTAGGATTGCCCTCGCAAATGCTGTCCCCTCCCTGGCTTGGACGTCCAGACGGTAGAATCTGGAGAAGGTATGGAGGGAGGACCACGTCGCCGCTTTACATATCTCTGCAGGCGACAGCATCTTAGTTTCTGCCCAAGAGGCCAATTGCGCTCTGGTAGAATGAGCCTTGACCTGTAGAGGTGGTTTTCCTGCCTCTACGTAGGCTGCCTTGATAACTTCTTTAATCCAGCGGGCGATGGTTGGCCGTGAGGCCGCTTCCCCCTTGCTTCTTCCCGCTGTGCAGGACGAACAGGTGGTCCGTCTTTCGTACTGCTTCTGACATTTCCAGGTATCTGGACAGCAGTCTGCCGATGTCGAGATGGCGTAGCCTTCGACCTTCTTCCGACTTCTTCAAACCTTCCGTGGTAGGCAAGGATATGGTTTGGTTGAGGTGAAAGTGTGAGACCACTTTGGGTAAAAAGGAAGGAACCGAGCGAAGATGGATAGCCTTTGGAGTGATTCTGAGAAACGGATCACGGCAGGACAGTGCTTGTAGCTCCAAGATGCGGCGTGCTGAACACACAGCCAGCAAGAACACCATCTTCAAGGTTAACAAATGGAGAGACAGGCCTTGAAGGGGCCTGAAGGCGGATCCCGCTAGGAATTCCAACACTAGGTTGAGGTTCCACAGGGGCACTGGCCACTTCAGTGGCGGGCAAATGTGTTTGACTCCTTTCAGGAAACGAGAGACGTCTGGGTGTTTGGCAATGGTGTTGCCATCCCTCCTGGGACCGTAGCAAGACAGCGCTGCTACCTGAACCTTGATGGAGCTGAGGGACAGACCCTTCTGAAGTCCAGAATGATAGGAATCTTAGCGGCATGTGAACTGGTGCTGTGAGAGTCGCACCAGGCTTCAAAAACTCTCCAGATCCTGATATATGTCAGTGATGTGGAGAACTTGCGTGCTCGGAGAGGTGTATCTATTACCGGCTCAGAGTATCCTCTTTTCTTCAGTCTAGCCCTCTCAATGGCCAGACCGTAAGAGAGAATTGAGCTGGATCCTCGTGTAGGATGGGACCTTGCCGCAGCAGGTCCCTGTGTGGAGGCAGGGGTAGAGGATTCCCTGCCAGTAGTCTTCTCATGTCTGCGTACCAGAGTCTTCTTGGCCAATCCGGGGCCACTAGCAGAACTAGGCCTCTGTGCCGCCGAATCTTGTGTATAATGGCACCCAGCAGGGCCATGGGGGAAAGGCATATAGCAGGATCCCCTGAGGCCATGGCTGTACCAGGGCATCGATCCCCTGGGCTCGAGGATCCCGCCTGTGGCTGAAATATCTGAGTACTTGAGCGTTGGACCTGTCCGCTAGTAGGTCCATGCCCGGCGTCCCCCACTGATCCACAATTATCTGGAAAGCTGTGGGCGACAGCTGCCATTCCCCTGGATCTAGGCTTTCTCTGCTGAGGAAGTCTGCCGTGGTGTTGTCCTTCCCGGCGATGTGGACGGCTGAGATATCCTGGAGATTCGCTTCTGCCCAAGTCATCAGGGGGGCTTTTCTAGGGATACCTGTTGGCTTCTGGTTCCGCCCTGTCGGTTGATGTATGCCACCGTGGTGGCATTGTCTGACATCACTCTGACCGCTCTGTTGCGAAGTCTGTGGGCAAATCGCAGGCACGCTAGCCTGACTGCCCGTGCCTCTAGTCAGTTGATGTTCCACCTTGACTCTTCTCTGTTCCACCGCCCTTGGGCGGTGAGTTCCTCGCAGTGTGCTCCCCATCCGTTCAGGCTGGCATCTGTAGTGAGCAGGGTCCAGGTTGGGGAGGACATTCTCGACCCCCGGCTCATGTGGCCGGGCTGCAACCACCATCGTATCTGATTCCGCACTCTGGCTGGTAGAGGTAGGTGTACGGTGTAGTTCTGTGATCGTGGGCTCCACCGGGATAGGAGGGCGCGTTGCAATGGTCTCATATGAGCCCGCGCCCATGGCACCAGCTCCAGAGTGGATGCCATGAGGCCGAGGACCTGTAGGTAATCCCGAGCTGTGGGCCGGCTGGCGCTCAGCAGGGCCTGCAGATGATTCCGGAGTTTTGACTTCCTCTTGGAGGTCAGGCTGACCTCGTCTTCCTGGGTGTCGAATTGAACCCTTAGGTATTCCAGCGACCGGGACGGCTGTAGGGAACTCTTGTTTATGTTGACTACCCATCCGAGGCTTTCCAGAAGAGCTATAACTCTGTTGGTTGCCCGGTGGCTCTCCTTCGGTGACTTTGCCCTGATCAGCCAATCGTCCAGGTAAGGATGGACGAGAATTCCTTCCTTCCTGAATGCCACCGCCGCCACTACTACTATGACCTTGGTAAAGATCCGCGGCGCGGTGGCTAACCCGAAGGGTAAAGCTCGGAACTGGAAGTGCTGATTCAGGACTTTGAAGCGTAAATAGCGCTGGTGATCCCGATGGATTGGGATATGCAAATAGGCTTCTGACAGATCTAGGGAGGTGAGAAACTCCCCTGGCTGTACCTCATTCTTGACAGACCGTAGAGTTTCCATGTGGAAGCTGGGGACCCGTAGGTGTCGGTTGACTGACTTGAGGTCCAGGACAGGCCTGAAAGTGCCCTCCTTCTTGGGTACTATGAAATAAATGGAATAATGCCCAGAATTTATCTCCCCTGCAGGTACTGGGATTACGGCTTTTAGGGCCAGGAGCCTCTGTAAGGTCACTTCTAGTGCCACCTTCTTGAGAGGTGAACAAGGAGATTCCACAAACATGTCCGGCGGGAGCCGAAGAAATCCAGGTAATATCCTTCTCAGATGATGGCAAGGACCCACTGGTCCGAAGTAATCGCGACCCACCTGCGGTAGAAGAGGGTTAGCCTGCTCCCTATGGCTGCTACCCTCGGATGGGTCGGCTGATTGTCATTGTGGGTTGCGGCTGGGACCAGAACCCGAGCCGGTTCTCTTCTTGGTGTGCTTAGCCCGAAAGGGCTGGTTCCTGGCCTGAGAACGAGGTGCTTGATAGCGAGCCCTGTAAGGGTTGAAGAGCTGAGAGTTTCTACCTCTAGATGGCCTAGAAAAAGAACGCTGGCTCCTCCTTGACCTGTCTTCTGGTAGTCGGGGTAATGGAGAAGCACTCCATTTATTAGCCCAGTTCTCGAGATCGCTGCCGAACTAGGGAACCCTTAAAGGGCATTCTTGTGAGGCGTGTCTTGGAGGAAGCGTCGGCCGCCCAATTGCGTAGGCAAAGTTGCCTCCTGGCTGCCACTGAGGATGACACTCCCTTGGCTGCCGTATGGACGAGGTCGGAGGCTGCGTCAGTGAGGAATGCGAGAGCTGATTCCATGTCTTCTCCCGGGGTGTTGTTTCTCGCTTGTGATAAACAGGAACGCGTCACCACGGTGCAGCAGGTCGCGATTCGTAGGGACATGGCTACCACCTCAAAGGCTTGTTTCAGAATGGTGTCCATGCGCCGGTCATGTGTATTCCTTGAGGGCCGCTCCCCCCTCAACCGGAATGGTGGTGCGCTTCACAATTGCGTTAACTATGGCGTCTACCTTGGGGCACGCCAGCAGCTCCTTGGACGCCGGGTCCAGGGGTACATGCCTGACAGGGCCCGACCCCCTTTGAATGAGGCCTCCGGCGCATTCCATTCCAGATCGATTAGCCTCTGTGCTGCTTGTAGGAGGGGAAAATGGTGAGCCGTTTGGCACAGGCCCTCTAACAGGGGGTTCATTTTGGGGTCCCCTGGAGCGTCCTGGCCCGGAATGGCCAGTTCTGATAGGCATTGTGAGACCAGGCCTGGAAGATCCTCTTTCGGAAAGAAGCATCTCATGGTCCGATATGGTTCTATCTCCGAGGGAAGTTCTCCCTCCTCGGGGGGCTCCTCATTTTCCTCGAAGCAATCCGAATCCCCATAATTGGGGCTGTCGGGTGGCGAGTGGCCGTGCCTAGGTCTCGAGGGTCCAGGGGCCGGATCATCCGGAACAGAAAGACCCATTTGAGGAGCAGACTGCATCTGGACAAAGGCATGAATCCCCTTGAATAATTCTACCCAGGAAAGCGAAGCCGGATCTGGCCTTAAGGGCACCAGGTCTCTCGGGTTCCCTGGCTGCTCGCCACGGCCTGCTAAGTCCGGAGTGTTCCCCGAGGAACCACTGGGCTGGGACTGGTCCTGGCCTGGGGCTCCCATGGCCTCCTCACATTGGGCACATAGTGAGTCTGCTTCCTCGCTCTGTGTGGCTCTGAGGTTGCATGCCGAGCAGAGGCTTAGAGCTCTCATGCCTGATTCTGGAGGTGCCGGCTCTGCGGACGCATGGGCTCTCTTATGCTCCATTTCGTCTGTTATTTCCTCCCAGCCGGAGTATGCGCCTTGAAATAATGTGCGCTTAACAGCATGCGCTAGAATGGGCGTCTTACGAATGTGCGCCTATGAACTGGCGCCTTATAAACGTGCGCCTATCCTAGTAGCGTGCGCTTAGCCAACGTGTGCCTATCGCGGGTGCTTAGCCAACGTGTGTGCCTATCGCGGGCGCTAAACAACATGCGCCTATCTCAGCGTGCGTACAGCAACGTGCGTCTAGGTGGCAAAGGCGAGTAGGCAGGCAAAATGGCGACCTCCTTGGCGGGCTGCCTCGTAGGCAGGCCCAGTTAGTCCACACTTCCTTGGAGACCACAGTAAAGATGTACGCCTTACCTTGTCTTTGGTGCTTCCCGGCTGCGACCCAGGCGGTCTCCGGTTGCGGGGAGAGAGGGCAAGTACCTTCACCGCTGCGCTCGAGGAAGTGCACCCGCTGCCTCTAGGCCACGCCCGAACTCGTCTCGCTCGGGGGCCAAGCCGCGCCCGAGCCCTTCTCACTCGGGGGCTAGGTCCCTGCCGCGAACCGGCCACCGGACCAAGGCTCTTACCTCCGAGGGACCACGGAAGTCAGCTCGGGAAACTCAAATGGGGGAGTGACCGACTGGTATCACCGCAGGAGTGCGGGGCTCGTCTTCAGTAGGTTTCTTCTATGAATTTAGTCGTTAGAATTTGGAAACACGCTCAGCGAGCGTGAGGTAGCTCCAAACTGCTTTGGAGATGGAAATTACTGAATTGCTACACTTCCTGTGGGGGTATATGTACCGTGCTGACGTCAGATCAGTCTCCAACTGCTAGCACAAGCACACTATACCCATTTGTTTTGAGTCCATCTGCTACACGCTAGGAAATGCTCATTCTTCCACTGGGCATTAGTATCTGCCAGGACGAATGCAGCCCTCAACACAGGAGGTGCAGTTAAAAGGCAGCTGCTTTGCTGCGGGTGAGGATGTCAAGTAGCATCATCACTGCCAGCAGAGGGAAAACCAGCTTCCTCCTACAAATAAAAATTCAAGCTTTTTAATTGTATTTTTTTTTGAGGAGGGGGTAGGAGTGCCGTCTGTAACTGGATTGAAACAGCAAAGACTGTGGGGGCAAAAGTACCCCCAAACCTTTACACCAATGCAGGCAGCTTAAAAAAAAAAAGTTTCCCTTTAACTTGGGATTTAAGTATTCCAAGAGTTGGTCACGGTACATAATCTCTACTCGGCTGGGCATAAAACCAATTTCTTCTTTCAGGCAAGTACCTTGGACTCATAAGACTCCTCTGCCGGCTCAGCAAAGCCTTCTGCAATGAGCATGTCCCGTATGCTCCGATCTTCTTGATTCCCCGAGTGGCGATACACGTCCACATGCAGAACACTGTGAACCATCGAGTACACTTTGACAACAAGAGCACAGCCGTTGACTAGGGATGCGAAGTGCTGGCTGGCTGCAGAACTCCACTGTTCTCCACACACAAGGGACTTGGCTGAAGGTCGCATCTTACAGATCTTGAATTCCAAAGCCTAAAGTAAAACAACAATTTGCAAAGCTCTGAATAAAGTACTATGGCTGTCATGTCAGTCCCCTTAGACGTGGAGAAATAAAGGTCAAATGAACAAGCTGTAGGATGGCGATACATTTTTATTGGACTAACTTAATATGTTGCATTGACCCTGATTGAAGGAAGCATAGCGCTCAAAAGCAGGTCACAAAAGCACAAGGTTAAATACTCCGCTGCAATGCTTTATGTTTTACTCCTTCCTCTCAAACTCTCATCAGGGAACCATCAAGGACAACCATCTAGTACTTTCCACTTTCAGCCTCCCTGAACCAGAGAGACCCTCTGTGGCAAAGAGAAGAGTGGAGCTCGAGTCTCTTTCAAAGCTGCTCCTTCTTTAGCCACCAGATGTCCCTCTATGACAGCATATTATTTCACAATTAAAGGGAGGGGAATGAGCAACCAGGCTAAAATAGACTGGAATCTCATTAGACCAGTTTGAGGAGCAGCTTTTTGAGCTAAATGCAGAGTCGCTGGTTTGGAGAGAGAAGTTTACAAGAAAGGATTAATACTACCAAGTGCTATAGACCACGGATTCCCAACCTTTTAGGAAGCGAGGATCTTTTTTCAACCTCTAAAATATTTTGTAGACCGCACATGCATCTCTTATTTTTACATGCAGTTAAATGGCATACAGAAGACCACATATTTGTAATGTATAAAAATTAATATTAAATAAGGAATGGCTTCTGATATAAATTGTTCTCTCCCTGTTGTCCTCCCTTTCATGAGTGCTACTCCCCATCTCCATCATGGTCCGTTCCCAAGTGCCTTCCCTTCCTACCCCGTTTCCCCTCTACCTTTGGAACCTTCCAGAATGTTGTCCTTCCAGCTCTTTTCCTCCCTGCAATACCTTCTCTGGTTCTTATCCCTCCTGCCTTCCCCAAGTGCCTTTCCTGTTGCCCTGCTTGCCCCCACCCATATCCCCTTTATTAATGCCTTTCCTTCCTTCTACTCCCTCCTGTGTCCCCTTCCCTGGGCCTTCCCCTTAAAGCCCCTTTCTGAGTTCCTTCCCGTCTGTGCTCCCTTCCTCTATGACCTTCGCCTGAGTGCTTTGCCTCCTGTCCTCATCCTCTTGCAGCTCTTCCCTAGACCTACTTCCTTCACTCCGGGACCCTCCGCTGGACCACCAGAGACTTTCAGTGAATCTTCGGGGGGGGGGGGGGGGGGGGAGGGATTGAACAGGGAGAGCAGTCATGGGGTGGGGGAGGGATTTACTGGCAGCCAATGACCCAGGAGCAGGAGATCACTCCTGAGCCCCCCCGCTGGACACCACAGACTATCGGCGAGGGGGTTTTTTGGGTCGGGGGGGGGGGGGGGGCTATTCACAAATACCATAATGTGTGTACAAGTAGAGCCAGATTTTATTTTTTTTTTTTCTGGCATAAATTTCTCGACTTATACACGAGTATATACGATAGCTTGAAATAAGTCAACAAGACTAAGAATACAACATACCTCAGTAAAATCAATGCAAAACTAATTAGATAAGAACACAAAGATCTCAGCATAACCATAGGCGACAGCAGCATTTGAGGCGCTCATATAAATACAAACATCTCAGTAAAATAGGTTGCAGCAGCTTCTTGCTATTTATAGCGCTTCTTCCCACCCCCCTCCCTCTTTCCAAATGCTTTCACTCTTAACCGTTCCTTTCTGGCCGCCTCCTCCCTGTGACCTCGTTCTCTGCTCCTTTCCCCAGTGCTGATCCCACACTACGGCCCCCTTCCCTTCTTGCCCCCTAACCTCCATTATGGCCATACAACTCCCTCAGTGCAGTGGGTTTATTTCTCTGTTATTTCTATGTTTGTCGCCCTTGCCAGCTTTCTAATAAAGGCCCTGCCCATTGGCAGGATTCAATATGCAAACCTCAGGTGACCTATCAATGTTTTTAACTATTTCAACGTTACCTTTTTTTGCTTTCACAATTTTCCCTTATTAAAATGGTCAAATGTTTCAATTTTATTTCTGGGAAACCTCAACTTCATGGCTCTTGAGTTGATTTCAATACCTAGAAACATGATGGTTTCATTTGGGTCTTCGGTTTTATGTGCCAAAGGAACCCCCAAATCGCTGCCTTGTTTTTTGAATGTTCTCAGGACCTCCCCAGTGCATCAGAATTATTCAGTCCTACAAACAGAAAATCGTCCAAGTAGTGAACTTTGTTAACACAAAAAACCCTCTCTGTGGCCCCACTGAAGGAAAAGTGCTGAACCTCTCGAAATAGGGAGCAAGAAATAGCGCGGTCCATGCTTTTTGAAACAGAATTTTTCTTCAAAATTTAAAACCTAGTAGTTAAAACTGTCTGGGTGAACTAGTGACGGCCGGAACAGATTTTATGTCTGCTTTTGCCAGCCAAGACTCTTGCTCAACCGATGAATATTCCACTGAGCACAACTCTGGATGGAGGAAATCATTCACCGAGCCTCCCTCGCAGGGTAAGACAACTGATGAATTAAATGGAATTCTCCCAGTTCTCTCTTTGGAAGAACCACCAATGGTGAAATGTGCAGGATCTCAAGGGGGCTCTCAGAAGGGACCCGCTATCCTCCCTAGTTACCTTTCTTTCTTTGGTTTTTTGTTTTTTTTTTTAAACTATTTTTGGGTGCTCCTTGGGGTATTTTAGGTTATTGGTAGAATATTTATTTTGTATGCCTGTATAAGGAATACTAAAACCAAAAGTGAAACCATTCAAAAGAAGTTATGCATCCGGGTCCTTATACAAACCCCCCCCCCCCCCCCCCCCCCCCCCCCCCAAGTACCTCTCGAAGCCTATCCAGCCTAATTGGAGTGGGAGCCCTTTCCCAGACCTGTGATTTCAGACCCGTCAGCTCTGCAGTGTTCCTGGCCTCCCACCCTTTCTCTCTCGTCACCTCTAAGCTGTGGGTGATTATCCCCTCTCACAGTATGCCTGAATTTTCAGTTGCCCCAGTACCTGCACTCTCTGTGGAGCCTACCCCCTTGTTGCATGCTGCCTAATCCTTCCTTGTGTTGAACCCCCCAAAAATTGATTTCTCCTTTCTGTGAAGCTGTACTGTGTCATGTTGCCCTTTCTTCACCAATCGGACCCCTGTTTGGTACAGGTCTAAGTCATTGTAGCTAACCATAAGTCAACATCTTTCTTATCCCAGTCCAGATTTTTTCTCTGCCATATTATGCCTAAAGCGCTCATCATAATTTAGCCAAGCTGCAACCCCCATGTGTCTTATATGCTTCACATATCACATCCAAGTACTTAAATAACGAACACTTTTTGCATCCCCAATGATGCTGGCTAGTATTCTAAATACCACTGACCAATGAGGAATGTTCTTTTGGACTGCATTTTATGCCCTGCCAAGTTGCTACATTTTTCTTTGCAATCTAATCCAAATATTTCATTCTCTTGTTTTAATAACTCAAATATATCCACGTATTCGTTAAGAATTTTCTCTTTGACTGCTGCTGACATGTGACAACCTATTGTAGCTTCCATCTGTCAGCTGTGATGTCTTTCCAACTATTCTCCCTGCCGAGTAGGCACCTTTATCCTTCTTCCCGTTAACCACCATTTTCTGTCTTCCTTCTTTCTGCTCCTCTCCATTCCCCCTACTGCTACTATGCTATTTCACTATGTCCTGTGTGGTGGTTGAAAGCCTGTTTGCCGTTTTCTTTTCCTGCCCCCTGTGTTTAACCTCCCGAAGGGTATCTATTTAGTCAACCAGCTTATGGAGCACCAGCAAGGGCACAGCAATGCTTCTCCTTTTGTCTTTTTGCCCCTGCCATCTCTCTTCCCCACCAGACCTGTCATCATCCCCTTGTCTCCCAACCTCCCACTTGAACCCCCCTCATATAGCCTGGTCACTTTGCAATGGGGAGCCCCCTTGTACCCTTGCTTCCATCTTGGCACCTTCATCTTGTGCCGTCACCCTTTGCAAGCCAGTAGCAGAGTCTTACAGTCGTTCTGCACTGTGAACAGCTGCTTCAACTCCCGCATGCTGACTTGATCTCTCCTTAGTCTTCCGGCACTACAACCCGTCCCTTGTGGCCAATCCGTGCTAGGACTGGCCACCACCCCACCGCATACTGGTGAGGTCTTTCTTCTCTTTTGTCGACTGCCATTCGCTTCTTTGGCAGTTCCGTGCTGTGGACTGCCCCTGTGCCATGCCTATTTTCTCGTGACCTCTGTCCCTCCTGGTTGCTTGAAACAATTAGTCCTGAAGATTTGCGATGAGGCCTTGCAGCTGCTTTGCGCTGTGAAAGGCCACTGCACCCTTTTACAAGTTCAACAATTCCACTAGCTGCCAGTCATCTCCTGTTTCACTTGACTGGTGACATCTTGTTTATTTTTATTTATAAAATCTTATATTCCACAACTTCCTAGCATTGAGCGTTTAGTGCGGATTACAATCTTAAATCTAAAAAACAAAATACATGCCATATACAATCAATAAAAATCAACCAAAATATCACAAAATGCTAATAAAATCATCCATACGCCTTATTAAACAGTGCTGCCTTCACTTGTCTTCTAAACACTTTGATGTCCTATTATTCCTAAAACCCTACTGGTAGGGTATTCCATATAACCAAGGCATCCCAGGAGAAAGCCCTCATCTAGGTTTGTTGTAGCCTATGAGGAATCTTAATACTAGGTACTGAAAATTCTAGATGCAGTCACCCAGAGACTTCCATATACGTGCCAGTAAACACGCATAGACCAAGTACTGTGGTAGGCATGTGCTCAGGAAATGTGTCAGCAGAAAAAAAACAAAACCGAAGAATAAGAGTGAAGGAAGAAAGTGAGGGCGGGTAAAAGAAACAATATAAAGATATGGCAGAAACAAAGAGCCGATTTGCTATATTCAGGCAACATAGCAGGAAACCTTTGGGTGGTTTATTTCTTTCTGAGCAGATTATTTTGTGCTCCTTTACTCTTCCTGTCAATAAAATTTATTTCTCTTTCACTAAAGACTGACTAGATTTTTTTTTTTAATTTAAGAAGACAAATTAACACCTATAATCCTGAATCATAGGAACTTTGAGTAACTTTGCTCCCCCAGATCTTTATACTCGAATGGGGCAATACCCCTGTAATTTTTTACTGAGCAGCAGTAATTCACGTACAACTAGGCGACTAGCATTTTAAATTTTGTCCTATTGGACTTTTTGGTCTTGCCTTCTTGCTTGAGTTCTTCTTGTTCTTGTCATCCTCGCTGCTTAACTCCCTCTGTTTCTTCTGGGTCCCTGAGCAAACACTGATTGCTGCTGCTGTGCCAACATGGGCTGCTGCTCTCCGTGTCCCCCTTGCTCTCTACTTCTGTTACCATCATCTTTCGTGGATGTGGCCAACCTCAGGATACCCGAGACTGCCCTGGCTGTGGTGTTTTCCCCGGCACTCATGACAGCGCAGGCTTTGCTGGCAAAAGGGGTCTTTTCTGCTGTGTTGAATCCTGCTGTAGCTATGCATACTTCCGCGGCATAAACTGCTCCCACTGCACTGTGCGTCAACCTCAAGACAGCTGCAGGATGTGCTGCTGCCCGGGACAGGATGTAGGGACTTCAAGTGGCCTTGAACCATAGCTGCTCCACCTGCTGACTTGATTCTGAATGTTGCTGTCCTGTCTTGACGTTGCACGTGGACAGATATCTGCAACCAGCGCATTCCTATGATCCTACACCTGTGTCTAAAGTGTGTTCTTGTGCTATGGAGTTCTGTGGTGCTGCCAGAGAAGGGCCTCACTATCTGCCTGCTGCTACCCTGGGCCCTCCATGGCCTGATTTTTTTTTTATTGAGCGACTCAAGAATTGGATTGAAGAAGAGTGCTCGATGTGATTTAGTTGATTTTGGTAACGCTTTTGATACAGTCCCACACAGACTCGTGAACAAAATGAGAAGCTTGGGAATGGGTGCCAAGATAGTCAAGTGGATTGCAAACTGGTTGACTGACAGGAGACAGCATGTAATGGTAAATGGAATCTATTCTGAAGAAAGAACAGTGTTAAGTGGAGTGCCACAGGGATCAGTTTTGGGACCAATTCTGTTCAATATCTTTGTGAGCAACCTGGTTGAAGGGATAGAAGGTTAAGTTTGTCTATTTGTGGATGATACTAAGATCTGCAACAGAGTGGACATGTCTGAAAGAGTAGAGAGAATGAAAAGTGTGTTAAGAAAACTTGAAGAGCAGTTAAAAGATTTGGCAGCTGGGATTAATGCCGAGAAGTGCAGAGTCCTGCATCTGGGGTGCGGTAATCCAAAAGAGCTGTATGTGATGGGCGGTGAAAGACTAATGCACACAGGCTGGGGGAGGGATCTTGATGTGAGAGTGTCTCATGATATGAAGATAACAAAACAATGTGACAAGGCAATAGCTAAAGCCAGAAGAATGCTGGGCGGCATAGAGAGGAATAACCAGTAAGAAAAAGGAGGTGATAATGCCCTTGTAAAAGGTCCTTGGTGAAGCCTCACCTGGAGAACTGTGTTCAAAACTGGTGCCCGTATCTCAAAAAGCATAAAGACAGGATAGAGGCAGTCTAAAGAAGAGTAAACCAAAATGGTGAGGTGTCAACATTGGAAGACTTATGAGGAGAAGCTGAAGGATCTGAACATGTACACCCTGGAAGAAAGGAGATGCAGGAGAGATAGGATATAGACTTTCAGATATCTGAAAGGTTTTATTAATGTACAATTGTCAAACCTTTTCCGTTGGAAAGAAATTAATAGAACAAGGGGTCATGAAAAGAAACTCCAGGAAGGACAACTCAGAACCAATGTCAGGAAATATTTCTTCATGGAGAGGGTGATGAATGCCTGGAATGCCCTTCTGGAAGAGGTGGTGAAGACAAAAACAGTCAAGGAATTTAAAGGGGCCTGGGATAAACACTGTGGATCCCTAAAGGCTAGAGGTTGGAAATAAATGAGTGCATGGGGTAACTTGTTGCTGTGGCAGTTGCTAGCCTTACCGGTGCCATTGGTCGGTCCCTGTCACATGGTAGGAGCACAAGATGACACCAGCCATCCATTGCTCCTACCATATGACAGGGGCCGACCAATGGCACCGGTAGCCCCTGTGACGTAGTACGGTTGAAGGCTATTGGTGCCGTTTTGAATACCGGCAGCCAATGGCGTGAATGCAGATGGATCCTGGGCCCACGCTGGACCACCAGGAAATTTTGGCAAGTCTTGGGGGGGGTTGTAGTTAATTAAATCTTAGCCGGGAAACGAATAAGAATGGAACGCATGAACGGATCGGGGGCCCCCCTTGCCGAATGCAACATATCTGCCCCCCCACAAAAACGAATACAATGTAAGTGGTTCCTCTGCACATCCCTATTAGTTGCGATGGAGAAAGTACAGAGAAGGGCGACCAAAATAAGGGATGGAATGGCTCCCTATGCGGAAAGGCTAAAGAAGTTAGGGCTGTTCAGCTTGAAGAAGAGATGGCTGAGGGGAGATATGCTAGAGGTCTTTAAAATCATGAGAGGTCTAGAATGGATAAATGTGAATCGGTTATTTACTCTTTTGGATAATAGAAGGACTAGGGGGCACTCCATGAAGTTAGGAAGTAGCATATTTAAGACTAATCGGAGAAAATTCTTTTTCACTCAATGCACAATTAAACTCTGGAATTTGTTGCCAGAGGATGTGGTTAGTGCAGTTAGTGTAGCTGGGTTTAAAAAAGGTTTGGGTAAGTTCTTGGACGAGAAGTCTATTAACTGCTATTAATCAATTTGACTTAGGGAATAGCCACTGCTATTACTGGCATCAGTAGCATGAGATCTACTTAGTGTTTGAGTACTTGCAGCCTGGATTGGCCTCTGTTGGAAACAGGATGCTGGGCTTGATGGACCCTTGGTCTGACCCAGCATGGCAATTTCTTATGTTCTTATGAGATGCCAGCCCATCTGCCCAACTGTGCATTAATAGAAACATTTTCTTCCACCATCCATCAGATAAATAATCCCTTGCACGTCGGTCCCGAATTTTCCAACCACTGTACACGTGAAAGAGACCCCACCTCCTCACAATTCCTCTAGCATAAGGGGCTTGCATTACTTAATTTAGATAAATATAGAGGATATCTATAAACTGTATGTGACAACTGAAACATTAATTCCTGACTTATTGCAGAGGGACATTTTTGAAATGGAGCACCAGATATTCTGCATCTAACTCCAGGGACAGAAATGCATTCCATTGACTGATCAATATTGCGTTTGTTTTTGTCTCCATAGACTCTTTGCAAAGATAATACATGTCTGGGAAAATCATTTCACAGATTTATCTAGTGTGAATTTTCTAAACCATCTGCAGATTTACTCAGCATCCTCCTTCCAGTTATCAAGTCAAATTTAATCATGTTATGATCACTATTGTCAAGTGGCCCTAATACCCGTTAACTCTTTCACCAAATCATGTGTTTTCACCAACTCCAGTTTCATTCTTACCTCTCTCATCCCTAGCACCTTTTTTGCTATTTTATAAAACCGAAGAATTTGCTGTATTTAACAGCCTTACATGTATATAATCCTTTCCTCCTTTACCTTTTTCTCTTTCTTCCCCTATTTAAACTTATACCCCTTCATTCCTTTTCCCCTCCTACAGTTCTCCCTTGATAGTACAATTTATTATAGTATTACAACTAATCCATATATTATCTTTATATATCTATATATATCTTTATAACCTGTTTTTTGTTAATGCATTTAACTGTTTTAATGTATAGTTTCTCAGTTGTTTTCATACTGTTTTATGTACAACGCAATTGCGTATTTTTCGTTCTCTGTACACCGACGTGATATCTCTGATGAGCGGCGGTATATAAAAACCAATAAATAAATAAATAAATGTGTTCCAATAAGGATTAGGCCTAAAATAGCTTCTCCCTTGTCTGTTCTTGTACCAGCTATTCCATGAAGCAGTAATTTATTTCAATTAAAAACTATCTCCTTAACATGTCCTGATATGACTTTTACTCTATCAATACTGGATAACTGAAATCACCCATTTTTTGTTAGCTTCCCTAATTTGTTAGCATTTCATCTGTCTGTTCATTCTGGTCAAGTGTATGCTAGTATACCCCCACTATTAGTCTATTCCCCTTCTCGCATGGAATTTCTATCCATAAAAATTCTACAGTGCATTTTGTTTCCAGTAGAATTTGTATCCTCTCCACTGTGTATGCCATTAGCTTTGACAAACTGAGGGCGCTTTGCTGAGGATTACTTGGTGCTGTGCCTACTGCACATTTGGAAAATGTATTTAATTTAAAACTTTTTTATACCGACATTCATAGGAATATCACATCAGTTTACATTGAACAGGGGAAACAGTCAACTTTTGGGGAAGGAATTAGAAATTACATAGAACGTGGGTGAAAGGTATAGAAAAGAAGTATCGTGTACCAGTAACAAGTATTTACATTTACGATATATGCTTATAGGGAAATATGCTGGGGATTAGGGAAAGGGGGAAGAAGGGGAAATTGGGAGGCAGGGGGAGGCGAAGAGGTTGAGCAAAGGGAGGACCTAATAGTATGGTATCTTTAGTTAGGGTGAGGGAGTATGAGATCTAATAAAGTGCGAGGTAGCCAAGACATAGCTGTGGGGGGTTATGAGAAGGCTTTTGAGAATAATCAGGTTTTTTTTTTGTTTTTTTTTAAAGGTCTGGGTACAATGTTCCTGGCGTAGATTTGGGGGGCATTGAATTCCATAAAGATGGTACTGATATAGAAAGCGCCCATTCTTTCGTGGCTATGTGATGGGTGAGTTTGGGGGGAGGAATGTGGAGTGTTCCTTTATAGGCTGTTCAGGTAGGTTTGTTTGAAGAATGAAAGTGGAGGGAGCCATCTAGCAATTGGATGTTTGGGTTATGCGGTGTTTTATGAATTATGGAGAAGCTCTTGTGGTGGATTCTAAAGTGACTCCAAAGTCTGACATATTGGGTACTATTTGCTGGGAGGTCTAGATGGGTGATGATGTGGTGGTCTGGAGAGATGATTAGGAGTTCCGTTTTGGCTGTGTTAAGGGCCAAGTTAAGACTAGTGAGAAGGTGATTAATTGAGGAGAGGCAGTTATCCCAGATCTTGAGGGATTTGGGGATAGATTCTGTAATGGGGATAAGGATTTGGACGTCGTCTGCAGAGATATAGTGGGTAAGACCTAGGTCAGCGAGGAGCTGGCATAGGGGATGTACGTAAATATTAAATAGCATAGGGGAGAAAGAGGAACCTTGGGGGACATTTATGGGGGTTGCATTCTTTGGTGCCTATTCTGACCTTAAGAACATAAGAAATTACCATGCTTGGTCAGACCAAGGGTTCATCAAGCCCAGCATCCTGTTTCCAACAGAGGCCAAACCAGGCCACAAGAACCTGGTAATTACCCAAACACTAATAAGATCCCTTGCTACTGATGCAATTAATAGCAGTGGCTATTCCCTAAGTAAACTTGATTAATAGCCTTTAATGGACTTCTACTCCAAGACCTTATCCAAACCTTTTTTGAACCCAGTTACACTAACTGCACTAACCACATCCTCTGGCAACAAATTCCAGAGCTTTATTGTGCGTTGAGTGAAAAAGAATTTTCTCCGATTAGTCTTAAATGTGCTACTTGCTAACTTCATGGAATGCCCCCTAGTCCTTCTATTAGTCGAAAGTGTAAATAACAGATTCACATCTACTCGTTCAAGACCTCTCATGATCTTAAAGACCTCTATCATATCCCTCCTCAGCAGTCTCTTCTCCAAGCTGAACAGCCCTAACCTCTTCAGCCTTTCCTCATAGGGGAGCTGTTCCATCACCTTTATCATTTTGGTTGCCCTTCTCTGTACCTTCTCCATCGCAACTATATCTTTGAGATGCGGCAACCAGAATTGTACACAGTATTCAAGGTGCGGTCTCACCATGGAACAATATAGAGGCATTATGACATTTTCTGTTTTATTAACCATTCCCTTCCTAATAATTCCTAACATTCTGTTTGCTTTTTTGACTGCTGCAGCACACTGAGCCGACAATTTTAAAGTATTATCCACTATGATGCCTAGATCTTTTTCCTGGGTGGTAGCTCCTAATATGGAACCTAACATTGTGTAACTACAGCAAGGGTTATTTTTCCCTGTATGCAACACCTTGCACTTGTCCACATTAAATTTCATCTGCCATTTGGATGCCCAATCTTCCAGTCTTGCAAGGTACTCCTGTAATGTATCACAATCCGCTTGTGATTTAACTACTCTGAATAATTTTGTATCATCCGCAAATTTGATGACCTCACTAGTCGCATTCCTTTCCAGATCATTTATATATATATATATTGAAAAGCACCGGTCCAAGTACAGATCCCTGAGGCACTCCACTGTTTACCCTTTTCCACTGAGAAAATTGACCATTTAATCATACTCTCTGTTTCCTATCTTTTAACCAGTTTGTAATCCACGAAAAGACATTGCTTCCTATCCCACGATTCTTTAGTTTTCATAGAAGCCTCTCATGAGGGACTTTGTCAAACGCCTTCTGAAAATCCAAATACACTACATCTACCGGTTCACCTTTATCCACATGTTTATTAACCCCTTCAAAAAAATGAAGCAGATTTGTTAGGTAAGACTTGCCTTGGGTAAATCCATGTTGACTGTGTTCCATTAAATCATGTCTTTCTATATGCTGTACGATTTTGATCTTGAGAATAGTTTCCACTCTTTTTCCCGGCAACGAAGTCAGGCTCACTGGTCTACAGTTACCTGGATTGCCCCTGGAGCCTTTTTTAAATATTGGAGTTACATTGGCCACCCTCCAGTCTTCAGGTACAATGGATGATTTTAATGATAGGTTACAAATTTTAACTAATAGATTAGAAATTTCATTTCTGAGTTCCTTCAGTACCCTAGGATGCATTCCATCCAGTCCAGGTGATTTGCTACTCTTTAGTTTGTCAATCTGGCCTACTACATATTCCAGGTTCACAGTGATTTCGTTCAGTTAGTCTGATTCATCACAGCTGAAAACCATCTCTGGGACTGGTATCTCCCCAACTTCCTCATTAGTAAACACGGAAGCAAAGAATTAATTTAGTCTTTCTGCAATGGCCTTTTCTTCCCTAAGAGCCCCTTTAACCCCTCGGTCATCTAATGGTCCAACCGACTCCCTCACAGGTTTCTTACTTTGGATATATTTTTAAAAACTTTTATTATGAGTTTTTGCCAACTTCATTTCAAATTCTCTCTTCGCCTGTCTTATCAATGTTTTACACTTAACTTGACAATGCTTATGCTTTATCCTATTTCTTCAGATGGATCCTTCTTCCAATTTTTGAAGGATTTTTTTTTGGCTAAAATAGCTTTTCACCTCATCTTTTAACCATGACGGTAATAGTTTAGCCTTCCTTCCACCTTTCTTAATGCGTGGAATACATATGGACTGTGCCTCTAGGATTGTATTTTTAAACAATGTCCATGCCTGTTGGAACACTTAACCTTTGCAGCTGCACCTTTCAGTTTTTTTCTAACTATTTCCTTCATTTTATCAAAGTTTCCCTTTTGAAAGTTTAGTGTTAGAGCTGCAGATTTACTTATTGTCCCCCTTCAGTTATTAGTTTAAATTTGATCATGTTATGATCACTGTTGCCAAGTGGCTCCACCACCATTACCTCTCACCAAATCCTGCGTTCCATTTATTTATTTATTTTATGAGTTTTATATACAGTCATTCAGTAAAGCCATCCGAATGGTTTACAAAAGCTCAAAATGCAGGATTTTTAACAATTGAGCAAAAAGGGATAACAGGAAGTATATTAAACAAAGGAGAGATATTCAATTGCAAAGATATTAACTGGCATTTGCACTACAGGTTGCACTAAGGGGTGCACAAAGGGGAGGGCCCCTTTGGCGTGCGACGCACGGTGCACTGCGCCTGGTGGCAGGGCGCCTTTCAACGGGCGGAGCTGCTCCTGGTGACATCGGAGGGGGGGGGGGGGGGGGGCGGCTTCCAATCGGGTCTCTCCCTCACATTGCAGTTCTGTTTTTTTCCTCCGTTTTCAGTTTCAGGTGATATTTTTTTCTTCTCTTCTGTTCCCATGGCGATGGAGAAGTGCCGCAGGGCACCCAAAGGTGGTGGTTTCAATTTCAGAGGAGAAAGTGGTTTTGAAGGATTTGAGGGTTGCTTTGGGGTGCGAGGAGAGGGGTGAAAATCTAAGGAGAAGCTTAGAGATTTTGTCCTGGAAGAAGACCGCAAGTTCACCACATTTGCTTTTGGCCTTGTCAGAAATGAGGGGCGGGGCCGTTTTAGTGAGGTTAGAGACTAACGAAAAGAGGGCTTTTGCGTTATATTGAAAATTGTGGATTTTGCAGGCGTAAAAGTCTTTTTGTTTTAAGAATGGATGTTCTATAGGTGTGGAGGGCTGATTTGTAGGCAGCCAGCAAGGGAGTGGTGAGGTTTTTATGCCATTTCTTTTCTTTAGTTCTTAGTTCGTGTTTGAATATTTTTAGTTCAGAAGTGAACCATGGTTTTTTTTGTGCTTCGAACGAGGTTTAGATCTATAGACTTTAAAGGGCAGATGTTATTGGCGATGTTGTTGGTAATTTTATTCCAAGAGGAGAGGGCTGAGTCTGGTTTCGACAGGTCTATTTTGTCTAGGGATTCTGTGAGGGAGAGGATAAGATCCTCCTTGTTGCAAGGTTTTCTAAAGTGTATAGTGTTTTTGTGTGTGGCAAGAGGGTTGGATGATTTTTCTAGGGTGAGGCTAGCTTTTATGAAAGTGTGGCCTGACCAGGGAACAGGGGTGCATGTAGGTGTGTCTGAAGAGAGGAAGAGAGAGTTAATGAAAATTAAATCAAGGGTGTGGCCTGTCTTGTGAGTGGGGGAGGTGATTATTTGATTAAAGCTCACAGCATTGATGGCTGTTAGAAAGGCTTCACAATTGGGGGGTAGAGGAGTAGTGTCAACGTGGAGGTTGAAATCCCCAAGGATAATGGTAGGGATGTCCACATCTAAATTATTAGCTAAGAATTCGATGAGGGGGAGGCATTGTCTAGAAGGCCTGGGGGGGGGGGGGGCGTATAGACTAGGCAAACTTGCAGTTGGGCAGATTTAAAGAGGCCGATTTCAAATTTGGGTGAGGTGTGTACGGTCTTGAAGGGTTAGTGAGATCCTTTTTGGAGGCCAGTAGGAGTCCTCCACCTCATTTTTTATGCCTGGGGAGAGAGAATGTCATAGATTTGTGAAGGGAGTTTGTTCAGGAGGACTAAATCGGTGGGTTTGAGCCATGTTTCCTTTATGGCGCATATATCTGGGAGGGTATCAAGTAAGAGGTCGTTGAGTATGGGTGTCTTTTTAGTTAGGAATTGGGAATTGAAGAGTAAGAGGAAAAGGGTGGTGAGGCCTAGAAGTTGCGTGCGTGGGGATATCATGATAGGCAGTAGTGATTTGGGAGGAGGAGTATTAGTTCGGGTTTGTTTGTGGTGGTGGGTGAGGTGCGAATAGGGTAGGTTAGCATGTCTGGTTGAAGGGGGTGAGAGAGTTGAGTGGAGGGAGTTAGATGTTAGTGTATTACAGATGTGAAGTTAGGGTCCTAAAGAATAGTGGTCAAGGGAATAGATGGGAAGGGTTTAGGTGTTTAGAGAAGGGGTAGAGGTGAGAAGGCAATAAGTGGGGGAGTGAGGAGTGGAGGAATGTGGTACAGTGAGCGGTGTGAGTGGATATTGGAAGAAAATGGATGAGGACCTAATTGTGAGACGAGGATAAGAAAGGCCGGGGGAATTTGGTCTGGTTTCTGAGGGGTACCAAGAGTGTGGGAAGGGGAAGGCTGGCTCCCAAAGGAAGCTGCACAAAGGGGCGCACCAAGGGGCAGGCCCCTTGTTCGCACTCCTTCGGTGCGCGATGCCGCAGGTAAGAGCGGTGCTTTAAAGGTCTCTGCGTCTGTCCTAGATGTCACCCCAGGTGAGATCGCCAATTGGATGAGGAAGCGTGGTGGAGGCTGGGCTTGCATCTATCTGCGTCGATCGGTGGCCTCGGTGTCGGTCGTGTCTTCTTCGATGTCAGGCGGCGAGGTCTCTGACGTCAGACTCAGTCGGTGATCACTGTAGGCTTCGGTCAGGCCTAGGGCTGGCTTTGGGAGTCGGGCTGGTCTCGGGACAGGCCTTGGTGCGAGCTTCGGGAGTTTGAGAGGCCTCGGGCAGGCCTCGGACGGCAGCAGTTGGGTCGGCCTCGAAGAATAGTTGGGCAGGCCTTGAGTAGGCCACGAACGGCAGTGGTCAGGTCAGCCTCTGAGGACAGTCGGGCAGGCCTCACGATTCGGTCGGCAATGTGTCGGGGGGAAGGGGACAGGCTCTTACCCTGATAGGTGGCACCGACCGCGCGAGCCAAGGCCGTCCTTCGAGCCAATGTGCTGACACTGTCCATATATGGTGTTACACTATGACATTACTCCACATGTGGGATTTTTCATCTTGCTGACCATGAAAGACAGTTACAGATAAAACTTTGCTCTCAGATTTGAGAGCAACAAAAAATATTTCGTTACAGAAAGGGTCATGGGTACAAAAAACAGTAATTTTACTCAAGAAAGCTCGAGATAAGCACAGAGTATCCTTCCTTGGAAGAAAATGAAGGAAACACAAGAGGTCAACTGGGGTCTACGGCATCACAGCAGGAATTAAACTGGACAGATCATATAGAATGTGATGGCAGATAAGGACTGTAAGGCCTATAGTTCTGAACTACCTAAACATGGGTGCCACATAAATGGGATATGCACTGGCTGAAGTGTCATGCTATCATCCTGCCAATTCTGGAATATTTACCAGGCAATGCTGCAGATTAAAATGCACATAAAACTGAATACAGGCAGATTTTTTTTTTTTTTTTTTTTTTTTTTTAGAGTTCATTTATATCCACTGTAAAGATTTTTTTTTTAAATTATCCAACACAATGCACAGAGAACATCAAAGCAAAGCACCACAGAAGAATCACAAAAAAAATAACCTTTTAACAAGTCAGCAATGTTCAAAAGCTTTCTGTGTTGTAGCAACTGGCAATTCAATCTGGAAAGACAAGATTGATGATCCTTACCTGGTCCCCTTACAAAAGTACTGTACCAAGCTGTCAACTTTAAAAATGTACAGCTATGCCTGGTGCTTTGCTCAAAATATTCCTGTGCATACAGATTGTTCCCCCGATGAGTCACTGACAGCAGGCTGTCACAAATATTACAAGCAAAGTTGCAAGCTTAGATGCTGAGAAATACTATTCCAATTCACCTCACTAGCACTCTGCCCAATAGAGTTTCTGGGATCGATACAAGAACTATGCACTCATGTTAATAAACATGTGGATAAAGGTTAACCAGTAGATGTAATGTATTTGGATTTTCAGAAGGTGTTTGACAAAGTCCCTCATGAGAGGCTTCTACGAAAACTAAAAAGTCATGGGATAGGAGGCGATGTCCTTTTGTGGATTACAAGCTGGTTAAAAGACAGGAAACAGAGTAGGATTAAATGGTCAATTTTCTCAGTGGAAAAGGGTAAACAGTGGAGTGCTTCAGGGATCTGTACTTGGATCGGTGCTTTTCAATATATATATATAAATGATCTGGAAAGGAATACGACTAGTGAGGTTATCAAATTTGCGGATGATACAAAATTATTCAGAGTAGTTAAATCACAAGCAGACTGTGATACATTACAGGAGGACCTTGCAAGACTTGAAGATTGGGCATCCAAATGGCAGATGAAATTTAATGTGGCCAAGTGCAAGGTGTTGCATATAGGGAAAAATAACCATTGCTGTAGTTACACGATGTTGGGTTCCATATTAGGAGTTACCACCCAGGAAAAAGATCTAGGCATCATAGTGGATAATACTTTAAAATCGTCAGCTCAGTGTGCTGCAGCAGTCAAAAAAGCAAATAGAATGTTAGGAATTATTAGGAAGGGAATGGTTAATAGAACGGAAAATGTCATAATGCCTCTATAACGCTCCATGGTGAGACCACACCTTGAATACTGTGTACAATTCTGGTCGCTGCATCTCAAAAAAGATATAGTTGCGATCGAGAAGGGCAACCAAAATCATAAAGGGGATGGAACAGCTTCCCTATGAGGAAAGACTGAAGAGGTTAGGGCTGTTCAGCTTGGAGAAGAGACGGCTGAGGGGGGATATGATAGAGGTCTTTAAGATCATGAGAGGTCTTGAACGAGTAGATGTGAATAGGTTATTTACATTTTCAGATAATAGAAGGACTAGGGGGCATTCCATGAAGTAAGCAAGTAGCACATTTAAGACTAATCGGAGAAAATTCTTTTTCACTCAACGTACAATAAAGCTCTGGAATTTGTTGCCAGAGGATGTGATTAGTGCAGTTAGTGTAGCTGGGTTCAAAAAAGGTTTGGATAAGTTCTTGGAGGAGAAGTCCATTAATGGCTATTAATCTATTTTACTTAGGGAATAGCTACTGCTATTGATTGCATCAGTAGCATGGGATCTTCTTAGTGTTTGGGTAATTGCCAGGTTCTTGTGGCCTGGTTTTGGCCTCTGTTGTAAACAGGATGTTGGGCTTGATGGACCCTTGGTCTGACCCAGCATGGCAATTTCTTATGTTCTTATACGTACGTGCCAGTAGATGTCATACTCGTACCTCTTTGGAGAATGATTTTCTTACTTGGAATTAAACTGGACAACCGTTTCCCAGCTGTGCTCTAAACCTCATTACTAAAATTTTTCATGGCTTAGTCATTGTTTTGCTTCTACATTCAGCACTGTTGTCCTGTAAATGTCTGGGCTATTCAGATTCCTCATTATATCAATTTCATCTGATCCTTAAAAATTATTTCACATTTGGCCCAGCACACTATACCATACCACCTAATTATTGAAAACAAATTAAAATTATTGGTGCTGATCCAGAATTTGTTCCACTCACCTTCTTAGGAGCAGGAAATTAGTAACTTTTTGATCTGAGGAATGTAGTGTCATTCCACAACTCCTCAATTACAATGAATGGCAGATTTGCTTTTTCAAAGTTATTGCTACACACTTATAGCCTGATTGATACAGATGAACCACTGAAACTGGCTAAAACTCAGCAGGCTGCTCTCCCATCCTAGAGGGAAAATACTTGCACAACAACAAAAACAAAAATTAACAAAAAAACAAAGATATGTATCCAAGACTATATATTTTTTATTGCATAACTTAATATATTTCTTATCTAGGTTTTGGCAGCTGCTAACACTTTCTTCCTTGGGCCACAAACAGGAAGTTGCAAGAGACCTCAACTGAACTATAAAGCTGTGCAAAAACTGCCAAACAGCCTACAACTTAAACGGCACCGATGACCTTTATTTTAGTACTACAGCAAGTGATAGTCACTTAAAAATGAACTGAGACCTCAGGGTAGAAAATAAAATGCATCGTTATCTCCTTACCTGAAAAGGGAGCTCTAGGAGGTAGCTTGGAATATTCCTTAGAAGACTGAGGCTCACCTTTGCTCGGTTACCATAATCTACAAAGAAAACCTGTTAAAAAAAAAATTGAAGAGGTAGTTTAGGAAGCTTTAATTAATGTGTTTCTATGCATTTACTGTATCAAATTTACCAATAAAAGGAGACTGTTCAGTAGTAGGACATCGTTATAATCAATCTCGTTTTAGGGAAATCTAGAGCAGTAAAGGAAAATTAGTTCTTACCTGTTAATTTTCGTTCCTGTAGTACCAAGGATCAATCCAGACTGCTGGGTTATGCCTCCCTTCCAGCAGATGGAGTCAGAGAGAAAACTGAAAAGAACCACCCACATAACCCGGGGTGCCACCTGCAATCCCTCAGTATTATCGATATCAAAGCAGAATGAATGGCCATTGCTACAGAAAATATTTTGTGCAAGATAAAAAACATGCGTAAATACGCTTTTGCAACCAGTGACTAGATCAAGTTAAAATTAAACCTGCTCAATGAATAAAGAAAAACATGAACTTGTAAGAACAAGATAGTCTGCCCAAGGTAAAGAACGGATTTGCGTTACAACCTGTCGCGAAAATATGAACAGCTGATTGGACTCTGTGTCCGGGCGGGCGTCTGGACTGATCCTTGGTACTACAGGAACGAAAATTAACAGGTAAGAACTAATTTTCCTTTCCCTGTACGGACCAGGATCAGTCCAGACTGCTGTGATGTACCCAAGCTGCCCTAAATGGGGTGGGACCTGGAAAGTCCTGCACGAAGCACACTACCGCCAAAGGAATCCACCCCTCTGATCCCTCACATCCAACCGGTAATGTTTAGCAAACGTGTGCAAGGATTTCCATGTGGCCACCCAACAAATCTCTTGCGGCGAGACACACTGGCTCTCTGCCCATGAAGTAGCCTGAGAGTGAAGAGAATGTGCCTTAAGACCTTCCGGCACTGGGCGCCTGCAACATATGTAAGCGGAAGCAATAGCGTCCTTCAGCCATCGGGCGATAGTAGTCTTAGAAGCCTGAACCCCTTTCTTAGGACCGCTCCACAAAACAAAGAGGTGATCCGACAATCGAAACGGATTAGTAACCTCCAAATATCGCAAGACATCCAACCTCCAAAGATCCTTATCTGCATCAGAAAAAGCCAGTAACTTGATGGATTGATTGACATGAAAAGCCGAGACTACCTTGGGCAAAAAGGAAGGTACTGTGCAAAGAGAGATACCCGAATCAGAAATACGCAGAAAAGGCTCTCAACAGGACAGGGCTTGAAGCTCGGAAACCCACCTAGCCGAACAGATAGCCACGAGAAACCCCGCCTTAAGCGTCACGTCTTTAAGCGTCGCTCGCTTCAAGGGCTCAAAGGGTGGCCCGCAGAGAGACCGGAGAACAAAGTTTAAACTCCAAGATGGACAAACCGCTTGTACCGGTGGTTTCAGGTGCTTGACCCCCCTCAAAAACCGTATCACATCCGGGTGAGTCGCAATGGAAATATCATCATCAATTTTACCACGGAGTCTGCCCAAGGCCGAAACCTGAACACGGAGCAAACTGCAAGACAGACCCTTATGTAACCCATCCTGTAAAAATGACAGAATGTGAACGATAGAGGCCTGTCAGGGGGACAAGCTGAACCCACGGCACCAAGAATCAAAGACTTTCCAAACCCGGACATAGGTAAGCAATGTAGAAGTTTTTCTGGCTCGCAGAAGAGTGGAAATAACTGCCTCCGAGTAACCCTTTCTTCTTAACAGTCTCCTTTCATAAGCCAGGCCGCTAGACAGAATTGATCTGCCTGCTCTAAAAATACTGGACCCTGCCGCAGGAGGTTGGGCAGATTATTATTATTATTATTTATTTCTTTTATATACCGACATTCGATCGAGATAGCACATCGGTTTCCAGATAACCAAGAGAATAGGGCGATATCAGCCCTATTTTACATTATAACATGGTAACCAAAAAAACAATTATAACATATTATAACAATAGTACATGGAACAATAGGTTATAGGATATAACAATAGGTTATAGAATATAACATATGTACATGAATGACTTGATTATAATAATTTAGGATTAAGGACTTGTTGATAAGAATAATTTAGGAATAATGGTAGGAGGGGGGGAGGGAGGGGGAAGGTATGGTGGGAGGAGGAGGTGTCAGGGAGGGATGCAAGGGGGTGAGAAGACTGTGTAGGGGGTGTGGTGTGTTGCGTTCGGGCAGGTTAAGGGTCAGGTGGAAAGGCTTTTAAAAACAGCCATGTTTTGAGGTGTTTTTTGAAGACTTGTAATGAAGGTTCATTTCTGAGACAGTTGGGAGGGTGACCGTCCACTGCTAGGTTGATCAGATCGGCGAACCATGGCCTTCGGGCCCACTAGAACTACTGGGCCCTGGTGAAACTATGCGACGCAATACCTTTCCGATCAGTGGCCATGGAGGAAACACGTAGAGAAGGACGTGCGGCGGCCAAGGAAGAACCAGAGCATCCACCCCTTCGGACCCGTGGTCTTGCCTGCGACTGAAGAAGCGAGCCGCCTTTGCGTTCCGACGGGTTGCCATCAGGTCCAGGTGGGGAGTCCCCCATAGTCTTAATATCATGCCCATCACTTACTCTGACAGTTCCCATTCTCCGGGATCCAATTGTTGTCTGCTGAGGAAGACCGCCTGAACGTTGTCGACGCCGGCGATGTGAGACGCCACAATCTGGTCGAGGTGGCGCTCTGCCCATCTCATCAGCATGTCAGCCTCATTGGACACTGGATGACTTCTGGTGCCTCCTTGCCTGTTTATGTAGGCCACCGTGGTCGCATTGTTGAAAAGAATCCATACCGCTTTGTTGCGTAACATTGGTAAGAAGTGTTGTAGAGCAAGTCGGACCGCTCTGGTCTCCAACCTGTTGATGGACCACTGTGCCTGAAACTGAGTCCAAAGGACCTGAGCAGACCTCGACTGGTACACTGCTCCCCAACCGAAGAGGCTGGCATCGGTCGTTACCACTATCCATTGGGGACTCTCGAGGTAGACCCCCTTCAGAAGATGATCCGTATTTAGCCACCAGGCCAGATGACCTGGCCGGCTCGAGCAGAGGCAAAGGGATCTGGTACTCCTCTGACTTGGGATCCTAACGCGAGAGCAGTGCCCTCTGCAACAGTCTTAAATGTGCGAAGGCCCAAGGGACTAGCTCCAGGGTAGACGCCATATATCCAAGAACCTGCAAATAATCTCACACCACTGGGGAGGGGAGAGAGAGCAGACGCCATACCTGGGACATCAACCTGTCCATGCGATCGAGGGGGGTAAGGAAACTCTACCTGCCAACGTATTGAAGCGAGCCCCCAAGAACTCTATCACCTGAGTTGGGATCAGCTGGCTCTTGGCATAGTTGACTACCCAGCTCAGAGACTGTAGACGACACACAACCGAACGGACCACCACCCGGCAGAGTTGCTCCGATTTCGCTCAAATAAGCCAATCGTCCAGGTAGGGATGCACCAGAATTTCTTCCAGACGTAAGCTTGCCGCTACCACCACCAACATCTTGGTGAATATGCGATGAGCAGTCGCCAGGCCAAAGGGGAGGGCACAAAACTGATAGTGTTGCCCCAGAATCATGAATCTGAGAAACCGCTGATGGTGTTTCCTGGATCCCTATGTGAAGATATGCCTCCGTCAGATCCAAAGAAGCCAAAAACTCTCCCCTTGTGGACCGCCGCAATGACCAACCGCAACGTTTCCATATGAAAGTGAGGCACCCACAAAGCTTTGTTGACCTGCTTGAGGTCCAAAATCATAGAAACATAGAAGTGACGGCAGAAGACCAAACGGTCCATCCAGTCTGCCCAGCAAGCTTTCACACCTATTTGTTTTCATACTTATCTGTTATTCTGACCGCTGAGGTCCGGGCCCTTATTGGTAACTTTTTGGTTCCAATTCCATTCTACCCCCATCATCGATGCAGACAGCAGTGCTGGAGCTGCATCTAAGTGAAGTATCTAGTTAATTGGTTTGGAGTAGTAACCGCCGTAATAAGCAAGCTACTCCCGTTTGCTTACCTTGCCTGTGCAATTCAATTCTTGTTGGTTGTCTGAATATAAATTCTCTTTACTTCATTCCCCCCTGTCGTTGTAGTGAGCTGCTCTGGATATGTATTCCAAGTGAAGTATCATGCTTAATTGATTCGGGGTAGTAACCGCCGTAACAAGCAAGCTACACCCATGCTTATTTGTTTACCCAGACTATGTAATTCATTCCTTGTTGGTTAATGCTGAATATAAATAGTCTTTTCTTCATTCTCTCTGCCACTGAAGCAGAGACCTATGCTGGATGTAACTTTTTGCTTCTCTGCTCTTGTCTCTTACCACAAAATTTGCTCCTTATGTTATGTTACGTTATACTGATCTACCCCTGTTCGATGTAAACCGACCTGATATGGTATTCAACCTTGAAGGTCGGTATAGAAAAATGTTAAATAAAATAAATGTGCATGGAAAGTGAAGTATCAGGCTTATTTGGTTTGGGGTAGTAACCGCCGTAACAAGCAAGCTACTCCCCTGCTTTTTTGTGGATGCAAATCCTTTTTTACACATTCTCTCTTGCCGTTGAAGCATAGAGCAATGTTGGAGTCGCATTAACTGTGTGTATGTTTATTGAATAAGGATATTAATCTCCGCAAAAGGTCCCATCCTTCTTTGGTACCACAAAATAGAGTATCGACCGGTCCGGTGCTCTGACGGAGGAACCGGCGTAATAGCTCCCAGAGCCTTCAACCGATCTAGAGTCTGAAGGACCACCTGCTGCTTGCGCGGTGGCCCGCAAGGGAACATCAGGAAAAGATTCTCGGAGGGGACGAGCAAACTCCAAAGCGTAACCGTGACATATCTAGGACCCACTGATCGGAAGTAATCTTGACTCATTCCTCGAAAAAGTGGGTCAGTCGACCCCCGATGTACGGGATGGAGGAATGGATCGGCGCCCCTTCATTGTGCAGTCTTACTGTTGCTGGCAAAGGCATGTGTCCCGGTTCGCTGAGCCACCTGCCTCGAAAGGAAGATGGCCAAGACTGTGCTCTTGAAGCCGACTGCCGAGGGGCATAGCCTGAAACCCCCCTGGCAGAACGAAAACGATGCAGCACCCGGAAACGGCCTTGGTAGTTACCAGAGGAACGAGCCACCCTAGGCTTGTCCTCAGGTAGCTTGTACACCTTGTTGTCGCCCAAGGCCTTGATAAGCTGTTCCAGCTCTTCACCAAACAACTTACCTCTAAAAGGAAAGGAGCCGAGCTGGGCTTTAGAGGAGGCATCGGCGGACCAGTTCCGGAGTCAGAGCAGACAACGCGCCGAAACTGCTGAAGACATGGTACGGGCCAAAGTCCGAAGGAGATCATACAAGGCATCAGCAGATTCCATACGAGCTGCCTGTTCAGCCTCCCCGGGCGGAAGGTCCTGGGCCATCAACATTTGCTGAACCCATCGAAGCAAGGCCCGCTGCATAAGGCTACTACAAACCGCTGCTCGGATTCTCAGGGCGGATACTCCAAAAATACGTTTAAGCAACGCTTCCAACTTCATATCCTGCAGATCCTTAAGTGCAGTGGGGCCCGGCCCCCCGTTACCGGAATAGTGGTGTGCTTGTTGGCTATGGCTGTGACCGCGGAATCCACCTTGGGGACCTTCAGGAGATCCAGCGTCTCACCAGGGAGTGGGTATAACTTCTCCATGGCCCTAGTGACCCTCAAGGAAGCCTCCGGGGTTTCCCACTCCCGTGACACAATCTGTGAGAGTTTCGGGTGAAAAGGAAATGTCTGCGGTGGGTCAAACGCAGCATCCCCCATAGAGACCTCCGATGGGTCCTGAGACAAGGGGAGCTCCAGCTCCTGCAGCACGTGCATAATTAAGGGGTTTAGTTCCTCCCTGTGGAATAGCCGAGGGACCTGCGGATCATCCCCTTCCACCTGGGAGTCGGAATTGCCCTTATCATCCAGGGTGAAGGGATCCCGACAACCCGGATCCATTGGGCCCACTGGATCAGGACAACTGGGATCCCCCGGGTCCACAGGATCAGGCAATCTGTGAAGCAACTTCCCCCCCTCGGCCCTCGGGATTTTAACTGGAGTGGGAGCTTTGTCATCCCACTCCGATTCTGCCTCTAAATAAGCCTGATGCAGCAACAATATAAACTTTGAAGAAAATGGTTGCCGTCGCTTTAAGGACCCCCCCGAGGCCCTGCCCGTAGGGGGGGCAGGTGCTGCCGGGGAACTGCGGGGTCTGTACGGTGGGGAAAGTGGAGGAGGAAGATCTTCCCCCTCTTCCGATTCACTCTCCTCCCTGCCGGAGGCAGACAAAATGGCCGCCGCTCCCGCGCTGATCGGGAGCGAGCTAAGCCCCTGCCCCATGCCACGCGGTCTCCACGCGGCTGCCAGCACCATGAAAACACTGCCCCCCCCCTGCCGAATCGCCGTGCTGTGAAGGCCCCTCGCCCCTGGGAAGGCACCGGGAGCAGAGGCCTTCGCGAGAGAGCCGGATCCCCAGCTCTGCACAGGACTTACAAGCCGTGCCCCGAGGCATAGTGAGCAGCCGGGTGGAGAACTCCACCCCCTCCGGAGGCCCGGGAGAACTGGCAGGCGCAGGCCGAATACCAAGAACAGGTAATCAAAATCTTTTTTTTTTTTAAAAACGGAATTCAGCCCATGGGCGACGGCTCTTTGCGGGGGGGGGGGGGGGGGGGGGGGGGGGGGGGTGTCAGAGGAAGGAACGCCTCAGAGAGGTGGAGAGTGACCAGCCCACCGGTGAATCCTCCCCCTCTTCTCACCAGGCCCGAGCTAAACTCTCTGGGAAATGTAAAGCAGGACAAAGTCCTGCCGTGCCTGCCTGTGTCTAGATGCTGTAATCACAAGTCCAAAAAAAAAAAAAAAAATCTTTTTCCTTTTTTTTTTCCCCCAAACCTGATGGGGCGCAGCCCCAATGAAACCCAAAATCAGGACCGCAGGGTATGTCTCATCTGCTGGAGTCAGAGAAAATACTGAGGGATTGCAGGTGGCACACCGGGTTATGTGGGTGGTGCTTTTCAGTTTTCTCTCTGACTCCATCTGCTGGAAGGGAGGCATAACCCAACTGTCTGGACTGATCCTGGTACGTACAGGGAAATGTCTGTTGCCACGTAATTTACAGCCTGCCACACAAATGTGTCGCTCTGCCACACCAATTCAATCATCTGAAAGAAGCTCCCTTACCCTGCAGTGCTGAAACCACCATCAAATGTCTGCAACACATTTTTTCTCTTCCTGATCCAGTCCCTCCCCTCCCAAGCAGCTGGGGAGGGCTGAGGCAGGGGCAGACGAGAGCCAAGTCACTCTGCTCTCTAACCCAGTACCTCCCCCTCCTGTCCTGAAAGGGGATGAGGTGGGCGTGGACAGAGCGAGCAGTCCCTGTTCGCTCCTGCAAAGATCTCTTTTTTTTTAAGCCAAACTAAAAGAAGATTTTGATCTAACACCTGGATGGAGTGATGTCCCTTTGGAAGAATTTCATCTTTACATAAAGCTTTTCGTACCTGCATGTGCGCCCAACTGTATTTATATATCAGTGGACAGACCTGGAAGAGATATGGAAGTCTGCAGCTGCTCCTCCCCCCACAGCTGGCAGAGATGGTAATCATTTCAATTAACAGCATGACAAATTTTGCAGATGTTGAGCACAGACAGCTTCAGCATGCATAAGCTCATATACTCAGAAATACGACAGACATTTCTCATGACAATATTAAAAGGATGGTGGCACTTATTTCAATCCAAAAGTTTAACAACGTATTTTTACTTGGAAAACAGTTTTTGTACATAGTAAACTCTGTATTGATATATAGTTTAACTGCCTAAAAATGTAAAATGTTTTGGATTAAAAAATTGTTTTTTGTACAGCGAGATGTGAAACTTTATGCAAAATTATGTAAATCTGCAGAATCTTGAAAAAGCCTCAAGCACCCCAAGGCTCTGCCCCCCCCCCCCCACCCTCCTCAGCTGCTCTCCCCCCTTTCCCTTAACTTTCTTCCTACTCAAGTTTAGCATCTCCCTTCCCAGCTCCTCCCCCTCTCACCAGCTTGCTCCTTTGGCTTCAGACCCAAAAGGGGTACTGCAGATGGGCCCGGATTTAGGTTAGGGCAATTGCCGAAGGCACCAAATATCGAGGCCAAACAGAAGCCAGCTTCTGCTCGCTAGTGTGTCATGGGGCTAGCACAGCTTCAGAGGGGCACCTACCGCTAAGGCACTGCCTATGGGCGCCACAATCTTAAACTCGGCCCTGCCTGCAGACAAGGCAGAGTCTACTTCGACTGCAGCGCACTGTCTGCCGTCGTACATGTTGGATGTAAAACACGAGGACCAGTCGCCCCACCAGGCGCGAAGGCTCACTTTCTCTATAACTATCTCCCAATAGGGTTACACGGACATCATCTGCATGGAGAGAAAGCAGCATTACACTCAACAGGTTTACAATTTCTCTGTCACTCTGGCAAATTTTTACAGAATGAGGAATGCACACACAATCTCTGCATTTCCAGAAGCATGAAAATGCTTGTAACTCAAAACAGGAAGCAATCGAGTCAACCCAGAACTCAATCACAGTGGGGCAAGGATTGGACCAACACTGCCCTTCTCTTAAAACAGTTTATGCTACATGATTTTATTTATTTATTTAGAGATTCTTATGTACCGTGGTACGTATAGATATACATCACCTCGGTTTACAGTAAACAATATTAGCAACAGGCTTTACATAAAACGGGTTAAACAGTAAGTAAACAATAAGTTAACAATAAGGAATAAGCAATGGGCTTTACATATAACAGTTTCAAGAGTAATTAAACAAATAATAGCTTAAGGCTATACGTAAACATTTCCATGGTTCAATATATAATTACTGTAGCTATAATCAATAATGTATATTAATTTAAAGTAGTGAAACACAAGAGTAACTTAAGCCATTAGTCTGTTAGAGGCAACCTCTGAAGTCAAGTTCAAGTTAATTCACTGAGTTTGTAAAATGGGAAAGGAAGGGGAATGAGGAACAGGGGGATTAGCAGAGAGAAACAAAACAAGGAGAGTAAATGAGAACATGATAAGAACAAGATGTAGGTGATAAATTATACAGGATAACTAATTTAATGTTAGTGATTTAATGTTAATGATGACTGAATTTTAATGTTAGTCCTTGTTCATTGATAGAAAGCCTGTTCAAACAACCATGTTTTGAGGTTTTGTTTGAAAGTTTTGTGGCAGGATTCGAGACGCAATTCCAACGGCATATTGTTCCATATGTTGATACCAGCAATAGAAAAAGAACGTTCTCTTGTGGAAACATGTTTGATGTGTTTGATTGGATGAGAGATTAATTTGGCTTGGTGGATATTTCTTATTGGTCTGTTCGATGTGCGGAATATAAAATGATCAGAAAACCATTGCATCTCTTGATTGTGGATTGATTTATGGATGAGTGAGAGTACTTTAAAAGTGATTCTGTAAGTTACAGGAAGCCAATGTAGGAACATGAGAGCTGGGGTGATGTGTTCATGTCGTCGAGAATTGGTAAGTAATCGAGCAGCAGCATCTGCAATGGTTGAATTGTGTTTTTTGGGAGACCTAGAAGTAATGCATTACAGTAATCTATTTTTGGTAGAATTGTTGCTTGCAACACTGTCCGGAAGTCCTGAGGATGTAGGAGGGGTTTAATTCTTTTCAGCGTATGTAATTTAAAGAAGCCATTTTTAATTGTAGACGAGATGAAATTCTTTAAGGATAAGTGATTGTCAATCATGACCCCAAGGCTGCGGACGTGTTGTAAATGTGGCTGGTCTGCTGTTGTGATAGGTGAGGTGTTAGAGGAGGTGTTCTTGTGTGGCGTGATGATGAGTAGTTCGGTTTTGTTAGTGTTTATTGCAAGAAAGTTTTCCATGAGTAGATTTTTTATTTCAGCAAGAGCAGAATCCCAAATTTTTAGGGCATTAGCCAGTGAATCATTGATGGGAATGAGGATCTGTATGTCGTCGGCGTATATGAAATGACGGAGATCCAATTTAACCAGCAGTTTACAAAGAGGAGATAGATAAACATTGAATAGAGTTGATGAAAGTGAGGACCCTTGTGGAACACCTTGTGATAGTTTTCTGGGTTTTGAAGTTTGGTGTCTCATCTTGACACTGTATGTCCTATCTTTCAGGAAAGATTGGATCCAGCATAATGCAGTGCCCGTGATGCCAATTTGTGAGAGGAGGGAGAGGAGGGTATTGTGGTTTACTGTGTCAAACGCCGACGAGATATCAAGTAGCGCCAGAAGATAAGAGTGACCAGAATCAATGGTTTTTAGTATAGAGTCTGAGAGGGACACAAGCAGGGTTTCGGTGCTATGGTTCCTTCCTGAATCCATATTGTGAAGGTAAGAGAAGTTGATTTTCGTCTAGAAAATCTGTGAGTTGTTTGTTTATGACTTTTTCTAGGATTTTTGACAGTAAAGGGAGGTTTGAGACTGGCCGATAGTTAGCCGGTTCAGAGGGATCCAGGTCAGCTTTTTTGAGTGTGGGCTTTATTATAGCGTGTTTGAGTTGTGTAGGAAAGACTCCATCTGTTATAGATTTGTTAACGATATTAGCGATTGCAGGGGCAATCCTAGTAGGAATGGCAAGGAGAGTTTTTGTTGGCATGATATCAATTGGATGTAAAGCCGGTTTGATTTTCTTAAGTATTGTTTCAATTTCTGATACAGTAGAGCTTTCAAAATTTGAGAGAATGGGTGAATAGCTTGTGGTGTTTGTGGGCAATAGGCTTAACGGCAGCGAAGGTGAGGTGAATCGAGCCATGATATTGGAAATCTTGTCCTGGAAATAGGCTAATTTCTCACATTTATTTTTATCCTCAATTTCAGGGTAGATGTTAGTTGATGGGGAAATAATGTTAGAAACGTATTGGAAGAGGGCACGCGGATTGAACTGGTACTGATGAAATTTTGTTGTGTAAAAGTTTTTCTTGGCTTCATCCGTTGATTTCCGATACTTGTGGAGTAGTGATTTGAATTTTTGAAGATGAGTACAGAAAGATGATACAGAAACACAGCATTTTGCTGACAAACTGAGCCTCTTCTACACCTGTGCTTGTAATTATGTCACAAGACGGCTCTCTTTGGGAGCCTGCAACTCCCAGCCAGTACCATCTTTAAAAACACAGAGCATGACGTACCTCCGCGGAATCCCCTGAGATGTACAGGATTTGGGCGCGGTAGTATCTCTGGTTCTCCAAATCAGCAAAAGGAGCCAGGCACATTAAATCTGGATGCGGGCGCTTGGGCAGAGGCAGGAGCTCCTGCTGGTTGATCTCACCAGTAAGGTTCCTCAGTATATGCAGGTTCCTCTCATCAATCCTGAAACCCCAGAAATGGCCAACTTCCACCACCTGACAATGAACAACAAGGGACATTTAACACTCACCTCAATGTCTGACAGTGTAACAATTTTGTCACCTTCTGCTTCCAAAATGACTTCTTAAAAAGTGAATGTTCAACTACAAAAACAGTAACTTTGCACCTGGAGGGGAAGAAATGGACATTGATCTTTTGGAACAAACTTACCTCGGTGACATTGATTGACAAATGGAGGGTTTTGAGGATCTGAGATTGTTCACAACCACTAAATGAAGCTTGCACAGGATCAACTGTCTGCTTCTGGAAGTCCACATTAACCCTGTAAAACAACAACAGTCATTTGAAAAGCCAGGATGGTGTGGAGTGCTGAGCACAGAACCCCCACCCTTGGCAAGTTAGGAGACCCCAGCAGAGTACTGGGCTATCTGTATCGTCCATAAGTTTTCACACTAAAAAGAAAATGTTTACAGTGTACTCAAGAGCACATCAGAACTCAAAACAGGCTGCACAACCTACACACGTACAGGCTGATACAGAAAAACGCGCGGGAGAGCCAGCGAGCACCCTCTCTCCCGGCACGCACCCAGGCCACTCTCCTGGGGGCGCGATTCAGAAAAACAAAAAAATGCAAATGAGGGCCCGTGGTAAAAGGAGGCGCTAGGGACACCAGCGCGTCCCTAGCGCCTCCTTTTTGACAGAAGCGGCGGCTGTCAGCGGGTTTGACAGCCGACGCTCAATTTTACCGGCGTCTGTTCTCGAACCCACCGACAGCCACAGGTTCGGAAAATGGATGCTGGCATAATTGAGCGTCTGTCTTCCAACCCGCAGACCGCAGGCAGATTTTAAAAAGGTTTTTTGTTTTTATTTTTTTTTTGGGGCCTCTGACTTAATATTGCTATGATATTAAGTCAGAGGGTGTACAGAAAAGCAGTTTTTTCTGCTTTTCTGTACACTTCCCCGGTGCAGGCAGGAGTTAATTTCTGAGAGTAAAATGTGTGGCTTGGCTGCACATTTTACTTTCTGAATCACACGGGAATAACTAATAGGCCCATCAACAGGCATTTGCATGTTGCGGGCGCTATTAGTTTCGGGGGGGTTGGCCACGCGTTTTCGACGCACTATTACCCCTTACTGTATAAGGGGTAAAAATAGCACGTCGAAAACGCGCGGCTAAATGCGGACTAACAGTGCGCTCCATCGGAGTTCACTTTACTGTATCGGCCTGATACTGATGTACTTCCTGTACTCTCCGGCGTTGCACCAAGTAAGGTTACACGTTGATAAGTAGTCACAGGTTCTTTTTCTGCCATTGTGACTTTGACAGACCTTAACTTTACTATCGGCAAATGAAGGCAACAGATGAAAGTCATCTGCTCCATGAACTGGTAACTGAAGACCTGAAATTTATAAACTATTTGCATATGAAGTCCAGAAGCTTCTGAAAGATGGAGGACACTGGTCCAAAGCTATGGACTTGACTGCTGAGCAGGTCAGACCTATGCTTACAGCATTTCACACCAACAGGCCATCCACTGACTACAACCTTGACAGAAAAACAAAACAAGTTAAACCTAACAGCCCAAGATCTGATTGCTTCAAAGTCACACTTTATAAGATTAAAGTCTCTTCAGGCCTCTGTGTGAACGTGGTGTCCAATGAACAGCACAACCATCAACTGAAGGCTGCAGCCTCTACAAATACCCTGATGGGGAAGAAAGAATCTGAATACTGAGCGACAGACAATGACGCAGATTTGGGAGATATCGAGCTCCATATGAAAGAAAAGAATAATAGCTATTACTAACTCCTATTGCAATAGTTAGTAATAGTTATTACTAACTATCACCTATTGCATTTGTTTTGACTGCATGAAGCTAGATATCATCGCCCTCCCCCCACGTTTACTAAAAAGATAAACACACACAGTAAACAGGGATCAAGGAGAAGTCTGGAAATTCTATTTACAGGCCACTGCTCACCGGAGTTCATTAAAACATGCATACCAACCTAGAAGACGGAATAAGTTATGCAGGTCTTAAAGTAAACCAATAAAGCAGTGGTTCTCAACCCTGTCCTGGGGACCCCCCCAGCCAGTCGGGTTTTCATATCATCCACAATGAATATGCATGAGAGAAAATTTGCATACACTGCCTCCATAACATGCAAATTTTCTCTCATGCATATTCATTGTGGATATCATGAAGACCCGACTGGCTGGGGGGGTCCCCAGGACAGGGTTGAGAACCACTGCAATAAAGGGTCTCAAAACAAAACAAAAAAAAAAATATACAGACATCTACTTTTTCAGAATTCACAAGTTACTTATCCCATGTTTGCATGACTTCTTACTGAAAGATTTATGGAATGTGGGAGAATACTGGAGAAGAGCAAACATGAAGCTACAAGGAGGGCGGCTCAGATGAATCTCGTTTCACTGAGAGGTTGGCAGACACCTGGAGCAGACCAATAGCAGGAGTTATGGGAGCCAAAACAAGGACTCTGCTATAGCAGAGAAGGCTTGGCAGTCAGGGATTCTGTCATCTGGACGTGACTTTTTTTTTTGGAATGGTTGAATGGCGTGTGTGGGTGGGAAATGGGGAATTATAGAATAAGGAATGTTAGGGGTGGGAGCAGTGGTAACAAATGACCTAAGACATTGTCAGAATCAATCTGTGGCTCTTCAGGGCCCTCAACATGGTGGTTTTATAAACACAATTTTTTTTTTTTTAATAAAGTTGAACCGCATAAAATGGAACGGATACGTAAAATTCACAGTTTCTAAATTAAAATTCGTTCTTACTTGCTAATTTTCATTCCTGTAATACCACAGATCAGTCCAGACCAGTGGGTTGTGTATCCCTTCCAGCAGATGGAGTCAAGAAATCAAAACTTTGGGCACTGCTACATATACGAGAGTGCCTCCTGCAGTCCCTTCAGTATTGTCCTGTACCCAAGCACACACTATCAAACTAACAGGTGAAGGGGGTTGAAACCCAATGAAACGTACAACCCATTCGCCCCCACGAAAACCCAACACAAAATTCAACCTCTAGAAAACTGCTCCATCAAATGTATCTGCAAACTGAGCTCTTTTGGAAAAAAATAGCAAACACACCTAGGCAGTCTTTCAGAATCTGAAAAAAGGAGAAGGGCCTCTGGACAAAAATTAACAGGTAAGAACCAATTTTCATTTCCTGAACATATCCAGATCAGTCCAGACCAGTGGAATGTACCCAAGCCACCCTACACTGGGCGGGAACCCGAAAGACCTGCGCGCAGAACACTCTCAAAGGATGATTCTTTAGAAGCTTTAACGTCCAGTCGATAATGAAACATAGAAATGAAACATAGAAATGACAGCAGAAGACAAACGGTCCATCCAGTCTGCCCAGTAAGCTTTCACACTTATTTTTTCATGCTTATCTGTTACTCTTGACCCTTTTAAGTAACTTTTTGGTTCTATTTCCCTTCCACCACCGCCATCGATGTAGATAGCAGTGCTGAAGCTGCATCTAAGTGAAGTATCTAGCTAAATTGGTTTGGGGTAGTAACCGCCGTAATAAGCAAGCTACAGCCACGCTTGTTTACCCAGCCTGTGCGATTCAGTCCTTGTTGGTTGTTTGAATATAAACCCTCTTTTCTTCATTCCCCTGCCTTTGAAGCAGTCAGCTGCGCTGGATATGTATTCCAAGTGAAGTATCAGGTTTGATTCGGAGTAGTGACCGCCGTAACAAGCAAGCTACACCCATGCTTATTTGTTTTACCCAGGCTATGTAATAGTCCTTTTGGTAGTTGTCTGAATATAAACCCTCTTTTCTTCATTCCCCTGCCGTTGAAGCAGAGAGATATGCTGGATATGCATTGAAAGTGAAGTATCAGGCTTATTTGGTTTGGGGTAGTAACCGCCATAACAAGCAAGCTACTCCCCTGCTTTTTTGTGGATGCAAATCTTTTTCCACATTTCCTCTTGCCGTTGAAGCATAGAGCAATGTTGAAGTCGCATTAACCGTGTGTATGTTTATTGAATAAGGATATTAATCTCCAGGTAGTAGCAGTCATTCCCACAAGCCACCCCATGCCTCTTCTCTTCATTCACATCCTCTAGACTTTATGGATCTACAGTATTTATCCCACACCACTTTGAAATCCTTTACAGCTTTGGTCTTCACCACTTCCTCCGGAAGGGCGTTCCAGGCATCCACCACACTCTCCGTGAAGAAATACTTCCTGACATTGGTTCTGAGTCTTCCTCCCTGGAGTTTTAAATCGTGACCCCTGGTTCTGTTGATTTTTTTGCACCGGAAAAGGTTTGTCATTGTCTTTGGATCATTAAAACCTTTCATGTATCTGAAAGTCTGTATCATATCACCTCTGCTCATCCTTTCCTCCAGGGTGTACATATTTAGATTCTTCAATTTCTCCTCATAAGTCATTCGATGAAGACCATCCACCTTTTTGGTCTTCTCTGGACCGCCCTTCTCTGGACTGCCTCCATCCTGTCTGTCCCTTCGGAGTTATGGTCTCCATAACTGAACAAAGTACTCCAGGTGAGGCCTCACCAAGGACTTGTACAAGGGGATAATCACTTTCCTTTTCTTACTCAATATTCCTCTCTTTATGCAGCCCAGCATTCTTCTGGCTTTAGCTATTGCCTTGTCACAGTGTCTAATGATCTGAAGTCAGCGAAACAATTACCCCAAGGTCTCCCTCCTGCTCCATGCACATCAGCCCTTCTCCCCCCATCGAATACAGTTCCTTCGGATTTCCACACCCCATATGCATGACTCTGCACTTCTTGGCACTGAATCTCAGCTGCCATATCTTCGACCACTCTTCCAGTTTCCTTAAATCCCGTCTCATTCTCTCCACTCCTTCTGGCATGTCCCTCTGTTGCAGATCTTAGTGTCATCCGCAAAAAGACAAACCTTATCTTCTATCCAGTCCGCAATATCGCTCACAAAGATACTGAACAGGACCCAACACCAATCCTTGTGACACTCTGCTCAACGCCGCTCTCTCTTCAGAGAAAGTTCCATTTACCATCACACATTGTCTTCTGACCGTCCACCAGTTTCCTGCCCCAGCCTTGCTCTGGAAGCGGGACCGGTACAATGGCCTTCAAGTCGAGCGGCCGCCGTAGAGTGTCCTGTACCACTTCGCATTTGCTGTGTGAGGCCACACAAGACTCAGCAAAAACCTCTCGGACCGGACAAGAGAACTCTAGAGCATAAAATTCTCTGATCATCTGCAAGACCCATCCGTCTGAGGTAATTCTTGCCCATTCCGTGTAAAAGTTGGATAATCTGCCTCAGACAGCTTCAACGACGGAATGGGTGCTCATGGCTTCATTAGGGAGGGTTTACTGCTCCCAGCCCCGAGGTTTCCGGAACCCCTACCGGGGCGGCGACCACTGCGAAAGGGCTGTTGGCGCCCCTGAATCTGCTTAGATCCAGAAGAAGAGGTGTATCGACTAGTCCAAAAACGACGAGTATCCTGAAAACGAGTCCAAGGGGGGAAAACCTTCTTTGAAGAAGGTTTATCTTCAGGTAACCTATTGCCCTTGGACTCCCCAAGCAGCTTCACTAACTGGTCGAGATCCTCCCCTTACAGGAGCTTGCCCTTAAAGGGAAGGTTACAGAGGAAAATTAGTTCTTACCTGTTAATTTTCATTCTCTGGGTGGGGGAGAGGCAGCACTAAGATAAGCTGAGCTGCCGGTGCTGAAGGAGCGGAGGCACAGAATGAACTGTGCACGCTCTCAATTCACTCTCTCAAGCTGCAAAAGTGAATAGGGAAGGCAGAAGTCTTCTGTTAAACTTATCAGGGACTCCTCTGGATAAAATCACCTTTTATTTAGTTTTTTTGGGGGGGTTTTTTTGTTTTTTACACAAAGGTCCCTGTCAGCAGCTACAAAACCATGGATCCCACTGAAGGGAGAGCAGTACAGAAGAGAAGAAGAGAGGGAACTGAACAGGCGGAGTGACTGGCACCACCAATTTTCACCCCTACAGCCGAGGATCACCGGGAAAAGGGAGCCTAGGCTATATAAAACAAGGGGCCAAGCCCCCCTAGGCCTCCGCAAGAGTGAGAAGACAGGGACTGTGAAGGATCCACAGAGTTCACACTTTTTTTTTTTTAAACAATAACTCAGAAATACTTACTTGATCCAAACACGATAGACACACAGAAAGGAAAAACGCCCAGAAGGGACAAGTAGAAGTTAACAGGGAACCACAGGGTGAGCTGTTCCACCTGCTGGAGACAGAAATACTGAAGGGCTACAGGGTAGGCTCTGTCCTCATATAGGATATCCTTTCAGTTTTGGTCTGTCTCCACCTGCTGGAAAAGAGGCTCAACCCATGGTCTGGACTGATCCAGGTACGTACAGGGAACTGGGATTTGGATGACAAATCCGCCGCCCAGTTGCGCAACCAAAAGAGCCGACGCACCAATACCACGGACACCATACTTCGTGCCAAGGTGCACACCAAATCATACAGTGCGTCTGCCACATAAGCGATACCCGCTTCCAAGTGAGCTGCCTGTAATGGACCACTACCGGTCCCTGCACTAGAGCCTGCTTCTTGCACCCACAGGCAAGCCCTCTGCATAAGGCTAGCACAAACTGCTACCTGAAGGTTAAGAGCAGCCACCTCAAAAACACGCTTCAACTGGATCTCCAGTTTGCGGTCCTCTATATCCTCCATAGCCGCAGCTCCAGCCACAGGAATCGTAGTCTTCTTCGTGACTGCCGAAACCACCGCATCCACTTTTGGAATCTTAAGAAGATCCAAGACATCTGTTGAAAGGGGATAGAGCTTTGACATTGCCCTGCCCAATTTCAGCCCCGCATCTGGGGCTTCCCACTCACGGGTCACCAACTTGCGGACCTTCTTGGGCAGAGGAAAAGAAGTTGTCGGACCCCTAATACCATCTAGAACCGGATTAACCCCTTCATTGTCTGATTCTTCTTGCAAAATTTTAAGCCCCAGCACCTCCAACACCTGGGGGATAAGGGGCCGCAGCTAGTCCCGCTTAAACAGGAGGACCACGCTGGGATCATTCCCGTCTGCCGATGGGAGGTCATCCGCATCTGGGTCATCCTGGGCAATGTCCCCCAGATCCGGAATCGGGTCTTGATCTGCCCCTGGATCCAGCGCTGTTCCCGAGCTAGGGTCCAGTCCTACTCTCCAGTGGATGGGGCTGCTCCACTACCGGGAGTTATGTGTCCATAGATCTCCCCCTCTTCAGAGGCAGCTCCGACAGGTCCACCAGCCGTCCAGATCTGCCATACGCCGATTGCTTCCTAGCCAGGAAGGCTTGGTGCATCAGAAGAATAAACTCCGGAGAAAACCCCTCCGGCTCCTCTTCTCCTTTGGGAAGGTCATCGGGCACCGCACCCCCCCCCTCAAAGGATCGTGAGTCATCCCCCTCCCCTGTTGGAGGAGTATTTAACCCCGACTAGCCCTCCATACCCGGGACACAGGCCGGGCAAAGAGAAGCCGAATCCAGAGGCTGGCCCACATTCCACATGCATGGCAGGGTGCCGATTTGGAACGAGGCACCATAAACAAGGCCGCGCAGCCACGCGGTCGCAAGATGGAGGAAAAAACCAGCTCCGAGCAGAAGCACGCGCTGCTGACTGCGCGGGAAGAATTTACAAGCAGGCCCAAAAATAGCCTCCCGATCGCGCCAAGAGCCGCGCCAGCAAAGGAAAACTTCCTCCCCTCCTCGGCTCCGCGTAACAGCGTGTGCTGCCGGCAGCGCGAGAAGAATCTACAGGCAGGCCTAAAAATAGCCTCTCGATCACGCTGAAGCGCGCTGAGAGCCAAGCCGGCCAAAGAAAACTTCCTCCCCTCCTCAACAAGCACCCTGGAGCCCCGGGAGCTGAGGGCAACACGCGGGGGAAAACGCTGCGCACACACCCCGATCCACAGGAGGTGGCCCCTGACTCCTTACTTCAGGTCCTCAGATGCCGCTCAGGCCGGTATTTTTTTTTTTTTTTTTTTTTGAGGTAACACTTTATGAGATAACCCTTGCAGAGAGTAGAGGGAGCAGCTTAGGAGGTGAGTGACCAGGAGCCCCTGGCCTTCAACCACCAACATGGAGCGGGCGAGACCCTAGTCAGGGGTGTCCAACCCCCCGGACGTCTGGCTTCCATGGAGGGATGGCCCACAAAGGTGCCTAACACCTCAGGAAGCTGACCTTTGGAAGTAGAAAGAAAATGTTATCTGTCTAAACTGAACTACAGACTGTGGAAGTGCACCACTACCATCTGCTGGAGTCAGAGAAATATTGAGGGACTGCAGGTGGCACTCTCGAATATGTAGCACTGCCCAAAGTTTTGTCTCTGACTCCAGCTGCTAATAGGGATACCAACCCACTGGTCTGGACTGATCTGGATATGTTCAGGAAACAAGGTTACTTCTCAAGACTCCACTGATCAATATCAGGACTCGCTAAACGCAGAAGAGAGGATTGCTGAAGCAGCACACCCTGGTACACTCACAATGCATCAGGGACAATTTTCTGATTGCCCGCATCGAGAATTTCCATGGGTGCTTTCTAACCACGGCCTCTGCGCCACCTTCTGAAGAGAAAGTACGCGCATGCTTTTTACTTTGCTGTGGGACAAAGTACCCAGGGATATTCGCATCGGCTATCTCCATGTGCGCTTTTGTAAAGCTGAAAACGCTGCTCCCTCCCCTGATCTCAGGGATCTTCTCCTCTTCATGTGGCTAAAAGCATAGGTGCTGTGGGAACACCACGCTAAAAGAAGGCAATATTCAGACAGGTAAAACACTTTACACCCAATGAAAAGCGCTCTGAAAACCGTCCCCCCCAATCAACAAAATACCTCATCTGCCTCAGCAAAGAAATCCTGTCCTCTTCACTCTTTCCTTCAATTTCCTCAGCGGAATTAACGTGCAGCTCAAGGGAAAGCCTCAGCTGAGACATCTTAAGCGCCATGTACACCGCAGGTAACGTTTTAAACCTTTCGGTGGGATTCCGAGAAAACTCCACAAAGGCTCTGTCCAAAACACAGGAAAGAGACACGGGAGAAGTGCATCACTACCAGGCACGCAAAACATACACATCAGCAAACGTCCGCCTAGCTGTAACAGAAGCAATAGGAACTACCAAGCAGACCCGGCGGGGTGAAAGGGCCTCATTTGTTTACGTTCATTGTGTTACACTGGCTAAAGCACCATAAAAAAAACCAAAAAACTCGCACACACGCGCACACCAGTTTAACATCGGCTCAGTCACACATAGATTGTCGTAAAATGGCCAGTTACCACAGTCAGAAATGGTACTTCAACAATTATGAGTGTATCAGTATAAATGGGGCAACGCATACAAATAAAAAAAATACTTTGCAACCTTTACGCTTACAAGGCAGGTCAACATATTCATCATATAACAAAAAACAGGTTTCGATTCATGATACCATGATTAATAAATTACAACAGCAGTACATTTTCATGTCATTAAGAAACAGTTTTAAAAAGTAATATCCATTCAGCTTCTAGCGCGGTAACAATAGGGCTAAAACAATCAAGAAAGGAGATTTCAAATTAAAGTATTTTGGTATAGCAAAGTTAAAGGGAAACTTTAAAGTTATAGCATTCCCACTGCATAGAATAAAATGTCATCTAATAATATTCGCTTTATGTAAATATAAATTTTGATTTATATTCTGTTTTTAGGCATGTCAAAGCAGATTACTTTCATATACTGTAGATATGTCACTTGTTGTCTTGTCACACTAGAGCGGGGGTGACAAACTCCGGTCCTCGAGAGCCTCAAATAAGTCTGGTTTTCAGGATATCCACACTGAATATGCATGAGATAGATATGCATACAGTGGAGACAGAGCATGCAAATCTCTCATGCACATTCATAAGAACATGCCATACTGGGTCAGACCAAGGGTCCATCAAGCCCAGCATCCTGTTTCCAACAGTGGCCAATCCAGGCCATAAGAACCTGGCAAGTACCCAAAAACTAAGTCTATTCCATGTTACCGTTGCTAGTAATAGCAGTGGCTATTTTCTAAGTCAACTTAATAGCAGGTAATTGATTTCTCCTCCAAAAACTTATCCAATCCTTTTTTAAACACAGCTATACTAACTGCACTAACCACATCCTCTGGCAACAAATTCCAGAGTTCAATTGTGCGTTGAGTGAAAAAGAACTTTCTCCGATTAGTTTTAAATGTGCCACATGCTAACTTCATGGAATGCCCCCTAGTCTATTATCTGAAAGAGTAAACAACAGATTCACATCTACCCGTTCTAGACCTCTCAAGATTTTAAACACCTCTATCATATCCCCCCTCAGCCGTCTCTTCTCCAAGCTGAAAAGTCCCAACCTCTTTAGTCTTTCCTCAGAGGGGAGCTGTTCCATTCCCCTTATTTTGGTCGCCCTTTTCTATACCTTCTCAATCACAATTATATCTTTGAGATGCGGTGACCAGAATTGTACACAGTATTCAAGGTGTGGTCTCACCATGGAACTATACAGAGGCATTATGACATTTTCCGTTTTATTCACCATTCCCTTTCAAATAATTCCCAACACAGTTTGCTTTTTTGACTGCTGCAGCAGTGGAAACTATTCTCAAGATCAAAATCGTAGAGCATATAGAAAGACATGATTTAATGGGACACAGTCAACATGGATTTACCCAAGGGAAGTCTTGCCTAACAAATCTGCTTCATTTTTTTTGAAGGGGTTAATAAACATGTGGATAAAGGTGAACCAGTAGATGTAGTGTATTTGGATTTTCAGAAGGTGTTTGACAAAGTCCCTCATGAGAGGCTTCTACGAAAACTAAAAAGTCATGGGATAGGAGGCAATGTCCTTTCGTGGATTACAAACTGGTTAAAAGACAGGAAACAGAGTAGGATTAAATGGTCAATTTTCTCAGTGGAAAAGGGTAAACTGTGGAGTGCCTCAGGGATCTGTACTTGGACCGGTGCTTTTCAATATATATATAAATGATCTGGAAAGGAATAAGACGAGTGAGGTTATCAAATTTGCGGATGATACAAAATTATTCAGAGTAGTTAAATCACAAGCAGACTGTGATACATTACAGGAGGACCTTGCAAGACTGGAAGATTGGGCATCCAAATGGCAGATGAAATTTGTGGACAAGTGCAAGGTGTTGCATATAGGGAAAAATAACCCTTGCTGTAGTTACATGATGTTAGGTTCTATATTAGGAGCTACCACCCAGGAAAAAGATCTAGGCATCATAGTGGATAATACTTTAAAATCGTCGGCTCAGTGTGCTGCAGCAGTCAAAAAAGCAAAAAGAATGTTAGGTATTATTAGGAAGGAAATGGTTAATAAAACGGAAAATGTCATAATGCCTCTGTATCGCTCCATGGTGAGACCGCACCTTGAATACTGTGTACAATTCTGGTCGCCGCATCTCAAAAAAGATATAGTTGCGATGGAGAAGGTACAGAGAAGGGCAACCAAAACGATAAAGGGGATGGAACAGCTCCCCTATGAGGAAAGGCTAATGAGGTTAGGGCTGTTCAGCTTGGAGAAGAGACGGCTGAGGGGGGATATGATAGAGGTCTTTAAGATCATGAGAGGTCTTGAACGAGTAGATGTGACTCGGTTATTTACCCTTTCGAATAATAGAAGGACTAGGGGGCATTCCATGAAGTTAGCAAGTAACACATTTATTTATTTATTTATTTAAAGTCTCTTCTATACCGATAGCCGTTCGCACATCGTATCGGTTTACATAAAACAAATAACTTTTGGGCGGAGCCCTTACAAGTAACAGATGAATACAATTAACAGGAAGTGTGGATAATACAGAAAAGCATAACAAAAATCAATAATCAATAAAAAAATACAACTATAACATAATAACAATGTACAAGAGCCAGCGGTCATAAAGCATTCTTAGTCAAAATTCGGTGGAGGAGGTAACAGGAATGGGGAGTTGAAAAGTTACTCGATTGCTGACAGGGAATTTTTTATGTAGGGGGAGGTGACATGGCGTAAGCTTGCCGGAAAAGCCAGGTTTTCAGTTTTTTTTTTAATTTGGGAGTGGAGGTCTCCATGCGTATATCATGAGGCAAGGAGTTCCATATGGTGGGGCCGGCAAGGGAAAAAGCTCTGCTTATAGTGGAGGAGAGTTTGAAAGATTTGATGGATTGGGTACGTAGGGTTCCTTGAAGGGCTGGGCGGGTAGGTCTATTAGAGGTACGGGGGAGGAGAGGGGGGTTGATCCAATTGAGGTTTGAGTTTAACAGAATTTATGGATGAGGGAGAGTGCTTTATAAAGTATTTGTGAGTGTATTGGGAGCCAATGTAGTTCGATAAGTGTGGGAGTGATATGGTCTCTTTTTTTTTTTTTTTTTTTTTTTAAAGAGTTTGACAGTATACGAGCGGCAGCGTTTTGTAATAGTTGTAACGGTTTGGTGTGTGTTGCGGGGATGCCAAGGAGGAGTGCGTTACAGTAGTCTATTTTAGACAGAATAATAGACTGAAGTACTGTACGGAAATCAGAATAGTGTAGCAGGGGTCTGAGTTTTTTATCGTTTGTAGCTTAAAATAGCATTCCTTTATGATGGAGTTAATAAATGGTTTAAAAGTAAGATGATTATCAATGAGGACACCCAAATTGCGAATGTGCGCGGAGAAAGTGGTAGATGCGTATGCGAGTGGGATGGCTGGAAGCGGCTGCTTATTAGAAATGATTAATAGCTCAGTCTTGTTGGGATTTAGAGCCAGGTGCATGTCTGTGAGGAGTTGGTTGATGGAGGAAAGGCAGGATTCCCAGTTTTGTAGTGCAGTTTGGAAGGAGTCAGAGAAGTGGAATATGATTTGCACATCGTCTGCATAAATGAAATGCTTGATGTGAAGGTTGGTGAGAAGAGTGGTAAGGGGAAGCATGTATATATTAAAGAGGGTAGAGGAGAGGGAAGAGCCTTGGGGCACACCTTGAGGGAGACTGATTGGGTCAGATTCGTTGTTATCCACTAAGACAGTAAAAAAGCGATTTTGGAGATAAGATTGTATCCAGGCGAGAGCATTTAAGACTAATCGGAGAAAATTCTCTCTCACTCAACGCACAATAAAGCTCTGGAATTTGTTGCCAGAGGAGGTGGTTAGTGCAGTTAGTGCAGCTGGGTTCAAAAAAGGTTTGGATAAGTTCTTGGAGGAGAAGTCCATTAATGGCTATTAATCAATTATACTTAGGGAATAGCCACTGCTATTAATTGCATCTGTAGTATGGGTTCTTCTTAGTGTTTGGGTAATTGCCAGGTTCTTGAGGCCTGGTTTTGGCCTCTGTTGGAAACAGGATGCTGGCCTTGATGGACCCTTGGTCTGACCCAACATGGCAATTTCTTATGTTCTTAAGAATTTCAATGTCTTATCCACTATGACGCCTAAATCTCTTTCTTGGGTGGTAGCACCTAATATGGAACTTAACTGTGTAACTATAGCATGGGTTATTTTTCCCTATATGCATCACCTTGCACTTATCCACATTAAATTTCATCTGCCATGTCGATGCCCAATTTTCCAGTCTCACAAGTTCTTCCTGCAATTTAGCACAATCTGCTTGTGTTTACTTAGAAAATTGTCCATTTAATCCTACACTGTTTCCTGTCTTTTAGCCAGTTTGTAATCCATGAAAGGACATCACCACCTATACCATGACTTTCTACTTTTCCTAGAAGCCTCTCATGAGGAACTTTGTCAAACGCCTTCTCAAAATCCAAGTACACTACATCAACTGGTTCATCTTTATCCACGTGCTTATTAACTCCTTCAAAAAAGTGAAGCAGATTTGTGAGGCAAAACTTGCCTTGGGTGAAGCCATGCTGACTTTGTTCCATTAAACCATTTCTTTCTATAAGTTCTGTGATTTTGATGCTTAGAACACTTTCCACTATTTTTCCTGGCACTGAAGTCAGGCTAACCGGTCTGTAGTTTCCCGGATCGCCCCTGGAACCTTTTTTAAATATTGGGGTTACATTAGCTATCCTCCAGTCTTCAGGTACAATGGATGATTTTAATGGTAGGTTACAAATGTTTACTAATAGGTCTGAAATTTCATTTTTTAGTTCCTTCAGAACCCTGGGGTGTATACCATCCGGTCCAGGTCAATCAGGCCTACCACATCTTCTAGGTTCACCGTGATTTGGTTCAGTCCATCTGAATCATTACCCATGAAAACCTTCTCTGGAACGGGTATCTCCCCAACATACTCTTTAGTAAACACCGAAGCAAAGAAATCATTTAATCTTCTCTAAGTGCCCCTTTAACCCCCTCTATCGTCTAACGGTCCAACTGACTAACTCACAGGCTTTCTGCTTCGGATATATTTTAAAAAGTTTTTACTGTGAATTTTTGCCTCTACGGCCAACTTCTTTTCAAATTCTCTCTTAGCCTGTCTTATCAATGTCTTACATTTAACTTGCCAACGCTTATGCATTATCCTATATTCTTCTGATGGATCGGATCCTTCTTCCAATATTTGAATGAAGATCTTTTGGCTAAAATAGCTTCTTTCACCTGCTGTTTTAACCATGCCGGTAATCGTTTTGCCTTCTTTCCACCTTTTTTAATGTGTGGAATACATCTGGACTGTGCTTCTAGGATGGGGTTTTTTTGTTTTTTTTTAAACAATGACCACGCCTCTTGCATCCTTTTTACCTTTGTAGCTGCTCCTTTCAGTTTTTTTCTAACAATTTTTCTCACTTTATCAAAGTTTTCCTTTTGAAAGTTTAGCACGAGAGTCATGGATTTGCTTACTGTCCCCCTTCCAGTCATTAATTCAAATTTGATCATATTATGATCACTATTGCCAAGCGGCCCCACCACCGTTACCTCTCTCACCAAATCCTGTGCTCCACTTAGAATTAGATCTAAAATTGCTCCCTCTTGTCTGTTCCTGAACCAATTGCTCCATAAAAATGTCATTTATTCCATCCAGGAACTTTATATCTCTAGCATGTACAGATGATACATTTACCCAGTCAATATTGGGGTAACTGAAGTCTACTATTAACACAAAGAGTCAAAAATATCCACCAAAACCATATGCTATCAATATTAAAGTGGAATCAAATCAAATCAAATGAAAGTGGCTATAGAAGGCGTCAGCAAGCCTGACATTGTGTGACCTTTCTTAAGACACCAACCGGTCTTCTCAATCATTCGCCGCCTTTATGTATTTTATTAATTCAAAAATATTTTCATCAAAAAGTTTTTTGTTTTTCTTAAAAAGTCCTCCGTTGGTTCAAGAGAGACTCTTAATCTATTAATGCTTGAACATATTATAGCCCAACACGGCCAGTGTTTCACCCATAAGCTTCGTCAGGGGCATGTAAAGGACATAACAAAAGTCTTTATCCCATTCTTCAGGACTTCACGTCTCAGCAATCATACCCGGGTATGATTGCTGAGACGTGAAGTCCTGAAGAATGGGATAAAGACTCTTGTTATATGTCCTTATGACGGTTCGACCGACAAGAGAAGGGCGGTTCAGATGACGCTGGACAGGCTTCAGGAGATCGATGCCATTGCACCCGTTCCCTTCGGAGAGGTGGGCTCGGGCCACTATTCCATCTACTTCGTCGTTCCAAAGAAGGACGGATCCTTCCGACCCATCCTGGACCTCAAGGAAATCAACAAATCCCTGCGGGTGGTTCGGTTCCGCATGGAAACATTACGGTCTGTGATCGCGGCGGTGCATCGGGGGGAGTTCCTCGCCTCCCTGAATCTGACGGAGGCCTACCTGCATATTCCCATTCGTCCGGACTATCACCGGCTTCTCCGTTTCAAGATTCTGGACCAGCATTTCCAGTTCACGGCGCTCCCGTTCGGATTGGCGACGGCGCCGCGCACCTTCACCAAGATCATGGTGGTAGTGGCGGCAGCCCTTCGGAAGGAGGGCATTCTGGTCCACCCCTATCTGGACGATTGGCTTATCCGGGCGAAGTCCTTCAACCACGGGCGCACAGCGGTAGCCAGGGTGATCCAGTTCCTGCGATCCCTGGGATGGGTGGTGAACTTCGCCAAGAGCTCGCTCGTGCCTTCACAGAGATTGGACTTCTGGGGGGCGACTTTCGACACCCGCCTGGGCAAAGTTTTTCTGCACCAGGACAAGGCTCAATCTTTGCGGGATCACATACAGAGATTCTCTGCGTTACAGGATCCCACCTCCTGGGACTACCTACAACTCCTGGGAGTGATGGGTTCCAGCATCGACCTGGTCCCTTAGGCGTTTGCGCATCTCCGGCCATTACAGTGGGCGCTGCTCTCCCGTTGGAAGCCTCTCTCGCAAGACTACCAGATAGTAGAGATGAATCGGAACCAGAATCGGATCCGATATCAGTTCCGATTCACATCTCTACCAGATAGTACTCCCGCTCCCTCAACCGGCCAGGAACAGTCTGGGCTGGTGGTTGGACCCGTTGCATCTGGCCCGCGGGATGTCTCTCGCTGTGCCCAACTGGGTGGTGGTTACCACCGACGCCAGTCTGACGGGTTGGGGAGCAGTGTGCAATCGCAGCGCCACGCAGGGAACGTGGTTGACGGAGGAGTCTACGTGGTCAATCAACCGTCTGGAGACCAGAGCGGTCCGACTGGCTCTGCGGCGTTTCCTGCCACTTCTTCGGAATCGGGAGGTCCGGATCCTGTCGGACAACGCCACCACGGTGGCCTACATCAACCGACAAGGCAGCACTCGCAGTCCGCAGGTCGTGCTGGAGGCGGCGCTGCTAATGCAGTGGGCGGAGCGGCATCTTGTCCGGTTAGCGGCTTCTCACATCACCGGGGTGGACAACGTCCAGGTGGACTTCCTAAGTCGCCAACTCCTGGATCCCGGAGAGTGGGCTCTCTCCGAAGCGATGCAGCTCCTCATCCACCGGTGGGGGACACCCCACTTGGACCTGATGGCGTCCGCCCTAAACGCAAAGGCTCCGCGTTTCTTCAGTCGGCGGAGAGAACGCGGCGCAGAGGGAGTGGATGCCCTGGTTCTCCCGTGGCCGCCGCATCTCCTGCTCTACGTCTTTCCACCTTGGCCACTAGTGGGCAGAACTATTCGCAGAATAGAAAGTCATCAGGGGCCCGTGATCTTCGTCGCGCCGGAGTGGCCCAGGCGTCCCTGGTTCGCGGATCTTCTCCAGCTGGTGATTGACGGACCCATCAGGCTGGGTCATCTCCCCCGACTCCTACGCCAGGGACCGGTATTTTTCGATCAGGCAGAACTCTTCTGTCTTGCAGCATGGCTTTTGAGAGGCGCCGCCTCAGACGCCGGGGCTACCCGGAGGCAGTAGTATCCACGCTGCTGCGTGCACACAAGACATCGACGTCAGTGGCCTACGTTCGAGTCTGGAAGGCATTCGAGCTGTGGTGTGCCAGCCAGGACACGAGACCCACTACGGCTTCTGTTCCTCAGATCTTTCAGTTTTTACAGGCGGGGGTGGACAAAGGGCTCGCCTATAATTCCCTACGGGTACAAGTGGCCGCCTTGGGTTCGCTGTTGCGCGATGGGGGCTCTCTGCTACAGCACCCGGACATTGCTCGTTTCCTCAAGGGTGTCGAGCATTTACGGCCTCCGTTACGGGACCCTTGTCCTTCCTGGAGTCTCAACCTTGTGCTTCGCTCCCTGTCGGGCCCACCGTTCGAGCCACTGCGCGGTGCAACAATCAAAGATCTCACCCTCAAGACGGTATTCCTGGTGGCCATCTGTTCCGCTCGCCACATTTCGGAGTTGCAGGCTCTGTCGTGTAGAGAGCCTTATCTGCGTTTCTCCGACTCTGGAGTGTCACTTCGCACCGTGCCATCGTTCCTTCCGAAGGTGGTGTCTGCATTCCATGTGAACCAGACGGTGGAATTGCCGTCCTTCTCTTCCTCCGAGCCAAAGGCTCTTCGACTCTTGGATGTCAAGCGCACTCTGCGTCTCTATCTGGAGGCTACCAACGAGATCCGGATTTCTGACCATCTCTTCGTGCTTTGGTCCGGTCCCAAGAAGGGTTCTCAGGCCTCGAAGACGACCATTGCAAGATGGCTGAAGGCGGGCATTGCCGCTTCCTACATTGGGGCGGGGCGGACTCCCCCACCCGGCATTGTAGCTCATTCTACACGCTCTCAGGCGGCTTCCTGGGCGGAGGCTCGCTCGGTCTCTACTCAGGAAATCTGTAGAGCAGCTACCTGGAAATCGTTGCACACGTTCGAGGCACTATCGCCTGCACCTCGCCTCCTCCATCTCCGGACACTTTGGCGAGCAGGTTCTCCGAGCAGGCCTCGCAGGACCCAACCCGGTTTAGGGAAGCTTGGGTACATCCCACTGTCTGGACTGATCCAGGTACGTACAGGGAAAAGAAAATTATTACTTACCTGCTAATTTTCGTTCCTGTAGTACCATGGATCAGTCCAGACGCCCACCGCGTTTGGTTTCTTCGTCCTGCTCATCTCTGCGCGGCCTCTTGCTCGCAGGTTTTCTGTGTCTTCTCAGTTGCTTTTCTTTTCACTGTTTTTCAAAACTCCCTACAAGTTGGTAGGATTTTTGCAGTTACTTGTTGCGGTTACGGTTGTTTTCATTACAAACTGTTTTTCTACAAACTTGATCCTTTGGGGGTTTCTACTCGGGCTTTGATATACTCGATACTGAACTCCAGTAGAGGGGGTAGTGGTATATGTGGATACGCCCCCTCAAAGCTTGTGCTGACTCCATCTGCTGGATTGGGGACATAACCCACTGTCCGGACTGATCCATGGTACTACAGGAACGAAAATTAGCAGTTAAGTAATAATTTTCTTGTTGGTTATAAGCTGCCTAGGGCATTTGCATAGGCGGCATATAAAATATAATAAATCTAAATCTATAAATACTGAAAAAATGAAAGCAGCACCAGACCCCTAAAGGGGGAGTGAAGTCAGCTTTGAGCTTATTTTCTATGTTTTCATCTGCTGGGCTAGTCTGGCATGGTCTATAAGGAATAAAAAAAAACCAACCCCACAAAAATTAACATGTCTAAATTTAAGGCCACCTTTGAGCTCGAGGCCCAGGCCTCCCAACTGGCCCTGCTTCTCTTTATGAGAAAAGATCTCTGCATTACAATCCCTTCAGTGTAAGGTCAGGATCAAGTGCAGCAAATGGAGAACGCCCTGCAGGCAAGAGCACCAAACCAATACCAATTATAGGCTTATATGACAGTAACTAAAGATTTTAACAGCCTAAAGTGCAATTCTAATTTATTTTTAGACAGTCATTCAGTTCAAGCTTCTAATAAAAAAAAAAATATATAAAAAGGCAAAAATCTTACTTTGAACCATCAAACACAATGGATTTGACTTGACCACACTGTCTAAAGAGAGACTGGATCTGTTTACGATACAGGAATCCATAGGGAGGAATGTTTTTCAGCTGTTTAAAAAAAAACACAAAAAAAAATAGCGAGGTTAATTAGCATCAGTGATTGAAGTTAATTTTCAAAGGAATAAAGAAGCATACTATTACCAGTATGGTTATCAATCATCGTACCTGCCAAGACTTACATGCCCAGAGCAAGGTTAGCATCAACTTGCATCATCTATCTCTCAGAGAATCTACTGTGCAGGGTAGAATATGGTGACCGCCAACTTAAAGCCCATGGGTCGCCTGCAGTCCTCAGTCCAGATTTGTGCAATCTGCCAGTTGGACCCTCAGGAAAAGGAGTTTCACTAGAGCCAGTTTCCTCTCCTCTACCTCCCGGACTGAGCCATGGCACCAGTCCAGCAGAGCAGGATTGGCACCTCCTCCACTTCCCCTGCGTGCTACAGCCAGGAGCATGTGCACAATTACTGAGCCCTCTCACTGCCAGTCAGCTGCTGTTGCTACATTTATTGCTGCAAAACAGCCCAAAAGTGCAAGAGGGAGGTGGAGGAGGAGACTGGAGGGATAAGGGGGAAGATTAAAAGGGAAGAAAAGAAAGGGAACTATTTTGTTGCACTATTCTTCACATTATACATTTATTTTTTAATTTTTTAATCACTGTCGGGGCAATTTCTGTAAGTACCCCCACAGGTGCAAATCTTCCTCATTTGTGTGTATCACACGCTTTTCCAATCAGAGAGTTCAAAGTGTGTTACAACACGTTAGCGTTACAATGGATACAGAGGGGTTCACATAACAGATAATAGTAGCTATGGTATGCAGAGAGTCCAAATAGAGCAGTTAAGGTACAGTCGGGCGTCCAGTATAGCCAGAGCTCCTGGTTTCCTGTGGCAGATTTTTCAAAATTCCACAGCAATTATCTGGCAAATCTGCCTAATTTTGCATATATTTGCAATAATTTATTTAATTTAGATTTTTATATTCCGCTTTTTGGCACTTCAAATTATTTTTTACTTTATACAAATAAAAGGACTTTCTGAAATTTCTGTGTCCAGTTGATTGATTTGTTCTTTATTAGAGAAAAAAGGATCTTAGTGATTGAGGCTGGAGAGGAAGGAAGGGAAGGGGTCTGGGAAAAGAAAATTGGTTCTTACCTGATAATTTTCATTCCTTTAGTATCATGGATCAGTTCAGACTCCTGGGTTTTGCCTCCCCTCCAGCAGATGGAGACAGAGAAAGTTTTGACAGACTCTGCCATATATGCCAAGGTGCCACCCACAGTCTGCCAGTGTCAAAGCAGAATGGATCAAAACCGAACTAACCATATACAGGAACCATAAACTCGAACCGGGTCACTAACCCCAACTGTGACCAGACTCCGTAAAACAGGGTGAAAAGATTGATCTGCAGACCCGAAAAACAAATACAGAATGAGCGGACTCTCCGTTACCTCTATGCAGAAACACAAACAGGCAGGACTCTGGACTGATCCATGGTACTTCAGGAATGAAAATTATCAGGTAAGAACCAATTTTCTTTTCCCTGTATGTACCCAGATCAGTCCAGACTCCTGGGATGTACCAGAGAGGCCCGCTCTCAGCACCCCTTCTCCAAATACCCCTTTGCCTGGGGCCTGGACATCCAGCTGGCAATGCCTCGCAAAGGTATGCAAGGATTTCCATGTAGCCGCTCTGCAAACCTCCTGCGGTGAAATCTGTTGGCATTCCACCCAAGAAGCCGCCTGAGAATGGGTAGAATGCACCCTAAGCCCCACCGGTAAGCGCTTACCATGTAGCAAATATGCTGAATTGATAGCCTCTTTCAGCCATCGGGCTATCATCGTCTTAGATGCCATATTACCTCTTTTTGGACAACTCCAGAGTACAAAGAGATGATCCGATACCTGACAGCTGTTGGTAACTTCCAGATAACGCAGTAAAGCCCTGCGAACATCTAACCTCTAAGTCCTTAAAAAAAGGATCTGACTAGTCCAGTTCTGAAAAGGATGGGAGCTCCACTGATTGCTTCAAATGAAAGGAAGAAACTACCTTAGGAAGGAACTGTTCGTAAGGACACTCCAGAATCTGAAATCCTTAAGAAAGGTTCCCTGCATGATAAAGCCTAAAGCTCGGACACTACGAGCAGAGGAAATCGCCACTAGAAACACCACCTTCAATGTAAGGTCTTTCAACGTCGCCCGAGAGAACTAAATTTAAGTTCCAGGACGGACAAGGATGTCTCACCGGTGGATGTAAATGCTTCGCTCCCCAAAGGAAACAAGACGACAGGATGCGCAGCTAACGGTACCCAGTATATGGAACCGTGTAAACAACCAAGAGCTGCTACCTGCACCCTCAAGGAACTACAGGATAAGCCCTTAGCTAACCCAGCTTGAAGGAAACACAAAATATCTGGCACAGACGCTCTGGTAGGAAGAATCCGTCGCTCGACACACCAAGACTTGAAAATCCTCCATACCCGAACATAAGACAGGGAAGTGGAAGTTTTAAGCAACCTCAAAAGTGTAGCCACCACCGCATCCGAATACCCCCTGCCCTTCAGCCGCTGCCTCTCAAAAGCCATGTCGCTAGAGAGAAGCGATCAGCCAGGTCGAAACAGACAGGCCCCTGGTGCAGCAGGTCCGGAAGCTCCGGAAACCACATAGGACCCGCCACCGCTAGACTGACCAGATCCGCAAACCACAGGCGACGCAGCCATTCGGGAGCCACCAGAATTACTTCTGCCGGGTGAAATTCTATTCGCCTGAGTACTTTGCCAATGAGAGGCCAAGGAGAGAACACGTAGAGCAGGATGTTCGACGACCAGGGAAGAACTAGGAGCATCCATTCCCTCCACTCCTGTGTCTTTGCGTCAAGCGAAGAAGCAAGGAGCTTTGGCATTCTTGAACGTCGCCATCAGATCCATGCAGGGTGTGCCCCATGTGTCGCAAATGAGCTGAAACGCTTCGTCGGCAAACTCCCACTCTCCTGGATCGAGCCGATGCCGAATGAGGAAATCCGCGTGAATGTTGTCAACCCTGGCTATGTGATACGCCACTATGCTGACCAGGTTGTGCTCCACCCAACTGATTAGTTGGTGAGCTTCCAGCGCCACTGGCTGGCTTTTCGTCCCTTCTTGGCGATTGATGTAAGCCACCGTGGTCGCATTGTCCGACAGCACCCTGACAGACTTCCCCTTGAGGATCAGACAAAAGGCTTGCAACGCTAGACGTACCATCCTCATCTCCAGACGATTGATGGACCATTGAGACTCCTCCTGGGACCATTGGCCCTGCACGGACTTCCCGAGACAAACTGCTCCCCAACCGGAAAGACTCGCATCCGTGGTGACCACCATCCACTCTGGGATCACTAAGGGAACCCGCGACTCAAGTTGTCGAAGAGTAGCCACCAATCCAGACTGAACCTTGCAGATTCCGTCAAAGGCAGGGGTAGATGAAATTGTTCAGAAACGGGATTCCACCGGGAAAGCAATGCTGATTGTAAAGGCCGCATGTGCGCGAAGGCCCATGTAACCAGTTCAAGAGTAGATGACATGGATTCCAGGACCCGCAAGTAGTCCCAGACTTTTGGAGGATGTTTGGACAACAAGACTTGAATTTGACTTTGCAACTTGAGGATGCGTTCAGACGTCAGAAACACTCTTGTCTTGTGTATCGAATAGAGCCCCCAGGCACTCCAAAGGCTGGGAGGGAGTTAGACGACTCTTGTCAAGATTGACAACCCACCCGAGTGCTTGTAATAGCTGAAGCACTCTGTGTATCGCTGAGTGGCAAAGCGCTTCCAACGTCGCTCAAATTAGCCAATCGTCCAAGTACGGATGTACCAACAATCCTTCCTTGCGGAGCTGTGCCACCACCACCATCTTGGTGAACGTTCTGGGTGCTGTGGCAAGGCCGAATGGCAGAGCCTGAAACTGATAATGATGCCTTAGGATCGAAAACCTTAGGAACTTCTGGTGGTCGTCAGTTTTACTCTGACATCTTGTAGCCTCAAACCTCACCACTGGGACAGAGACCAGTCTGCGATTTAATACCATCTGGGTTCAGACGTCACTGATCGCCAGAAACGTGATGATGACACAGTGATGTCGGAACCCAGATGGTATTAAATCGCAGACTGGTCTCTGTCCCAGTGGTGAGGTTCGAGGAGACAAGATGTCAGAGTAAAACTGATGGTATTACTGCAACAAAGATAAATTTATTTGTGAATTCTTGGCACTATAGATTAATTGATAAAAGTTTTCACATTTTTTATTTTCAGAAGCCAATTCTGGAATTCTGCAGGGCATTTAACACGCTTAGAATTTTGTCACATATTAAATACAAGTATGGCCCCTGAAGAAGCATTTTCATGCGAAACACCGGCTGTTGTCCAGCCCATACTCTCAAGCTAGTTGCTGAGAGGTTTATATTTATTGACCAACAATATATGCTGACAAAGTTGTATGCTATCATTTGAAGTGAGACATGCATGTATGGACTGTGTTATTGTCTAAAAGTTGACATTTTTGCGAAACAATTGAAAAACACGATAACATTTTGAAACCGCAGATGATTAAACAGTCTGGAAGACCTTGTCGGCTGATAAGGTACTTCGTCTGGCTTGCTGATGCGGCTTCAACATTTAATTTAATTTTGAAATTATTAATTATATAAGAGCCGAGAGGCTTCTAACAAAAAATGATAAAAAATTCCAAAAAATTAAAAATTATAATCAAAGTAACAGATGACATCTAACACCGTTTAAGAGAGTGGTAATACTAGTGTATTGAATGGTTTATTCTGTGTTCCCTTTTTTCTTATACTATCAAATAACGTGAGCCAGTGAGTGAGGGGATACAGGTGGGATAGCGGAAGGGTAGACTGCACCGTCCACTGCCTCCACATTTTTTTCTGGGAAGGTCCGATGGGAAGAGGGGAATTGCACTGTCCACTGCCGTGGCAAGGGTCAAATTCTGCAGCCCTTACAGCAGGAGACCAGGGGCAGCAAGTATAGCCCTACTGTAGCCCATAGACTTTGCACCAGTTTTTCAAGGGACAATACAAGCATGCTTTTCCTCTTTGAAACTGTTCCAAGAAAACTTACCTATATACACTTGCAACTGCTTTTTTCAGTTTTGAAAATGCAAAAACCATGCGCTTTGTTGGCTCCCCCAACCTAATCCTGCCTCTGAGCTCACCAATTTTTTTCCCACCTAGGCTCTTTCCTAAGGAAAGGATGGGCAATTCTCAGATGGCACAATTTACCGGCTTTTGAAAATTGCCCTATGCATTATTTCAGCACATACAAAGTGTCAGGCTAATAAAGCTTCCTGAAACTGAGCGAGACAGAATATACACATTTTATCTTACAAACATCTCCAAGATGCACATTTCCCAAAACCAACAGAGCAAATAAAAGACATCCCACAAAACAATGAGCAGGAAAAACTTTGAATGATCCTGAAGGGAACAGGAGAAAAAGCAGTGAAAGCGGTAAAATGTGTAGTATGCTAGTGCCAGGACAGAAATGTAATCTGACCAGAGACCATCAGACCAAGTCAACAAGTATTTATGAATTATTTTTTTTGGGGGGGGGGGGGGGGGGGGGGGGGGGGTTGTGAAGACTGCGAAAAGGTGAAAGCCTTTTTTTTGTCTGGACCCAAGCAGGAATATTATTGATTCCAAGACATCTAGGACAGACAGAGGTGATCCTAGTTTTCCCCCAGTGCATCCATGGACTTGTAGATAAAACTTCTTTTAAGAAAAATAGGAGTAGGTCATAGATGCATTTTGTTTTTGGAAGGAGTTCACTTCCTCTGCTTATTCTTTGAAGTTTTTGCAAGTTTCGAATGATAAAATTTCAGCTGTTACTGTAAGCTCCCTGCAAAGTGCCATTATTGCCCTCAAAGCAATTAAAAAATAAAATTAAAAATATATAATGTTAAGAACAGTAACATTTAATTATAGAGCACATAAATGATAGTAACAAGTAAGGAAGCAACGGTCTACCTGTGAGGTTGAAACAGAGAATCACTGCACACCCAGCAATGCCCTGCATCCATTTCGGAAGACAGCAAGGCCCTCAGATAGCCCTTTGCCATTACGTACCATAACAGTTGTTTTGGGATCTCTTCCAGCCAGCTCTCTCACAGCCATCTCTTCATCGCTTTGTCCGAAAGTAAAGTAGTTTGGGTAGAAAGCACCAGCCATTACGACCTGAAACACAAACACAGGCCATTACAAAATAAAACAGTCTTAGCTGTACACATGCATGCAGAAAGATTTCCAGAATGGAAGGTTTTACGCTAATGTATGTTTGAGGTTTTTCTGCATTGTTAAACATACACATTATACCATTCCAACAAATTGTGATTAAACTGGATTAGAAAGGAACATGGCTTAAAATAATCTGTTAAAAGTCCATAGGCTGGGGAAAAACAAGGAAACAAGCAATAGAGAGTGCTTCCTTCTTTTGAGCTTGTACAGTGTGTTAAACCGAAATACTCTAGTACAAACCAGAAGAAGAAAGAAAAACCCACCCTTAAGAATCACAAGGAATAAACTGTGGGATGAGGAAATCACGCAAAGTTTGGTAAGACAGGACAAAAGTCCAAAAGGAGCCAAGCATGATGCAAGGAGCAGTTCAGAGTTTTATGGATGTAGATACCTTCCCAGGAGATTCCAGACTCAGCAGCAACTCATGAAAAAGGCCGACGGCACCAAGCACAATTTGATGAATGAGATGCCAGAAGGGGCAAGGCCCAATCAGCCCTGCAAAAACCTCAAAGAATAAGCAGAGGAAGTAAATGCCTTCCAAAAAAAAGGTTTTTTAAATTTTTTTTTCCACTTTAGTTTTTAATAAAGAAGGAGCCTACTTTCAAACTTTAGAGCAATGGTTCTTTTATAACTTGCAAGAATAACCATTTAAACGCCGTTCTCTGGCCTCTACAACATAGGATGCGAATGAGGCAAACCAGCTGCTGCCTTGGAAAGAGAATCTGACAAGAACTGGGAGAGAAGGAGGTGGAGATAAGGCAACATAGAGCAGCACTGCCTGCTACAAAGCTGGCAGAGGGTACAGGATTGCTCACCCAGCCCAATGGGCGGTCAAGGGCAGGGAATTGTGCTAGGACAGGAGCACTACTGCCTACTCCTAGGAGTTGGGAAACAGGGGCTTCTCACCCTACCCAGCCAATGAGACAAGTGGGCACTAGAGCTCATAGCACTGTACACCCACACAAGGCATTCCAACTGTATGTGCCCATGAAAGGTGAAGAAAATGCAATATTTACTCACAAAGCTTGTGCCTGACCACTATGTAGCACAGAGACTCGCTCCCCTTATTTATTAAGAAGTTTTATGATCTGCCTATTTTGAAATACAATTCTAAGCAGATTACAAATATACAAGTACAACTATAGATAATAAATGTAGCAAGCTAGACTAACACCATAAAAATAGTAATAAAATAAATGCTTAATTTAAAAAAAAAAAAAAAAAAAAATCTAAACAGTCATCCAAATGTGAGACCACTTGCGAAAAAGCTTATAAACTTGAAATCGCATGCAGCTCACGAGGTAGCTCATTCAATAACCGTGGGCCCACAACACCAAGCTCGATTCCAGGCAGAGCGGAGCTGCACTGGAAGCCAATGCAAGCGCTGCAGAATCAGAGAAATACATTCTCGAGCAGGGAAGGCCATAATCCAACAGGCTGCTGTGCTCTGCAACTATGAATGCTTTCAATAAATACTCTGGAAGGCCAACATAACAAAGAATTACAGTAGTCCAGAGTAGTTAAAACAAATGCCTGGACGTACCACTGTCCAAAAATCCTCTACAAGCAAAATAGATTTCAACTGTCGAAGCAGTCGTAACTTAAAAATAACTAATTTAATAGCAGCATTTAACTGAGGTTTAAGACTCAACTGAGTAAAAAAATAAAACCCAAATCCTGAAAAGTATCAACAAGCGACAAGGGAAAGTCAGCAACATACAAGTTCAAAAGCTCTTCAGGGATCGATTACAAGAAACCCTCATAGCCATAGTTTTAGTCAAATTTAATGAAGACAATTAAACATAAACCTCTCATGAGGGACTTTGTCAAACGCCTTCTGAAAATCCAAATACGCTACATCTACTGGTTCACCTTTATCCACATGTTTAACAACTCCTTCAAAAAAAAAATGAAGGAAATTTGTGAGGCAAGTCTTCCCTTGGGTAAATCCATGTTGACTGCGTTCTATTATACCATGTCTTTCTATATGCTCTGTGATTTTGATCTTTAGAATAGTTTCCACTATTTTTCCCGGCACTGAAGTCAGGCTCACTGGTCTATAGTTTCCAGGATCGCCCCTGGAGCTCTTTTTAAATATTGGGGTTACATTGGTCACCCTCCAGTCTTCAGGTACAATAGATGATTTTAATGATAGGTTACAAATTTTAACTAATAGATCATAAATTTCATTTTTTAGTTCCTTCAGTACCCTAGGATATATACCATCTAGACCAGGTGATTTGCTACTCTCTAGTTTGTCAATCTTCCAGGTTCACAGTGATTTGGTTCAGTTCGTCTGACTCATCACCCTTGAAAACCATCTCCGGAACTGGTATCTCCCCAACATCCTCATTAGTAAACACAGAAGAATTCATTTAGTCTTTCTGCAATGGCCTTATCTTCCCTAAGAGCCTGTTTAACCCCTCAGTCATCTAACGGGTCCAATCGACTCCCTCACAGGTTTCTTGCTTCGGATATATTTTTTAAAGTTTTTGCTATGAGTTTTTGCCTGTATGGCAAACTTCATTTCAAATTCTCTCCTCACCTATTTTATAAGAAAATTATTCCTTACCTGCTAATTTTCGTTCCTGTAGTACCAAGGATCAGTCCAGACAGTGGGCTATATCCCCCGTCCAACAGATGGAGTCAGACAAGAACTTCTGAGGGCGCTGCCATACAAGACAGCATACCAAGTGTCCCTCTTCAGTAAATAGACTATCAAAGCCATACCAAAGGAGAAAAGCGTGAGGAATCAAGCGAAAAACATGTACCAATAACTATGAATTAGAATTGAACAAAAGGCAAATTGCCAAGAGAACCTTAAACTGCAGACACAGAAAAGATCAATGACAGTACATCGAGCAGGAGCAACCCCCAATGAAAACATCAATGTCTGGACTGATCCTTGGTACTACAGGAATGAAAATTAGCAGGTTAGGAATAATTTTCTTTTCCCTGTATGTACCAGGATCAATCCAGATGGTGGGATGTACCAAAACTTCCCTACTGAGGGAGGGCCTTAGATAGCCCTGCTCGAATGACATTTTGACCAAAGGACCCGAAAGTCTGAGACTATACGTCCAAGCGATAGTGACCCGCAAAAGTATGTAGCGACTTCCAAGTCGCTACTCTACATATCTCCTGAGTGGAAACAGATTGACTCTCCGCCCAGGAGGTTGCTTGAGAACGAAGAGAGTGGGCTTTGACACCCATCGGCAGTGTCTTTCCTGTGCCAATGTACACCGCCTCAATCCAGCAGGCAATAGTAGTCTTGGAAGCCTTGGACCCCTTCTTGGGCCCCGACCAAAGTACGAACAGGTGGTCCGAGAGACAAAAACTCCGAAGGGTCGCTCGCGGCAAAGGAAGGAAGCTCTACCGTCTGATTCAGATGGAACGTGGAGACCACCTTGGGAAGGAACGAGGGAACCGCGCGCAAGGTAACCCCCGAGACTGTGAACCGCAAATAAGGTTCCCTGCAGGAGAGGGCCTGGAGCTCGGAAACACGCCGGGCTGAACCAATGTCCACCAGAAACACTGTCTTGAGAGTCAGATCTTTGAGTGAGGCAGTACCTATTGGCTCGAAAGGCGGTCCCCCCCCAGGATCCGAAGAACCAAGTTGAGCCTCCAAGGCGGACAAGGCGCTTGCAGTGGTGGTTTCAAATGCTTTACTCCCCTGAGGAAGCGGATGTCGTCTGGGTGGGAAGAAAGCGGAATTTTCTCCTCGCGTCAGAGGAGAGCCCCTAGTGCTGCTACCTGTAGCCTGAGAGAGTTATAGGCTAATCCCTTCTCTAGGCCTGCCTGCAGGAAAGAAAGGATCTGAGGAACGGAAGCATGTCAGAGTAGTGTTGCATGTGCCGAACACCATGACTCGAAGACCTTCCAGACCCGAACGTAGGCAACCGAAGTTGAGGTCTTGCGTGCCTGGAGGAGAGTCGAGATCACCGCGCTTCTGGATAACCACAGTGCCTCAGTTTGCGCCTCTCAAAAGCTAGGTCGCAAGACAGAAGTGATCTGCCTGGTCGAAAAATATTGGGCCCTGTCGAAGCAAGTGGGGTAGGTGACCGAGGCGTAGGGGGTCCATCTACCACTAGATTGAGTAGATCCGCGAACCATGGTCTTCGGGGCCACTCCGGCGCCACCAGAATGACTGTGCCCGGATCACACTCGATTCTTCGTAGAACCTTTCCCACCAGTGGCCAAGGTGGGAATACGTAAAGTAGAATCTGGTGGGGCCACGGCGGCACTAGGGCATCTACGCCCCTTTCCCGTCTGCGGCTGAAGAATCGAGGAGCCTTTGCGTTGTGAGCTGTCGCTATGAGGTCTAAATGGGGGGGTCCCCCAATGTTGCATGAGGCGCATCGCGTCTTCGGAGAGCTTCCACTCTCCCGGGTCTAGATGTTGCCGGCTTAAGAAGTCCACTTAAATGTTGTCCACTCCCGCGATGTGAGATGCCACCAGGCGAGGTAGGTGGAGTTCCACCCACTGCATGAACTTGTCCGTTTCTAGCGAGATGGGTCGACTTCTTGTAACCACCCCCCCGGCAAGATATGTATGCCACCGTGGTCCTGTTGTCCGAGAGTATCCTGACCGACTGATGGCGAACGAGAGGGAGGAAGACCTTCAGCGCTAGACGAACCGCTCTGGTCTCCAGGTGATTGATCGGCCACTGTGCTTGCGATTTCGTCCACTGCCCCTGCAGGGACCTCGACTGGCATACTGCACCCCATCCAGAGAGGCTGGCATCGGTGGTGACTATTATCCAGTCCGGAACTTCCAAAGGCATACCCTGGGCCAGATGGGAAGGGTCCAACCACCAAAGAAAAAACTGGACTCTGCCGAGCGCGGTAGCGGAAGGATGGCCTAGAAGTCTCGCGACACTGGTTTCCAACGGGATAGCAATGCTCTCTGGAGTAGCTGCATGTGCGTGAAAGCCCATGGTACGAGATCGATAGTGGACGCCATGGAACCCAGGACTTGGAGATAATCCCAGGCTATTGGCAAGGGAAGTTCAGAATTTGGTCCCGTAACGCCTGGGCCCGGTCCGGCCGTAGGAAGACTTTGCCTGCCGCCTTGTCGAAGTGCGCTCCCAAGAAATCCAATGACTGGGATGGCGTAAGCTTGCTCTTGGTATAGTTGACAACCCAGCCAAGTGACTGGAGAAGCCGCACCACTCTGTTGACTGTCTGGTAGCCTTGACTCAAGGATTTCGCTCGAATGAGCCAGTCATCCAGGTAGGAATGGACCAAAATTCCCTCCCGACAGAGGGCCGCTGCCACAACCACCAAGACCTTTGTGAAGACTCGTGGGGCGGTCGCCAGGCCGAAGGGGAGGGCCTGGAACTGAAAGTGCTGTCCCAAGATCTTGAACCGGAGGAATCGTTGATGAGCCTTGAAGATCGGTATGTGCAGGTATGCCTCCGTGAGATCCAGGAACTCTCCTCTGTGAACAGCCGCGATGACAGAGCGCAGGGTCTCCATCCGGAAGCATGGGACCTTGAGAGCCTGGTTGACCGACTTGAGGTCCAGAATTGGCCGGAAAGCGCCGTCCTTCTTGAGGACCATGAAGTAAATGGAATAGTGGCCCCGGCCTATTTCAGAGGGGGGAATTGGAACAATCACCCCCAGCGTGAGGAGACTGTCTAGAGTCTGGCGAACGTGAATCTGGTTTTGTGGGGACCCTCAGGGGGAAAAGAGAAACCTGTCTCTTGGAATCAGAGCAAAATCCAATGCGTAGCCATGCTTTAGAACATCTAGGACCCACTGATCTGATGTGATCCGGAGCCATTCCTCGTAGAAGAGGGAGATCAGGCCCCCGATCCTGGGAAATCGGAGAGCAGTTCGGCCTAGCATCATTGGGGGAGGGGGGGGCGGCTTATAAGACGTCCCCTGGGGCATCCCCTCCTTGGTAGATCTGCGGCCACGAAATGGCCGTGTCCAGGAATGCGAGCGGGACGAGGGAGGCTGCAGTGTCTGCTGCCTCGTAGTCCGAAAACGGCGTTGATTGCGAAAACGACTTCTGGATGAAGTGAACGATCTGGAGGAACGTGGGCGGTCCTCCGGAAGCCTGTGGACCGCATTTTCTCTAAGCAACTTAATGATCTGATCCAGATCCTCACTAAAGAGGAATCCCAGATGAGTCTTGGAAGAGGAGTCTGCCGACCAGTTACGGAGCCAGAGCAGCCGCCACCGCCATTGATCTGGCTAGGACTCTCAGGAGATCATACAGGGCATCCGCCCCATATGCAATGACTGCCTCCAAACGGTCCGCCTGACGAGTCTCCTCGGGGGGGGGGAAGGTCCAGAGAGGTAAGAAGTTGTTGCACCCAGCAGAGACCCGCTCGTTGTGCTAGCGAACTGCAGATGGCGGCTCGAACCCCTAGCGCCGAGACTTTGAAGACCCGCTTGAGGTACACCTCCAACTTTGTCCTGAAGATCCCGCAGCGCTGTGCCTCCTGTCAGTGGTATGGTGGTGCGTTTGGTGACCGAGACAGCGGAATCGACTATCGGCACACGGAGTATCTCCAAGAAATCCTCAGGGAGTGGGTAGAGTTTCTCCATGGCTCTAGTGACCTTAAGGGTTGCCTCTGGCGAATCCCATTCCCTGGATAACCACTGGAGAAAGGTTGGATAGGTGGGAAACGCCTTCACCGGCAGCCGGAGCCCAGCCAGCAAGGGGTCCCCCTTCTTCACCAGAGGTGCAGGCGCCTGGGGATCTGGAGGAGGATAGATATTCAAGCTCCTGCAAGATATGAGGAATCACGTGCTCCAACTCCTCCCGTTGAAAAATGCAGAGGACCATGGGGTCATCCCCTTCCATCTGGGCCGCCAGGAGGTGGTTTGTCAGTAGGCGAGCCTGGCCTCTGGTCCCCCACGTCCCCGGGGAGGACGGGACCCACACCGTGCCGGCCTGGTGGAACGGGAGCTGCACCCCCTGCCCCCAATGGTTCCCGAGGGGTTCCCCCAGGAAGCGGACCTGCTCTGGCAAGCTTGGGGGGGGGGGGGGGGGGGGAGGGGGGCTGGGAGAGAGATCCGGATGATTGGACATCCTGGCCAGGTATGCATTAGTAATATAAAGTCTGAAGTAAGCGGCGGTGGTCCTGGAGAGGCCCGAGATGGAGCCTCCCCTGGTAGGGGCCCCTCCTCCAGGGGCTGCACAGGGACCAGGGGCGGCGGAAAATCTGAAAAAGGTGCCTATGTCTCGTCCTCCGAGGATCCGGAATCCCTAGCATGCTGTAACAAAATGGCCGCCATTCCCGCGATCGGGCCTGTCGCTGTCCCTCAGCCCGGGACCTGACCGCGCGACACTGAAGCAGTCGTCCCCTGTGAGCTGCCCTCCCCGCCGGGGAGGCAGGCAGTGCAAACGCCATCCCAGGATAGCTGGGACTCGGGCCGCCCACATGCAGTGCATGCCGCTGCTCTCAGCATGCCGCCGAGAGAGGGAGGGGGGGGGGGGGAAGAGTGCAGGAAAGCAGAGTCCTGCTGTGCCGAGGTGCTCCGAAAAACGGAGAGGCCGTCGCTGACACCCCACCGACCCGATTCCAAAAGGACACGCCGGGGAATGTGACCTCTCGGCTGGCAGCGGCCCCGGGGAATGAGCGTCGCAGGGTAGATCGTGTGCGAGGGGGGAGAGAGGATGGAGCCCTCCAAAGTGAACCCCTCCCCCACGGCCCGGCGCGATAAAAAGAAGCAGAGAGCCCTGCAAAGAAAAGGTAAACAAATCACTTACCCCAATCCTCTCCCAAAGGCAGAAAGAGAGAAAGAAATAAACAGCAAGCCCTGCTGGCAAGGCTCTGTGGAGAGCTAGGCTGTAGACTCTCCCTCAAAAGTTATAAGGACACTGGTTTTTTTAAACTTGATTCCTCACTTCAACAATACCAAAGAAAGCAAGAAGAGACTGAAAGAAAATTACACTAAGATCAGTGTACTGGGGAACCTCTGTTCCCCTGCTCCTATCTGCTGGAGTCAGAAAGATACTGAAGAGGGACACTTGGTATGCTGTCTTATATGGCAGCGCCCTCAGAAGTTCTTGTCTGACTCCATCTGCTGGACGGGGGACATAATCCACCATCTGGACTGATCCTGGTACATACATGGAACAATGTTTTACACTTGACAATGCAGACCAACCCAGATTAGTATATACAATAGAGGTTAATGAACCATCCACCGGAAAAAACATTGACATTGAAAGAGGCAAAAACCAAACAAATATTAAATAAAACAGTAGAGATCACAGAACCCTGCAGAGCTCAGCATTAAACCGCCTGAAAGAGAAACATTTACAATTTTAGGAAGCACTTCTATAAAGTGGGGTTGCAAAGCCCAAATAACCCAAAAATGGCAAGGGTAAGATTCAATTTAGATTAACCACTCTCCGCCTCCAAAGATGCCACATATGCGCACAATTAAGGGTCATCACGATCCCACTTCCAGCCCCCAGCTGTTCTTATCTGAACAATAACTGGCAAAATCATTCATAGCCACTGTGAAGGCAAGATGGCACAGGAGTGTGCACCAGGCGATTAACAATCCCAAAAAGTTAATGAGGGGTGATTAAATGAAATCTGCAATTGAAAAGGAATATAATTTGTACTGGAAAGAAAAAAAAAAAGCCACAAGTAGATCTAACCATAGCCTGTAGACAGTCACTTGGCAGTCACTGTCCCAGAGCTTCCTTCACTCCTGCACAGCCCTACGCATGCCACATTTGTTCTGAACAAGCTACTCTGTGAAGCAAAGAAAACATGCACTAAACCCAGTGTATGAAGTGGGGGCCACATCTTGAATACTAAACAACTGAACTACCACCAAGGAAAGACCGAGGCCCCCCTACTGGTCCTCTGCAACCTGGAGAAGCAGCCTAGTGGTTAGAGCAGCAGACTGAACCAAGATGGCCAGGGGTCAAATCCCACTGACACTCATTGTGACTTTGGGCAAGTCACTTTACCCTCCATTGCCTCAGGTACAAACAGATTGTGAGCCCTCTGGGGTCAGAGAAATAGCTACAGTACCTGAACATAATCCACGTTGAAGTGCTGAAAAGCGGAATATAAATTTAAAAAAAAAAAAAGATAGTCAAATTGGCCCTACAGGGCTGGACCAAATTCCTACCTGAGACAGAAAGCTAAAATCAAAGGAAATCAAAAAGTGGCGAGAACAAGGGGCCATGTAAATTGGCGCCCCACCTCCCATTCAAGTGGTAAAGAATGGGAATCTTCCATCAGGCACTAGTCCCAACATATCAAAACCAGAAAGTTACAAATAATATTTACCTGCATTTCCCTCCTGCAGCCAGGCAGAACACAAAAAACAGCCCAGCATGCTGTGAGAACTTTAGGGGTGGTCTCATTAAGAGACAATAATTCTACCCGCAAACCTGTAGTCAAATCTGAACGTCTTGCAGTTGTACCTGCAAAATGAAGCGCTGCTTGTAGGTGTACTCATGATCCATGGCAGGGCACTGCGCGTTAACGTACATGCCGAATCTCTGGACTCTGTTCCTCAGCTCCTGGAAGAGTTCGGCCACCTACACACAGAGGTACAAGTTCAGAAAAAGCAGCACCAACAGTTAAGGAGTCATCGCAATATCACCTGCTCTGTTTCTTCTATCAACTCTCTCTTTCCCTTCATCACTGGTATATTTTTCTTTTTTTATATAAAAACAAAAAGGGGGCTGATTTTACAGAGACCGTCATCTCCTATTTTTAAAGTTCTGCCTTCCTTCAGTTTTGCATTGTGTATTCATCCTTTACACGTTTCAATGTGATGCCGGCATGGAGCCTCTGATATGAGACTAACCAAGTACACAAGCCTAAGGGGCTTCCAAAAACTTTAAATGACCATCTCCCCTTCAGCAAGGAAATGAAAAAAAAACCAAAACCCACCCAAAATCAGGACTTAGTAATTTTATGCATTTTAAACACCCACATGGAAAAATGGGCAAACCAAGGAGGAAAGAAAACTGTACTAAATGCATAGATTTTCTAGCTCTTTTCAGCTTTAACCCCCATTGAAAATGGTCTCAGTCTTATCAGAACAAGGTCATTTTCAAAAGCGGGAGCAAATTCCTCTTTCCCCTCCTCGAGTCTGGTCCTAATCAGTGAATCTTCATGGAGTTATTAAGCCTCTGGAGAGAACTACTGAACCAGCCCTTATGCACTGGTTTCTTATGCAAGTTAAAAAAGCATGAAAAAACAAATCTTAAAATGTAAAAAGATCTGCAAAATGACAGCTGGATTCGTCAAGCCACAATATTTTTTCACGTGAGGGGGGGGGGAGGGTCCCGTGGGGAGGGACAAAACACCGTGACTAAACGGCCCTTTCACACAATGACAGCCCCCAACCTCCAGGGACAGCCATCGCCTTAAAGGGCCGACGACTGGGAAAAAGGCCGGCAAAAGAAAATTGAGCAGGGCTCAGGGCCGAGGATGCCCCGACCTCCAAAAAGGTTTAAAAATAATTTTAATGCATGCACGGCGACAGCCACACCCCCCTCAACCCCGTCTTCAGTTAAGTCCATGCCATAAAAACACCTGGCGTGCGGTTGAGGGCCGGCGGTCACCGCAAGGCGAAAGTTGGGAATTGACCACAAAGTTGGGGGAAAAGTGGGCGATAGAAAAACCTACCGGACCGGGGAGCACCGACCACGAAGGGAGAAATCAGACGAGGAAAGTAAGAACGTGAAACTTGTACAAGAAAACCCAGAAAAGAGCTCCATGCACCGTGGAAAAGAAGAGAGACTGAAGGGGGACCTCGCGAGGACGCACGGATAGTTAACAGGCTGGGCATGCTGTCCGCAGGTCAAAGCTTCTAGAAAAACTTTGACAAATGTTTTCCGTGCCAGGCTCCATCGGATGTCGTCACCCACATGTGAGGACGACCATCCTGCCTGTCCTAGGAGAACCCCAAAATCATTAGTGGTATACTGCCTCCTCCCCCAAAAAGTATTAAAAAAATGCATTGGTGGTGGTGGTGTGGGGGGGGGGGGGTGGTGTGGGACACCCCCCCCCCCAGAAAATGGCACCAACCTGACCTTGCTCTAGTCATAGTGTCGGGGGCTAGGGGATGTCTCAGGCCCCATCTTGAGAACTTCAACTTTTTTTTTCAAGGTTTGAGGGTGTGGGGGGAGGGGGGGGGGAAAATCAAGTGTTCCCACACCACCACTGCATTTTTTTTTTTTTAATACTTTTGGGGTAAAGGGGGGGAGTCTATTGGACGGGAGGGAGTCCTTAATGGCACTATGTCATAGGAAGTGGGGGGGGGGGCGCTTTGCTGCGCATGGCACTTAATCTATTTTTAAACCTTTTGGGGGTCAGGGCTGCCTCAAGCAGGCGTTTATATGCCGAATCATGGGCCTATGACGGGAGTTCGATTTTGAGCACAGCTATATTCACAGCGACACGAACATCTTCTTGAGTTAAGTATTTATATATGATTTGGGACTTTTAGGGTTTAAGTCTTTTTGGAATAAAACTGAACCAGCAGATGAAAGAGAATTTTTGGTGCACATTTCTGACACCGTTTACAGCCCGTTGCGCAGCAAGACTCTATAGATTGCATTTTTAGGTATCTGATACTGTGTTCATAGAAAGAATCATTTCAAGAATTCATTAGTGTTGGTTTATATATTTTGAATTATTTTTCAAAAGAAACAAGAGAACATTACTGTTCTGCTCACCAATTTATCAATCCATACATATTATCGTATTGATTAAATAATTTTATTTCAAAGATTCTATATTCACAATATTTCCACTTATTTAAATACACCATTCACACTGCAACATCCCACTAAAAATATATACTAGTATTTTTTGCTATAAAAACCCCACTCTTATTTCATACCCACAGATGTGCAAAAATCCACCCCAATATGTCAAAGTCCCATCGGTCCAACTTTCTTCTTATAAATGAATGCTACCTTATTAACATTTAAATCTTTTTCCTTTTTTTTTCCCCACACAAAATGGATCCTCAATGGTTCAAGATTCAGCTCCCAATGATGGCTCAATTCATAAAGATTATTTCAACAGCCCTTATTTCAAAAGGCCAACTCAATTCCCAATGGTGGCAGATGCAAAATTACTGTTTCAAAAGCCTGTTTCAGAAGCCCGACGCCATGGCGTTTCGGCAGCGTCCCACCTGCATCAGGAGCACTTCACAAAAATGTTAACACATTCAAATCCACCACGATAGTTCTTATATTAAGCTCTTTATGTTGAAATCTACAGTACTCTACACTCATCCGCTCTGATCCGACCACAGTTTTTCTAATGCTCTTATCCGGTGTCAGTGAATCTCACCATATTCCCTCAGATTTAAATATCCCAACTCCTCCCCCCATGTCGTCATCAGCACCCACGAATGTATACTCTAAACCCCTAGCGATTCTCACATTCATTTCTACAATAAAGTTATTCATACTCACTCACTAAAACTATCCCTCAGGGTGAAGCCATTGAGATGGTGAGACAATATATGGCCCAGAGAGATGATAGGGGTAGAATCCCAACTGAATTCATAGTAGAACTTACTAAATATGCCAGGACACAAAATTATTGTTGTTTTGGGAATAGATACTTCAAAAACAAGTAAAGGGGGTTGCCATGGGGGCTTCTATGGCCCCAGACATTGCGAATTTATACATGGGTGAGTTTGAGAAACAGGTGATGGTTTCAGAGATGTATAGATCCCTTGTTAGAATGTGGAAACGTTTCACTGATGATATATTGATTATTTGGGATGGGTCCCGTGAAGACCTTGAACAGTTTATTGAATGGTTGAATATTCAAAACACACATGTACAATTCACAGCGGACATTAACAATAAGGTTATTCATTTTTTAGACATTGAGATTAGTATTCAGGGGAAAGAATTTGCATTCTCTATTTTCAGGAAGGAGACGGACAGGAACACAATTCTCCATTTTCAGAGTTGCCATCCTGCAAAATTATGAGAAAATATCCCTATGGGGCAATTTCTACGTTCAATACTGCAAGAAAGTGAATAAGTTGTTAACCATTTTCAGCGAAGTCCTGAGAGCAACTGTGATAAAAAGCAGTGGATACAAAGTTGCACGCACAGCGGTGCGGCAGTGGAAGTAGAACATTTAACAAATAGCTCGGACTGAGAATGAAAATGGTGGCTGTCTTTAAACATGGGATGTAAGGTTCGGGTCTTCAATATTGAATGGTAGCCCAGATAAAAGTGATCTCAACATAAAGAGCTTGATATAAGAACTATCGTGGTGGATTTGAATGTGTTAACATTTTTGTGAAGTGCTCCTGATGCAGGCGGGAACGCCGCCGAAAAGCCATGGCGTCGGGCTTATGAAACGGGCTTTTGAAACAGTAATTTTGCATCTTCCACCACTGGGAATTGAGTTGGCCTTTTGAAATAAGGGCTGTTGAAATAACAATCTTTTTGAATTGAGCCATCATTGGGAACTAAATCTTGAACCATTGAGGATCCATTTTGTGTGAAAAAAAAAAGGGAAAAAGATTTAAATGTTAATAAGAAGGTAGCATTCATTTATAAGAAGAAGGTTGGACCAATGGGACTTTGACATGTTGGGGTGGATTTTTGCACATCTGTGGGTATGAAATAAGAGTGGGGTTTTTATATCAAAAAATACTAGTATATATTTTTAGTGGGATGTTGCAATGTGAATGGTGTATTTAAATAAGTGGAAATATTGTGAATATAGAATCTTTGAAATAAATTATTTAATCAATACGATAATATGTATGGATTGATAAATTGGTGAGCAGAATAGTAATGTTCTCTTGTTTCTTTTGAAAAATAATTATCATTGGATAAGGGATTGTCGGTATTGGTATTGTTTTTAGTTATATATTTTGGAACCTGTTTCTTTTATAATTTTGTGATCAGGGGTTCCTGCGTGTCATTTTGTTGGTATCTTTCTTTAAATATTATAACTATAATGACCCTTACAATCACATGGCCCTAATAAGCTGCCATTTTGGAAAGAGAATCTCTTAATGTTAAATAAAAAGTGTATATACACAAGGGAAGACATACAAGGCTGTTGGAATCTGTTACAAGCATTAACACTTGGACGTGGGCTTCTCATGTCGCTGTCGGGATGTGGCTCCATAGTTGGAACTGCAGGAATGTCATAGCAGGAGTTTCATGCCTGCCGTAACATCCAAAACCAAGATCCTGACCCTAGCCTACAAATCCCCCAAAGATTTGACCCCAACCTACCTTAGCAGTTCCCTCGCTCCCTACAGACTTCCCCCGCCCATGAACTATGTGCCTCAAAGGCACCAGGAGAAGAGCCTTCGTAGGCTCTGCCCCAACACTCTGAAATGCCTTGCCCCCGAGGCCTCCCAAACTTCAGGAAAACAGTAAAAGCCTGGCTCTTCGAGGAAGCATGTGGCACTAGCTAACCCTAAGCCCACTGTAACCACATACAGAGACCGCCTATAAAGCATGGCAGCCTAGACTTTCTGGAAATCTGTCTTCCTCTCCCACAGGGTACCAAATCCACTCATTCCACCAAGCCTCCTACTGCTTGAACCGAAGCTACTTCAACTCTCTCCCCTGCCCCCACCACTTGACCCCTACCAGTACTGATAAGCTAACACACGAGACCATAAGAAAAGGCATGCAGGATCAGACCAAGGCCTATCAAGACCCACATCCTGTCTCCGACTGGCAGATTCCATAAAGTATATATCTATTTCCAGTTATTCATGCACAGGGATAGCAATAGCCTTCCTTAGTCTACCTGGCTAACAATGTTGTATGAACTTTTCTTTTAGGAACTTGTCCAAATATTTTTTAACCCCTGCTATTCTAAGTCCCTTAATCACATCCTCTGGCAACAGATTACACAGCTCGACTGCACGCTGAGTGAAAAAAGGGTTTTTATTTTTACAACATTGCTTGGTATACTATGCATTATCGCTTGTTTTAGCACACCATAACCAATATCTATTATTAATGTAATATCACATTATTAAAAATCAATAACTCACATTTTGAACTTTTGTTGGAAATGCATGGCAAATAGACAATATATAAAAAAAATGTTAGAAAAGCATTTTTCCGAAAGCATGGACTCACGTGATTGCAGCGTTCATCTGCACTCTTCTTCATGGTAGGCTCTGCCCACAGGTTAAGCCCTCAAGAACTGAACAGACCAGGCTGGCCCCAGTGGCTAAGCAGTAATACTTTGAAATGCCATGTGAAAAATTTAATTTTGGGTCTGGTTTCAGCTCTCCAGGCCAGCCAGGCCTACAGAGACGCGTCCTAGGCAGCATTCACAGGCTGCAGTGGGGATGGCGTCTCCCCCACTATCCTCCGATCACCTACTGGTTGAACTTTAGAATTCCACACGCAGCGGTCTGCGGAGAAAGCCATGGCTCCTGGCCAAGGAACTGTCACTGCAAAGGTTGGGCTAGGTAAAAGTTTACAAGATGGGTGGGTGGGTGACCATGGGTAACTATAAACCAAAACCTATGGGTGCCATAGCTGATAGGAGGCCGATTCCGAATGAGCTGGAAAATTCGAAAGAGGGGCCACAAAACAAGCTACCCCCATCAGGATGCAGCACCCGAGCACGTTTATGTAAGAGTGAACTGACTTTCCACCCACCTCTCTGACTCTCTTGATTTGAAAGTAATTTGATCGTCCCCACTCCAATTCATCCTGTTGGGGCAGAAAGCAAAAAACAGACAGATGTGCATAACCACGGGAAATGCCAAACAGATCAGAAACTGTCTTTACTGTATAACATCTCCTTGCAGTCTTCTTTTGCATGCTGCATTAAATATCACTTTTCAGTCAGATTTTATTTAATCTCTTTTCACTAAAAATAAAGGTTTAATAAATACTAGTTGGAAGATTTATCCTCTGCCTTCATTCTTTTATCTTTAACTTCTTGATTAGGTAAACTCTTCAAAAAAGTGAATTAAAAAGCAGAGGTAAACAAAGTGAAGGAAAACAGCTGAAGATGGAGGTTTTAAATGTCCATTTTTTATGGATGACTGACATTAGAAACCTGTCTGAACTGAGGGCTATATTCAGTCACTGTCCAGATAGCTGGATACATTTATCCGGCTAACTTTGCTAACTGTGGAGGTATATTCAATAGTGCAGTCACATCACTGAAGCTGGCTAACTATAGGCCAGATCTTTGGCCTAACCGGCTAACTCTGAGGTGAAGGAGGACATGGAAGATTTCAGGCAGGTCAATTTAAAGAAAGAAACTAAATTTAAGAAAGCTCACAGCTAGTTGGGAGATGCGAGAACTGCAAGCACCACAACCTAGGTTACATTTTAAAAGCAAGCAGTACATCAGTACCAGAGCTATTTTCCAGTCTACAAGTGAGAGAGCTATTGACTAATCATTGCATCATTTTTTGGACTATGACAGAAAACTTATTAGCCAGCTATAATTTAGCCAGGTAAGTGCCCAAGTCATCATTTAGATTGATAACTTCTGAGTTATCCAGCTAAATGCTTTTTGAATATGGACCTCTCTATTTACAGCCCTCAATTCAGGAAAAATAGCCAGCATGTTTTCCTTTGTAAGAGCATGTCCCACTGATTCAGGCATGACTGATACTGATATTGCCTTGTACAGATCATGACTGTGGCTATTATAATGGCAACAATTGTTTTTTTACAACAGTATTTTATGTAATGTTAGGATAAAGCATATACAGTAATAGAATACTTCTGCTGGAGACCGAGAAATACTGAGGAACTGCAGGTGGCACACCAGTTTACAAGACAGTGTCAGCGAAACTGTCTCCATCTGCTGGAAGGGAGGCAAAACCAAGGAGTCTGGACTGATCTGGGCATGTACAGGGAATACAATATTTTCCTTATTTTTCTGTCCCTTGGCTTTTGTGTTTTATGCTATCAATCCTTTGGAAGTATGTACAGAAAGAGTCCTCTGGATTGCAACTGGTAAACACATTGGTCAGTAGATCACACAAATCTCTTATCTTTCTGTCATAGTCCAATAAATGATGCACCGATTAGTCGACAGCTCCCTCACTTATAGACCGGTAAATAGCTCTGGTTCTGATGTAAATGCTCTCTCTTAAAATGTAACCTAGGTTGTGCTTCCTGCTGTTCTCACCTCTCTCAACTGGCTGTGAGCTTTCTTAAATTTAGTTTCTTTCTTTAAACTGACCTGCCTGAAATCTTCCATGTCCTCACCAGCTTTCGAGCAGGGATTTCCTCTGGAGAAGAGCCAGCTGCCTGAGATGGGAGGTGGGCACAAGGATGGGGAACAGCAAACATCAAGGTGATGTGCTCATCCACACAATACACACACGCTTCAGTTCACAACCAACCTTTGGGCGCCTCAATTCTCCACTCTCTCTGCAGGTCTGCCATGTCTAAATCAAACAAGAGAGGATTACAGTTAATGGCTGCAAGAAAAATGGGGGGGTGGATTAAAGAGCCTTGTAAACCTACTGGCTACAGAAAAAGTGAGGGTTCATACAGCTATACAAACCACAGTTCAAGCAACATGCACAATATATAATCCTAAAAAAAATATATTTATATAATAATATATTTATATAATAATATATTTATATAATATAATATATAATAATATAATATATAATAATATAATATATAATAATATAATATATAATAATATAATATAATATATATAATATATATATATATTATATAATATATATTATAATATATATAATATATATTATATATATATTATATATGGCATGTGACGTCACTTCTTGAGTGGCCAATTGCACGCACAGAGGCCGCTTTCGCCCGTGCGATGCGTCTATCTTCGCGGGCAGCTGGAGGCAGGGGAGGGGAGCCGTGGTCCCTCGTCGCCGATGTCAGTCTCCGGAGGGGGGCTGCAAAAAAGGTAAGTCGCTTCGTTGCTTTTCACTGCCAGTCCTCTCCCCTCCTCCCGAAAAGCAAGGCTGCTTTTCGCGCCTTGCTTCGGGAGGAAGGGAGAGAGGACTGACAATCCCGAGCGTAGGAGAACCGTCCACTTCCTGGTACCTGTCATTTCAAATGTCATTTGAAATGACGGATCCCAGCGTGTCCATGAAGCGTTAGGCCAGCGCACCCAGGATACTGTATAGCGCTCTATACAGTAAAATGGGTTGCGCGGGCCTAACGCTTCACGGATGCAGCTTGCATTTGCAAGCTATTTACATACAGTATCGAGCGGTAGGTGAGCTGGACTGTGCGTGCGGCAACCGCGGGTGCGCCCGGCACTAACGCAGCTCTCCCTACTGCTCCTTACTGTATAGGCCCGACTATTAGGACATAGGGAAGGAGCTGCATTTTGCTATCTTGATCATGTTGACACTGCAATACTTATCTGTTATATGGGGGGGGGGGGAAGAAGGATACCAAAGGCTGTGCCCAGCTCATGTACTTAATAGATCACCCAAGAACAGAGCTTCCTAAAACTGTCTAGGGGAACCCTAGCCAGTCAGATTTTCTGGATATCCACAGAGAACATGCATAAGATAAGCTAGTATGCAGTGCAGACCTAGTGCACACAAACGTATCTCATGCATATTCATTATGGAGAGGGGGCATGTCCCAGGACTCATTTGGGAAGCCCTACCATAAAAGCAATGAAAGCACTCCATGCTCACCTGTCACTCAGGGTAGAAGCCAGCAGCAGACCCAATTCTTCTGATATGTGGGACCCTGCTGCCACCTAACTGATCTACTCAAGTTATCTAAGTCTGTATTTACCTTAAAAGCATTCACAAGTGCAATACAGTCACTCCTGCTGTTCCCAGAAAATGACATTTTGTTCCTGAAACATAACGATAAAATGTATCAGGATTTAATGCTTAGAGGAAGGGATTAGGAGAGAAGAGAGTTTCCATTTCCTGGTCCCACACCCAGATAACCAATAACTGGGCAGACTGATGCAAAAAGGTGCTTGCAGCCCAACATACGGTTTCACCCCTGCATCTGAACGCTCATGTTGTGAGCGAAAACCTCTCTGCCAATGCAGCAAGGAGTTTTACACTTGCGTGACTACTGCTCAGTGTCCTTGCATGGAAATCCCATGAAATTAGGGCATTAAGCACTACTCTTCAATGCAGTGAGGTGCGCTGGCCTAACTCAGGTTTTCTTAATACTGGAAACTTAACTCCTGGGTCAGAGATGGAGTTAAGTTTCCGGTGTGTAGGCAAAAAATATCCAAAAACGAATTTATTTTCCACTCCGCCACCACTCAGCCGGATATGTACTGATTTATCCGGATAGGTGGCGGTGGCTAACCGCAGCCAGGTAAGTCCGTATTTATACGGATATCTTTTCTTTTAAATTTTCTGTACAGTCCACTTTCTTCCCTGGTTCTCCCCCCCCCCCCCCACACACACACACCCAGAGTAAAAATGTGGGTTTGACCGGTGCTGAATGCACATTTTAACTCAGTTTACACACTTTTTAATTCCTGATACATTAGCATATTAGCTTACTACATCAGGAGTTTTAAAAATTTTTTAATCTGGGCATTAAAAAATGTGCAATTTCTTAACACCCAGATTTCTGCATCGGCCTGAGATATCTTTGAAACGTTACCTTTTATAGTTCTGAACCTCAGTCTAATGGCAATGTTATCTATGCACAGAATTTGCTTAGTTCCCAGGTAGTTGCATGCATCTGATGGGGGCTAGCAGGTGTATAAGTATGCAAGCATGCACATGCTCGTACGAGCCCGAAGGTGGCCCTGTGCAGTCATCAGAAAATGGGTTCTGTGGGCTGGGAGAAGTTAGCCAGGTTACTGGATGGAGGTGCCAGGCAGTCTTAGCACAACAGGCTGAGTGAGCTGTGAGGGGGAGGCGGCCCATGCACTGGGCAGGACCAGGGGCCCAAATCTTCTCCAGTGAAGTTTCACCAGGCAACAATCAATACTTTTATAATAGTTTAATCCACTGTTGATGTAATTACTATTTTTCCTATATTTGTTACTTTCTCATTTATTCTAATGCTGTTTGGATTTTTTTAACACCTGATTTACAATGTAACCCCATGCTAAATATGTAAGCCGCTGTGATCTACCTCTGGAACGACAGTATATAAAAAGCATGCATAAATAGTTTAAATATCATTAGAATAGAGGGGACACGTCCATTACCTACAGATGTTAATAAATGATCAAATAGTAACAAAGGGATATAAAGCTGAAGTATCATACCTATAGCCATCCAGATACTGCCTATAAGGCATTGCAAAGAAATTCTTCAGAGAAAGAGCTGCAGCTGAGAAAGGATGCATGAACATAAGATTAACCACCACTGAAGATAGCACCTTTTAAAAACATCCATATAACAAGTTATATTTCCCACTTTACCTATGATGAGGCATTCCTCCAGGCATCCAAAGACATGTCCTAAGACAATCAGTTTACCGAGCTGCAGATCCACGGGTAATTGTGCCAGCACTCTTCCGAGGAATGTTAGCTCTCCGTCATAGGGATTGTCACCCCGACCATTTCTGCTCACTGCCAGGGCTCCTACCTACACAGAACATGAGCTCTAAGTTACAGCAAGTCAGGAAGGCTTAAAGCTAAAGGAAAATTGGGTTCTCACCTGCTAATTTTCATTCCTGTAGTACCATGGATCAGTCCAGACCGCTGGGTTGTGTCTCCCTTCCAGCAGATGGAGTCAGAGAACAAACTGAAAGACACCCCCCTCTTATACTGGTGTCACCTGCGATCCTTCAGTATAATCCATACCATAGCAGAATGAAACAGATCATAACTACAACACAAGAACCAATGGCTATAATCAAACCACGTAATGAAGAAACTGTTTTAAGTTCCAGAGCTTATGTATATGGAGGGAGTACTTCCCCTAAGTAAATGTACAGGCTGCTCACTGAAAATATTCTGCAGAATAAAAAAGGAAAAAATGATACCGAACGGACTCTCCAGATGACAAGGGCAGGCGCCTGGACTGATCCATGGTACTACAGGAATGAAAATTAGCAGGTGAGAACCCAATTTTCCTTTCCCTGTACGTACCAGGATCAGTTCAGACTGCTGAGATGTACCCAAGCTGCCCTAAATGGGGTGGGACCTGGAAAGTCCCGTTCGAAGAACGCTACTGCCAAAACTGTCGCCATCCAGAGAACGGACATCCAACGGTAATGCTTAGCAAAAAAGTGTTGTAGTGACTTCCAAGTAGCTGCTCTACAAATCTCCTGCGGCGAAACAGTGACTTTCAGCCCAAAATGCAGTCTTGAGACTGAATGGAATGTGCTTTTTAAACCTTCCAGCACTTCACGGCCAAGGCATATGTCGAGGCTATTGCTTCCTTCAACCAACCATCGGGCAATAGTGGCTTTGGAGGCCCTATGTCCTCTCTTAGGACCACTCCATAAGATGAACAGATGATCAGACAAACGAAACGCATTCGTCACTTCCAGATAGCTCAGAAGAATCTGTCACACATCCAATCGTCGCAGGTCACGAGCCTGTGGCGAATCCCTATCCAAATCCGTGGAGGCAGGCAACTCCACAGTCTGATTCAAATGAAACTCTGACACGACCTTCGGAAGAAGAAAAAAAAAAAAAAGGGGGGGGACACCATTCGAAGAGATACCCAGAATCCGCAGAAAAGGCTCCCTATATGACAAAGCTTGAAGCTCCGAGATACGCAGAGCTGATGTGATAGCTACTAAGTAGATTGTCTTTAACGTCAAATCCTTCAAGGTGGCCTGTTTAACAGGCTCAAAAGGTAGACCACATAGGCCCCGGAGAACTAGATTTAAACTCCAAGAAGGACATACCAGACGAACCGGAGGATTCAGATGCTTTGCCCCTCTCAGAAAA